>NW_027660232.1:600000-971000 GCF_963210335.1 Falco punctatus | reverse complement strand
ATCTAGAGCTGATGTCTGTCACCTCTTTAGCTCTAGAATTACTCTGAGACGCAGGGAACTCCAGTTCCTTTCAGCTGCAGCCTTGGAGGTTTTCCAAGCAGTGGGATGAAATTCCTGTCACAAGCTGTAACCCAGCTTAAGGAGAAGGGGGCACAGTTTGAGTTTTCTTCCATGTAGGCATCAGGGAGGTACAGTTCTGAGCTTGATACTGCTACTAGGAGATGCTTTCAAGTGAACTGAGTGTGGCTCTGGCGACCCAAAGCTGGACAGGGTTGGCAAATGGTGATGTAGAGTTTTGGTGGTAAACTTGACCAGCCTGTCTTAACGAGCAGGCATGTTCTTTGTTTGCAAGCACCGTTTAGTCCCGCCTAGGCATCCCGAAAGTTTGAAGGGCCGTGGTCACATCATCCCTTGGTCACACACAATGAACAGTTGCCTGTGCTTTTTAAGGAGCATGCTTGGTTATATTTTCTCTGTTTGGCTTTGCATTTGGGAAATAATGTAACAGTTACAGCTCAACTGAAGGAGCACGATACCTGACGTGGCAGAGGAGGAGGTGTGTTTTACTAATTTTTTGGTATGCATCAGTTTGACCCCAGAATGACATTGTGTCAAAGCTTGTGGCCAGGTTCCGCTGTAGATGTTGACTTGGGGTATGAATGGCTCCAGGTGTGCTTTAGGAGAGCTCTGTTGGTGTAGATGTGCTGAGCAATTGCTCTGCTGTGTGTGCAGCTGTTCTGGTTTGGCTTGCAGGTGTGAGCATGCAAAAGAAAACTCGCAAGTGTGGTCAGCCTTGCTGTAAAGTCAGAACGGTTTCTACTGCTGAGAGCCTCCTGAACATTTCAGGCTGGCCAAGCGTTGTGCCCCGGTGTTTCTGAAAGTCCACAGCTCTGCAGTTCTCTAGGAGGGTGATGCCAAAATGGCACAGAGTAACTGCTCAGAGATGAATTTTGTCTTTAAGCAGCAAAGGTATTTATTTTGTGCAATGCTGGGGAGCTAGCCGGTTTGCACCAGACAAACTAGCCCCAAAGTTTTCAGTGAAAAGTCAGGTAATTTATACAGTTTTCACGAGAGGTTACAACATCTTTACATACATATTCATTTGATTTTGACATCTAATCATCATATTCATAATAGATGGGGTTTAGGCGGAGCTTGAGGTGGAGTCTTCTAGAATTGTCTTTTGGGGAGACTTTTGGGTGGTCGTTCCGTTCTTTGGCTGGAGCTTGCAAAACCTCCTGACTTATGGCCTTCTCATCTCCTTCAGATGCCCACCTTATCTTTATTTATGACTGCTAGATTGCTCAGAGTACATTTCTCCTGTCTCTTACTTCAGTAGCATCAGCAGAACAGAACAGGCCGTGCCGTCTCTGTTATATCTCAACATAAACAGAGCATCCCCCAGAGCATGGTACCAAACTCATCCCGAATAATCTTTCAAGACCTTGCTCTGTTTCATTCCCGCCTTTTCTTAGGACTTGGGAAGTCTTTTGTCAAGTTCTGAAGACAAAGGGTTTTGGTAGACATGCATCATTGATCACATTATTTGTGTTCTTCTGACTATGATACTTGGTTTATACCACAGACAGACGTTTAAGAGAGATAACAGGATCATTCCTTCCAACATGACTTAACATGGGATGTATTAAATAGTAGAATACTTGTGTTGCTTTGGGGGAACGGCCTGCAAAGGTGTCCCACCAGTGATGTTCTCCAACTTGTTCTGCATCGGCTAAAGATGGATTTTATATTTTCAGAGTCACGTTTCTCCTGTCGAAGCATGTGTTGGGCCATTCTGTTTATTTCTGGGACCAGCCTTTCTATGTTGGGGTGTCTAAGCATTGCTTTGAAGAGGCTAATGTTCATGCCTATTTGTAATTTAGGTATATCATGATACAGGGTATAATCAGTTCCAATTAACTGTCTGGTAGTTACAGGAACAACATAATCAAAGTCACAGCCTACAATTCTAGTAAAATTACACATACAAAATTTAGTACCATTTGCCATTTCATGACAATTATCGATACTCTTGTTACCAGAAGAAGTTGTAACACATGTGCATCCATTTCCTACATAAAATACTTGTGGCTGGGCTTTAATATGTGGAAACATTTCAAAAGCACGCATAGCCTTTTTGATACCTAAACACAGATCTTCATTCTCTATTACTGCGTTTTCACAGATGTATCCCAGATGTTCCCTGGGGATACATACTTCCATGTTCATTGACTGCCACTTGCCTTTGGTCGGACCATAACTTGCCCAAACATTATGGCCTAGGGGTCTGACGGTGACTTTCTGGTGTATGGCTCCTAGTGTCGCAACGGGAAAGATTGCCTGTTCTTTTGCTGCACTAATTGGGAGCACATATGCTTCAGTTTGCTCCTGTTGTGGGTTGTAGGTGAAGTTTACTAGTTGTCACCAAGCCTGGTGATGTTTTTCAAACTGAGTGGTGAGGCTGGTTTTGCCTATTAATTCCCTTATTTCTTGAGATAGTATTCCTGATGTTCCTTCCCTTAACATTCCTGTGGCTACGGATTGTACCCACTGCTGAGTATTGGACAGCAAGTGCAACCTTTTTTGCTAATGCCCCCAGTCTGATGAGATTACTGCTGGAACCCCAAATCATGGTACTATTTCTTACAATAGTGCTTTGGTTACTACTTTAGCTTTATTGGTTCAGCAAGGGTGTGTTTCTGGCCACCCTAAAAAGGCATCCGTCATGACCAGCAGGTATCAAGACCCCCCTTTTCTTGGGAGTTCTGAGAAATCAGTTTGTCACTGTTGCCCTGGATAATTTTCTTCTCCAATTGTCCCCATTTGATTCATGTTCTCCCTACAATTTTGTCAGTCTAAATATTTATACTATGAGTCAGTGCCCCAATGGGTCTTGTGATGTTCTTCCTTCCTGGGTGACCCTCTTATAACAGCAGGGGCCATTCCTCACATCAAGGTCTGGCATGGCACATGTTCCCACCACTCGGTACCTACTGGCTTGCAGCCAACAGCAGAATTCAAGATTCTTCTTGGTGGCAAACACAGAGGCCAACCCAGTCTTGCCCTTGACTATGGTAGGAGGCACCTGACCAACCTTATTCCTTGTACTTTGTTGTCAATGCAGAGTTTCATCTGCGCATCCCATAACAAGTCATTGTCATGGCAAAACACACAGATTTACATTGGTAGTAGAACTACTACAGAGTGCGTTTTTATTTCAGTTTTTGTGCCAATATCCCCCACAGCCCTGCTGACCAAGCGATACTGTTTTGCCCGAACTGGGCAGGCCCCCCTTTTCATTTCTGCTGTAACAGGTAAAGCATTTTTCGCCTTACCTGGAATTTACTCCCGGATATACCTGGTTAAAGATTTTGGTGAAATGGCATTCTGATTTTTTTTTCTTAATTTGTACTTCAGAGGTTTCACAATGCTTTTTCCTGGCGGCCAGTAGCTCCCACAACTGTAATAAATTCTTTTCTCGCTGAAGTTTAACACCAAATAAGTTGGTTTTGTAGTCACTAAAAATCCCACCTCCTTTTTCTCTAGTCCCCAGCTTTAATTTAACCAGTGGATCCGCTAGGGCGGATTCCCCAGGCCTCTCAGTCTGGTTCTGATGCAGCCACCGGACCCCCCTGATGGTTCTTCAGCTTTGGGCAATCTGGCTGCCCGTGCCCACTTCCCTACGATGTGCCCACTGATCCGGGCCCGCAGGGCAGGGTTCGCTCTTTCACCTCTGCCAGGCATCCCTCCTCTGCCTCTGCCTCGTCTTCTCACCTTAGTCCCTCTGCCAGTTTTCACTTTTCCCGAAGCCGCCGCCGTAGCTGTGACTACAGCACGACCCGGCTTTCCTTCTCTGACCTGCTGTGCACGTCCGGGCTGCTTCTGTCAGCTTCTCTACATGGCGATTACCCAGGAACAATCAACCCTTTTTCTCCTCCTGTTGGGTCATCCTGATAGTCTTTCACAACCGACTTCCAAGCATCTAAATCTCCCATCACAGATTCGCCTTTATTCCCGCCCGCCCCCCGCCCCCACTGCGTGCCCTGAAGGGGCCAGTTCCCGGTCCTGTCGTGCTGCCAATGCTGCGGCCCTTGGGGTGACATTGTCAGGTCCTTCAGCTCTGGTGTCAGCAACAGCGACCCCGCCTCCTCGCACTGGAAGGATTCGGGGCAGGAGATGCTCCCTGCTCTGCAGCAGGCACAAGTGCCTGCCTCTGCAACAGCACCTCTGCTTTAACCCTTTCGAACCCTGAACGCAAATCTGCTCCGTGCTGCTTTAAGTCTGTGTCCTTACCTGTGGTGCCTTTGCCAGCAACCAGCCTGCCATGCGGCCAGCCTGGCTCAGCCGCACCTCCCAGCGGGTGTGGGGCTTTGTGCAAATTCACCCCAAGACTTTAACCCTTCCCTGGGGTCCTTGACCCCCGCCCCCGCCTCAGGTCCTACATTAGTGCAAGTTTTTATCTCCCAATACACTTCACCCCAGGAGGAGCCACAGCCTGAGGCTCTGTCTTTACAAGACACAGCGATCCTATATTACACAAAAAACTTCAACAAGAACATCTTTCTAGTTTAGGTCTCAGTTTTTCCTTGTCCTTTTCTAGAGCCAAAGTCAAAGGATCAGGTGGTGCTATATTAATCCCACGCTCCTTCTGCCACACTCTGTATGGCTTCTCAATGTGAAAAACAAATCTGCATGCGTCGTCCCATTTCCCTTGTCATCTTAAAAATAGCATTAACTGTAGCGAGGTGTTACAATTTCCTGATCTTCTAAGATATATAAAGGCCACCATTGATTATCATATTTTATCAAAGTTTGCTTGATGTGTGGAATCAGACTCCACAATCTTTGTCAGATTGTAAAGTAGGTATGTTTATTCAGCGCTGGGCAGCACCAGGGGTAGTCCCACCAAAGCCGTGTGCGCCAGGGGCAACAGCTTGTCTCAATTTATATAATCAAATGTTGCATATACATAAGATTTCCAAATATACCTATACATATTCATAACCTAGCCCTGCTTCATATTAAAATTAGTTCCAAGAAGTCATTTCCATATGTCCCTCCCAACTGCGTTTGTGTAGTGCCTCTTGCTGGTCGTGGGGGTCATGGGGATGAAGGCTTGGTAGTCTTCCTCACTCTGAACCTTCTCTCTTTGCCAGACTCAGTTGCTCCTTGGTCTTTGTCCAGACTATAGAGTTGGTTTTAGCTAGTTCTTATCACAAACTGTCCTTCAGGAGGAGCTGTAGACTCCTTGCTTCAGTTAATTTACACAATAGTTAGTAAAACAAAGCATTATTTATCAACAACAATCTAGGTAATCATTAAGCAATTAGACCTACTAAAACTGCTTTAACCCTTTCCCTCACACTCCCACCCTGCGGTCCTCCTGTATTCTTCCAGTGAGCCAAAATACAACCCAAAGGGCTCATGTTCACTCTTTCCCCACTCTGTTGACCTCCCATTTCACCTTTATGCAATACAGTAAATAATAAAAATTATCACAAGTTGCAGGTTTCAGCACTCGCTTTGTAGCTGAGCTATGTCTCAGTTGCACAAAACACTCGCACAAAAGGGCCCGTTACACACTCACTCTGCTACTCGGATAGATAGCAACAATACCATTTTATGATGGACATTCCGACCTCAAACACCGTTATGCCACCCCAGAACGTCAAATATCAACAAGAGGTCTCAACTAATACACGGTACCGAATTTTACAACAGATGACAAAATGGCCAAAAGACATTCTTGAAGAGAACCCAAATTGGCCAAAACACACCACTCGGGAGGAAACCTGTTACCCCTCGAGAGGCCCCTTCCCGTTACCGCAGCGAGGAGAGCACCCGAATTCCCACCCCCAGCCTTTCCAGGGGCAAGCACCAGCGCTCTTTACCTCACGTAGGACGTCTCCTCACAACTTACAGGTATCCCCAACCCAACTGCGACATACCTGGTCCACCGATGATGGTCCCTGTCTGTCCTCGCAGTCATCTAGGTGAGTAGGGGGGTCCTCCTGAGAAACCTTGGGGGCACCCAGAGGAGTCCCGTCCTCAGCAGGTCCTACAGCCGGACAGAGAGGGTCTCACCTGGGTCGCCAAACTGACACGTGGAATCGAACTGTACAACTCGAGGGCAGTTACAAAGAGGTATGTTTATTGCAGCGTTGGGTGCAAGGGGGATCACTACTCCTAACTTGCACGCTGTTTCAACAAGCCGACAGATATTTATTATACAAAGTCATGCAAATACATAAGGTTTCCAAAAATTCATTATCATAACCTCCTCCCTCTGGCGCTTCTTCAGGATGTACTTTTCATCTTATTGGGCAGTTACCTAAATTTCCTGATTACCTTTGCATACATTAGCAGTCTGTTGTTTAGTTTCTGTTACCTACTAGAGTTCTTTACACTTCCATCATCTAACCTTTTGTTCAAGTGTAACACATCTGCTGGCTAATGATGAGCCCCAAGCTAATATGTGCCCACGGGGCTGGTTTTAATCTCTATCAAGGTCCTTTCCAGCTGGGCTGTACTATGATTCTCTCACTTTGAAAACAGGAATGATGAGGCAGAGTTTGACCTTAAAGCTTTTAGTTCTGAAGAGTGTACATTTTCAGGTCCTTCAAAATGGAACCTTGTTCCACAGAATGCATCTGGATTTCCTCTTGAGAATACCATGAGAAACATGGCAGGGAATGGCAAGACTGGAACAAAAACCCCTGGAAGTTCTCTGGGAAGAAAAGATAGGCAGCGGCATAGTAAATTGTCTAAAAGTGTAGGTCAGATCTCCAGTAAAGGAAATAGAATTGAGGAAACAGTAAACAGAGAACAGATGACTGGTTCTGCAAGCCAACAGGCTCACTGGGCAGGACTTCCTGATCTTTTGGTGCCCAGGAAGGGACTCTTGAGCCTGATGCAAATCTGGATTACAAGACAGATTTCTGATTCAACCAGAAGTGCAGATACTTCAGAAAGCTCCAAACAGAACAAGTGTTAAGAGGCCACCTTGCGTGTATGGAACAGGCTGTTTACAGGTGAAGCAAAAATAATCCCAGCTTAAGCTAGCTTGTTATTAAGAAGTACTGTATTAGCTACCGAAAACAGTAAAGTTGTTACAAGCTTTGATTTGAAAGAAATCTTTTGGTAAATGGGGACTGATGAGAAACCAATGGCATAGCAAGAATTTTAAAAGTATAAAAGGAGGAGCCGGGATGTCTTGCTAACTTCCAATATAACCTAAACAAGGGATGATGTACTTCAGCAGATTAAACGATGCAGAGTTCTAGGAAATAAGAAACAAAGGTCCACTTTAAAAAGGAAAGAAATAACCCCCCCTGTGTGTACAGTACATGTACCGGCAGGGAGAAGAGATGTAAATGACTGAAATGCCCAACATAGACCCTGTAGGCTTATTTTATTTGCAGCTGAAACTTTTATGAAAGATGAAGTTAATTGTATGCTTTGTGATCTGACTATTTAAAATGCTTATTATTTGTTATCCCTAAATAATGGAGAATTGCTTCTGTTGTAACTTGGCCAATCTGCACCATTTTTTTTAATTATTTTTTATTTTTTAAGCATTCAGTCCCCTCTTAAAACCAGAACAAGTCACAGTTATAAACTCCCTGTGAACCCTTATCTGGTCAGTGTCTTTGGTGATACTTTAATTGAGGGATGTTTTTTTTTTTTTTTCTGCTACTCATATCCTCTCAATTCACAATCTGTCATACAAATGTTTTGTGCGATACAAATGTTCCAGCAAGATCCCAAAAACCCCAGTGCTGAGTGCCTGGTCTCCTGCTAGTTCTTTCTGCCCAGAAAAGATCTGTAATGCCATGTGTTAATATATTGAAGAGAAGATAGGCGTCTAGAGGTGTTCCTGAGGGTAGCAAGTGACCAGTGACCTGAGAACTGCCTTTAGGAGAAGATTTTGAGCACTACATAAATCTATGTACATTGTAAGCACAAAAGATAAGGCTAATCCAGGAAACAGGAGGTCCTGTGATTTTTATTTTTTTTTAAATATTATCACTGTTACTACTTTTGTATTTTTTACCTCTTCCCCCAAGGGGCTTGAGTGACAGTTTTTCTTAGGTTGTTCAGCAAACAAGCAAGCACAAGTAAATGGGTTCTTGTGTATGTTTGGTGTGCCTGTTGCCGCAGATAACTGCGTAAAGCTGTTGTGTTCATGAGCACATCAGACTTCCAGTTTTCATGTAGCATTCCTTCGTGTATCTCAGTTTTTGCCCTTCATGATTATGAGGAGGACATGGTTCATTAGGCAGCCAAGCTGATCCAGTAGTACAAATGCAGCCTTTAGTTTGCTCCAGCTTCATTTTGCTCAGACAAGTTTTCCCCTCTGTGGGGGTGAAGCTGATTCAATGCTCTGACACGCTGAAGGATTCCTAATGTTTTGGAAGGCAAGTTTTAGTTACAGGTAACATGCAATAGGAGTCTGCATGTGCACGTTTCTTCTTGGGTCTTTATTCTAAAACATTTGCGGCAGTACTTTTGGGAAGTGTTGCTTTATAAGAAGAAAAGAATGCTCTGAAATAGCACATAACGAAATCTTATTTTGTTGGAGAAATTTGTAAATAGGAAGTATCAAAACCATCAGCTTTGGTCTTCAGGAAATGTGATGAGACTAAACCTGCTTGTTTGCAAAGAAAGGTGCTTTATCGTCTGTCCTGTATGTGCTTTTAATGCAAGACCACCAAGTAGTCATTCTGCGTCAATGAGATAGCTATGTTGCAGTAAAGCAAGCCATTGCAGTTACCCATATTCTTGACAGAAGTGTACATAAGTGTGATGTGAATGGACGCTTTGAAGGAACGCATTGATAGCGTATTCAGTTTTTGATTGTGTAGTGTTCTCCTTGAGCAAAACCTGTTTTTTAGAGTTGCTAAGGAAGAGGAGCTGCTTTGAGTGCTCTTTTGAGTACGATGAGTAGCTGGTTTTTGTCTCCTTCCATTAACCTTATGAAAGGTGTCTTCTAGCACAATGTGCTGTAGGAGTCAACGTCTTAAATGAGGACTGCTTTGGTAACCATAACATTTCCTTACAGTGTTCTTTCTAGGTGAGGTTTCATATAAAATGTCATTTTTCCAATAACTGAATGCTCTTCAGTTTTCTAATCCGTATTTTATAAACTCCTAGTAAGAGGTACTTGTCTTCTGCATATGACAGGCACCTTTGGTGGGTGCGTGGTTGAACAGCACAAATGGAAAAGATGAAATGTTAGTTTAGTTGATTTTATTAGATGTCTCTAACACATACCTGAAATGTTTAGGAAATAACTTTGTAACCCATAGCTCAGTTTCTTCATTTATGAATTTGAAAACACTGCTTTTTGAAAGAGTCAAGCTTGATTCACACTTCTCTCTGCAAAGATTCTTGTTCTTATCCTCCGTCAGTGTGAGATTCTCTTCCTGTGGCAGTCTGAAGCTTTTTCCAAATCGAAAGAAACTGCTGTTACCAGTAGGAGGCAAGTGCTCTGTCTGTTATATCTGACTATATTTGTTGTCAAGGAACTTACTCTTTGAATACTGTCTTGTGTTCATTTTCTTGTCTGCTGCTCACTTTTCAAAAGTTAGAAGAGTAGGGATTTAAAAATAAAACCAAATCCAAACCCAACCCCCATTTCGAGTTGCGTAGTAGGGGTGTGGTACAGCTGAACTCTCATCTCTGAAATTGTAATTTCACAATTTTTGTCCACAATTCTATCCTTTGGCTGGCCTGTGGTACAGTTCTGTGCTGACTGGGTGTGTGTGAATCTTTCCTATAACTGTCAAAGCAGGGCATGCTCAACCAGCCTTTGGATTTGTATGTGCATTCTTCTAAATACTGTGCTCTTTGTTTATGGAAAGAAGTATTTTTCATTTCACCTTCAGCTTGTAAATCTGGCAGCTACAGACTTGCATCTGTCTTTTTATGAGACCCGTTTTCTAGTAAGACTTACAGTTTAGAACTTATAAACATCTTACACGGACTTGTGGCGTTAACTTCAGGCTTGAATACTATGGCTTTATAACTAGTGCTGGTGAGTCATTACGTTTTCCTTACCAGTTTCTATAGTAGGCTGAGAAAATAAGCCCTTGAGATGGCAGGGGTCTCCTGCATGTGATTAAGGAGAGCCAGGGATTCTGACCTTAGCACTTAAATTTGTTTTAGAAAAAGCTTTTAAGATGCTTTTGGGAGCTGCATAGATGAAAACTGTCTTGAGTATTTCACTAAGTGATGCTCAGCTGCTGCTGGAGATGACTGCATTGATTCTGAAGAACTTTGTAAGTGTTACTTGCATAATTTTTATTTGCATAATTTTCTGTCACAAATTCAGAGCTTCTGTGTATGAGAAGGCAACTCTCCTAAAACTTTATTCTTAAAATAGGCTTTTAATTGGTTATTTTTTGTGCGAGTAAAGCTTAATGATTTTGTTTTGATCAAATTAATAACGTATTCCTGTGCAGCAAGGTTTTGTTGTAAAACTAACTTTGGAGTGCAGCTTCCAGCGTGAAAGGTGCTGTGCTCTTACAACTCAGATCTCTTGTATTCAAAAAAACCCAAACAAACCCTCAAACAAACCAAACTCTTAATAAAAGGAAGAAGATTTTTGCAAGAAGGGATAACGTGTACTTAATATTAGCTGTGCATTTCTCTGCTTCTATTTATTTTGCTGGATTTCGTTGCACAACATCTAGAAATGGAGTAAGTATAAATTATCCATATAAAGGTAAGATAAACTATGATGTTGTTACTAGTCCTGAGCATCTGAAATAGGACATGTTTAAGGTGCTTCACAGGTGATGAATAATTTGAGGAGCATCATCCACTGGCCCAAAGAATCCTGAGGCCCAGTGATAGGGTGTGTACCTCAAGACCCTTCCCTTTTTCTTGCTTCCTCCTATACAATTTTTTTTTCTTTTTTCTCTCCTGCAATAAAGGCTCTTTGGTATCGGCCAAATAGCTTTTGAAGTAAATTCATGAAAGGAACTGGCTATCACCTAAACCAGAATAGGTTAGCTAACTGGCAGCTCTTAGGCCTTCTTTCCTTCATGACTATGATGCTGCACGTATCTTATTGTAGGAATAAGTATTAAAATGATTTCACAGAGCATTAGCTGCTTCTGTGTCCCTTTGAGAAGATGAATTGTGTTTCAAATGACTGAACTCAAATTCTGGCTAATATTGCTAGTATGTTAGCTCTGTGCATTTAGAAAACAAAGCAAGTAGCCTCTAAAATGACTTGGTTTCATCCCATTTATTTTTAAATGGCAAAAGAAGTAGGCAGCCAGCCTGAATGTGGCGTTAGAAGTGATGTTTTCTGAGAACTTGTAGAATAAAAGACTGGTAAATGCAGCCTTGCAATGATATCTAGTGAAACAGTATTTACTTACCCTACAGTCTGCAGAAATCAACAGAAAAGACCAGAACCAGAACGAGGCGTCTGTCACCTGTGTAAATAGGACTAAGGGACACTGGATCTCTGATAAGTAGCTCCTGGAAGAGTTTATCTGTAGCTTGCTTGCTGAGTTTCCTGAGTGAAAGATACCAAGCAGATGGAGATGTAAAAGTATTAATACTAAATATCTAATCTGTTTTCGGTGCCTGAAAGGAGGCCTGAATGGTTAGCGGGGCTCACGGTGCTTAAGTAATCATTTTGCAAAAGCTGTAACAAATGCTTTTTCTCTTACGGTGTTGGTTGAAATGCTGAAAATAATACTGACTGTTCCCTAGAAAGTTCATAAGAGCCCGTTGTGGTCAGTGAGGAAGCTGCTGTGTATGTCGCTAGCTGCATACATGCTTCTGGCTTGGTGTTTCTAAATGCAGCTGTAACAAGTGCAAATGACAGCAGTAATCCCTCTGCAGTTTAAAGTTATCATTGCTCTTGCTTGAGGCAAGCAGTTCACTTTTACAGTTTGCACAAAGATGTTGATTATGTACACTGGGAATTAGTGGTAAGTCACTGAAGTATTTTGTGTATATCTTTTGGAAAATCATTTATTAAAACATCTCACTTTTCTTGCTTTCAAATATGCTTGAAAAAAAGTGTCTCTAAAAGAAATCAGAGGGAAAAAGTAGATTTGCTTTCAGTACAGTATGTTCACTATGACATAATTTTTTGTAGTGTCTTTTGATCTGCCCCATGAATTTCTCCTGAAGTCATAATGTATTTTTCTGTGTTCTTTTTAACATCACTTCTTCACAAAGTGATGTTGTTTATAGCTGCCTTGTCTTGTACGGTGCTCTCATCACTAACATCGGTGTGGCTCAGCTACACACAGAGTTATGTCTTAGGGTACAACTTCATGTCATCGTTGTGATTTGGTATTTCAAATAAAATGCCACGGTAGCCAAGGCAAACCTGAGAGCATAATCAATGTAATGTCCAGGAGACTGCTCCATTGTTTTGCCAATTGATGGGGTCAATAGATAGCACACAGACACCAATACAGAAGATACCCTTGATGCACTGTTTGTTTCAAATTAATGCAGAAAATAAGGCAATATGCACATACAGAAGGATTAGCCTACGGTACCCTGATTCAAACAATAAAACAGATAAGCAAGGCAATGCACCTAATCGTTACTATTCACAGCTAGCTGTAGTGGTTCAGAAAGATACATCACCCGTTGCCCTAACAGGTTGCCATCCTCCAGCTCCGCAGTCGCTGGGGAGCCCCTGTTGCATGAGGATCTGGAGAGCCTGTCCCAGCAGCGGGGAAGTCCTGCGCAGGGCATCTCCTGGTAGGTGAGGTCTGCAACGTCGCTGCAAGAGGGTTCAGCTTTTATACTATTAACAAACAAACTCACGTAATTCCAAACGCGGAAACATCTGGTTTCACTCTCCTGTCAGATGCCACCAAAGCCTGGCCAGGGGTTGGGAGGAACCCAGGGAGTTCCCTTTATCGACTGGATTTTAACCACCGGTTTCCAGACAAGGCCAAACAGCTGGATTCATGGCTTTGGCCGCCCGCCTCTAAGCAAGGAAGGATGCGCTGTCTCTTCTCTCATGATTATAGTTTATCCAAGGTGCATCTTTTGCTAATGGCCATACATGGTTCACTAATGACCGTGCATATTTCGCTAATGATTGCATACTAAATACATATATTTAAGGTTGGGTTGGCGGGTTCTTCTGGAGGTCAGCTTTGGCTCAGGGCCTGCTGCTCAGGCCCCAGCACTTCATCCCTCTGGAATAATACGCTGGCATTTGAAGTGTTCAAGTGAGTAGTAACTTGCATACGGAACAGAAGTAATGATCGAGACATACTGCCTGAAGCTCACAAGTGATCACCCGAGAGCGTGGGAAGGCTTCAGGACTGCAGTTGCTCGGCTGCCATGGGTTGGCCCTCGCAGCTTGAGCTCAGACTTTGCGAGAGGTTTGTGTAGCACTTGGTAACTCCAGAGGGAGTCATGACGGAGCAAGCCACGGAGCGAGATTCATGCTATGGGACTACATCAGTAGATTGTGTATGTGTAGGAGGCCTGAAACGTAAAGCTGATGATGGCAAATAGGAGAATTCAAGTTTTAACCTCTTGCGGCCTCTGCTGAAACAAAACTTTTCTTCAATTATCCTGAAAGCAGGTCTTACATTCTGCATCAAGTTAAACATTAAAAGCTTCTCTTTCTGTAACCGCTGAAAATGTCACTGATTCAGTAACACCTTTCTTACCTCCACTTCTCCTGTTTAAATGGAATAGTCAGTTCTTGATCTATATTTGTCTTTTGCAGGAAGAATCCCATTCACTTTCAGCAGTTTAGTCACCCTAATGATGATGACAATCATGAAACAGAGATCGTAACTCAGGATAACAATGATAACCGGCCTGAATGTCCGTATGGAACGGCTTGTTATAGGTAAGAAGCACTGTACAAAATGGCTTTTCTTGTTTTACAGGTTAAGAATGTTCTCCCCTGGAGTTGCAAATTGACAGTAGGATAGTGATGTTAAATCTTGACTGTGGCTTTCCAAATTTACTGGCGCCAGACTGCTACCTTTATGCCACCAAGGTCTGTGCAAAGTATTTGTGATTTCAGCTGGTGAACATGAAGCCTTGACTTTTGGAACCTGTTCAGTGGACTAGAGATCAAAACTTCCTCATTTTTCAACCTGTAGTAAACTGTTCTTGTATAGGAACAATAATTTATTGTTACATGTTCTTCTTGATATGTAACTTTTAGTTCAGATTTTGACAAAATATTTGTTAAGATTTTGTACAAAACCTCTATTTTAGTTAGTATTTGATTTGTTAGAAAGCATAATTTAGGTACCAGCAAGAAAATCCAGTTTATGGCTGACTGCTGTTTCTTTTAGCAGCTGTTGATTTTCTTCACAAGATCCTTTTGTTCCATTTGTTTCTCAATATCTAGGTTTTACATTTGTATTTAGCAGAGTGTAATGACTGCTTTGTAATTGATGCAATGGACAAAAGGATGTATTTTGAGACAACAGCCCTTCTGTGGGGGCATATTGAAACTAACAGCTGCTGTTAAAGATTGTGCTTGAGCAGAAACATTTTCTCTCTCTCTCCCTGGAAGCGTGATGATCCTAAAGAGCGTGTTCTTTATAAAGTGTAACAAGATGGGAGTAACTTTTAAGGAAAAGCCATCTTATGTTCAACTAATGCAGAAGAAGTGTTTCTTTTCTCAAAAACCATCTGTGAGATGAATTTCTCATCTCAGGACGAGAAATCTAGGTTTATACCGCTCCTGAAATTGCCAACATACTTTTCAGGAGTACAATGGACACTGTCCAAAACTAAAACTGTCTCTCCTTGCAGATAAGTCAACTCCTGTGCTGTATTAGTTGATCATTTCTTAAACAGTGTTTCATTCTTTTTGGGGTGGAAGAAAGGAGGCACCCACAAAGCAATGATAATTCTTTCCACAAAGCAGCAGGTGCCATTTGAAGAATTTTGATGTTATTTTTGTTGTCTTTATCTGCTGGCTACTACTGGAATACATAATTGAGTTATCTAAATGCTGTGCCTTGAGTTGGGATCAAATGCTCTGACGCTACCAACACTTGCAAAATACTGGATTAAGCAACTGTTCTGTTTCAGTACGGTATTTAATAGAAAGCTGTACTTGCATGTTTTTATTCAGATAACTATCCCTTCTAATGCACATGAAATGCACTTTGGGATAGCAGTAGCTATAAAACTGTAAATCAACTTCAAGTATGTGAATGTGTAACAAGTTATTTGATGTAAAAATAAGATTTTCTTACTGAAGAGTATTCTATTTTTGAAGAATAAGAAAACATAAACAACTAGTTTTACAAGGCAGTCTTCACAGCAAGGGTATTTTGTAAAATACCAAAAAAATTCTGCAGTTATAGAAATAAATCTTGTGTTTCAAGCAATGTCAAATGGTATGCCATTCTTAAATAGTGGGCTTTAATTGTTGATTCTTTTTCAGAAGGAGAAATTAGGACAACTGAACCAGTTTTCTTCCAAAGTTAGAATTTTTTTAAATTTTAATTTTCTGCACAGAAGTAAATTGAGCTGAAACAATTTTAACGTGCCACTCTAATACACTAACACAACAGATCAGCACGGTGTAAGTGGGACCAAGTTAAAACATTAGAACAGCATTGGATAACTGCTTTGGGGGGTGGGATAAATCAGTGTGTTCATGACCTGGATCGCAGCCTGAATGAGGGGAGCATTTATTGCAGATCAAAGAGTAAGTTGACTTTAAATTTTTAATTTTCATTGCATTGATGCTGTTTTTTAATAGAAGACATACACACTTGTATATTGAACTTCCCAGATTGCAGCAGCATATTGCAGAAATGAGTAAACTCTCTTAACAGTCCTTCTTTGGCCTTTCCCTGTGATACTTTGAGACAGGCAATTCTTTTCAATTTCTTTAATTTTCCCAAACTATTTGATTTTTAGCCTTATGTTGCAGAATATGGAAGTTACGGCTGGGTAACTCAGACTTGTGATGCACTGTGTGTGCATTGCACTTTATGCACCAGAGGTTATGTTCTGGTTTTGGTTTTAGTGAGAGTAAATAATTGGATCAGTTCTTATTATGCTGAACAAATGCATCTCATCTTACAAGTTTGGAAACTATCTCATCTCTTGGTTTTGATCAGCTGTCTTTTTTATTTTTTTTTTAAAGGCTGAAACAAAAGGAACTCTTATGGAACCCTTTTTTTCTTCCACCCTACATTACGTAAGCTGAGACACTGCAGTAAGGCACTGGTCACAGAATTTTATTTTGAAAAGAAGTGAAAATTATTCACAAAATACAAAGGAGTTCTGCGAACTTGTTAGGTTCTTGTTAGGTGTGGAACAAGGTGGCAAATCAAGCTTTTACTGTTTTCTTTGCAGGAAGAATCCACAGCATAAACTAGAATACAAGCACAGTGCACCTCCAGGTAAGCCAAGTTGTTCAGTATAGCTCAAAGTGGGGGAGAAAAACCCCCAAACCCAGTAATGGATGCCAACACCTTGGAATAAAATGCTTTAAGTGAGAAAGTAACATTGCATTTGCAGCTTGCTCTGTATTGCCCCGCACCCTTGCTCTTCTTGAGCATGCGGTGTTGCCATTGTCTGTGATAAGGAAGGTAGGGCTGCTTGGCCACTGCACACTTACGTTCACTTTTTCAAATGTTTTTCAGCTGAAACAAGATGGTCTGGGTCAGACACCGCTGACATAGTTTGTATGCTTTATATCTTAGGATTTGACAAAAATGCCAGGTGGCAAGTGGCTGTTTTCATGAGTTTAACAGGTTTTATTGAAAACTAAGCATGGTATAGCATGGTCTTACCAGATCTCTCTATTCTGCTTCCTCCATTTGGAGCTGGAGTATTACAGTGAAAACAGGGAATATACTGAAGTATTTCTCAACATTTCAAATGGATACTGCAGTAAATTTTTTCTGTAGCTTTTTTTCCCATCCCCACAGCAAAATGTGTGTATCCCTATAGCATGTATGTTCTGTTGAGGCTTGGAGGGAATATAATTAAAACTGAATCTGAGATTCTATTCTAAAAGTCTTTTTGTATTCCAGTAACTAGACTTGTTGAAAAACACAGGGGAATATGCTGTTTATATTTTGTCTGTTCTTAGAGAATTCAAAGATGTACTTTGCATTCTTTTTGTGCTTTTTCTTAATTATTGGACTTGAAGGGTTTTTTTTTTCCAATTTAATTCCCAATGCAAAAAGACAATACTTTAGAGCAGAACAGTTAGGGAAATGTAATGATAATGCATTTTACTTCAAAAAATCAGGATTATGACATTACCCCTGCCCATGGCAGGAGGGGTGGAACTAGATGACCTCTAAGGTCCCTTCCAACCCAAACCATTCTATGGTTATTAAGGAGAAATTGCATTTATGGAAACAATGGCGTAAAATATTTAAATGCTTTGAAATACTGCAATTGTCTGCTGTAAAAACCCCAACCAGTACTGATGATGTTTTTCTACAGACGGCATGGTTCATAATTGTAAGAACAGTTCATCTGGGTAATCTTTCAAGAATCATTTAATACAAAAAAAAAAGGTTTTTGGGGGCAGCAGAGTAGTTTTTATACTTGTAAATACAGCACAACCATTGCAGCATTTCTTTTAATAAGTCAGTCTTCTGTTGTAGCAACCTCTCCAAATAACCCTTATTGCTAGGTTGTACTCTGTCCTGGTTAATAACATTTCTTTCTTTAGTACCTGAAAGAAGAGCACGACAAAAACTTCAAAAAATGGTATGTTCTGATGTTGTGAATGGGCCCATCAGCATGGGATGCAACTGATCTGCTTTGGGTTTTGGGGCATTTAGTGGTGCTGGAGATGCTTGATAATACTTACCTGAGAAGAAGGTAGTCATTATTTTAGTAAAACTCTGCTTCCTTTTTTGCAAGTCATAGTGCTGGAATTGAATTCCTGTGTGCTGAGCACACCTGTCCTTCCCTGGAAGCAGGCAGCGAAACAAACAAATGTTTTGAGAGACATGTGTGACCAAGTCAATTCTTCCTTCCTTGAACAGGGTTCGTAATAGGATGAAAGGAGCCAGTAGTTCATCCACAGCTAGTTAAGGTTACCCCATGAAGACTGATTGCTCTTGAAACACTGAGATACTCCTTCTGCATTGCATTGACCTCTAAATAAATGTCAAAAGATATCTGTGGATGTGGTGATGAGCTTTTCTTATATTTACTCTGAGGTATTGATGTTACAGGCTTGTTAGGACTGAAGTGTCGAAGAAGGGTAATGCCTTTCAGCTAGGGCAGTGTTCCCTGTGAACTACGTACGTATCCTTCGAACTTTAGTTCCTAGACATCAGTGAGGCAAGCTGTAGTCTCTCTTGATAATGTGACCTGTAATACTGTGTATGAGTATCTTCTCCATTTACCAGTAGTACACCTAGCTTGCTTTGCGGCTGCCAATAATACTAACTTACATGTGGCAGGTGCATGGACTCCAGTTTTAAATATCCTTTAGCTCTGTTTCAAGGCATCTCTTGTATCTCAGTTTGGCTTCCAAATGTGAAGCTTCCTGTTTTTTCTAAAATAATTTAAAAGTGAGCGTTGAAGAGCAGTCTGAAAGCCTGATGATATGCCATCTTTACTTTCACTGGCCTGAACAAGGCATGAGGATGTGGAACTGCTGCATCTCGAGTGGAGGTGGGAACTGACTTGTCTTCTTTGAGATCACCAAGGTGTGGCTGGGCATTTCCTACAGAAATCTTCAAAACAGAGATCTGCCTTCTAGAGAAAGTAAAGTGCAAATAGCTGTAGTTTTCTAGACAAAGTATTTTGGCCTCCATTCTGTTCTGCGACCTACTTTCCACTCGGGAATGTCTTTCCCATCCCATTTCCTTATCATGTGTGTGTGTACTTCTGCTGTCACTGAATGCTTGATATGGGTGTATCTGTGCACTAGCATATTTTGAGGCATATTTGTTAGCTGTACGCTTTGCCACATCCCATGATGCAAGTATGAGCCCCTTGATTACCTCTCCCTTGCAGAAATGTGCATTAAAGAGTGGCAAGAATTGTAAGCAGCGTTGTAAGTGCAGCGAGCAGTTAAGATTTTAATAATGAAGCAAGCTGGACTGTGTGCATATCTGAAGTTTAAAGCTAATCTTGAAGGTTTAAAATTGTAGCTGTGTCTTTCATAAGAGGTGTGTCTTTCATTCCTTACCAGAATGGTAGATCCTGTGTGTGCAGCTCATGGCAGGTGGTCAGCCAGGCATGGCTATGGATGGAAAAGTGCTTCTCTTGTAAATGTGTAAATCTTTGACATGGAAGTGAAATTCAATCTGTTAAATTCAACTCCTCATCCTAAGAACGAACCAGGGAAAAAATGATATTCCATGCACAGTGGGAAGAAGGGAATTCATTAATTAAAGTGCTGTTCATATTTAATGATTGTTTAAATTTCTTTTTTCCCCTCAATATCTTGTTGACTGGCTTGCTTAGTTCTCTTGAGGGCAAAGCTTGTAAAAGGTTGCACTCAGCAAGCTCACGTCTGAGGCGGTCGTACCGAGCCATGCAAGATCACACAGGCAAGGTTCCATTAGCCTTTTATTTCATGCTGTTTGGCACAACTGCACTGTTAAGCACAGCAGGATTTTCTGTTCAAGTGCACTGAAACTCCACCAGCCAGGAAAAGAAGGGTGCTATCTACATGACATTTGCCATGTTTAGTTTTTAACATCGATAGTCTAATTGCTGCGAGATGGATTACGAATTGCCAATAGAGAATGTGGTCTATGTTCTGAGAAACAGTCTAAGGCTAATTACCGGGGAAATAGCTGTAAGGGAGGAAGGAAAAAAAAAAAAAAAAGAGAAAGGCTGGAGTGTGTGTTGTCATTAAATTGTCACTAGTGAACAACTTCACTGCCATGTTGCTACTTGGATGAATGACCCGCTGTGGCTATGGAGTCTGCAGAGTTCTCCTGCACACTTCTGTGTATGTTTTCTAGCAAGCCGATCAGCTCACTTCCAAACATAACCCTTTGTAAAGGGGTGGTCAGCAAGCTTTTTCTCCCCATGTGAAGGAGATAATTTCAGGGAATGTCTCAAGGTCATATTTATAAATATGGTACTAGGGGAAAGGGAGAATTGTGCTTAATGAGCAGCTTCAGGGGCTGTGGAGCTGAATTAAACTATAGCAGAAAGAGGAGTGGGAAGACATGGAAGGAAGTGCATCATTCACTGTTGAAATCTAAAAACACTGGTGGATGAAAACCAACATCGTATGCTCCACATACATTTGTAGGAAAAATATGGAAGTAATCAGTATTTTTCCAGAATTCCTGTTTCTGTTGTAAAATACCACCTGCAGTGCTGTGAAAGTGAAGAGCAGTTTTTCTTTGTTAATCCGGTCTTGGGCTTATTATTCTCACAGGCTTAGGCTGAGAAGAGAGATTTTGTTCTTAATGTATTTAGCATCTTTGTTTCGACTTCTCCCTCCAGACATAATTCCTTCTGCACGACTATAGTCTGTGATTCTTAGAAAAAATTCTGCTGTTATGGGTAAACATGGGCATAATTACTTTCCTCTAAAGTCTGGTAAACAGTAAACTAGCAAGCATCATATGGGATGGGATTACAGCCGAAATTGACAGCTGACATTTTCAGGATTTTCTGCTAGGTGCTATATAGGTTGCTAGCCATAGGATATTTCTCAGTTGTAGTATTGGCTGTGTCACACATGGCTGACTTTATTCTAGGAAGTCATTGGGTGCCTCTGTAGCACAGTTCACCCATAAAATTGTGTACCTTTGAGGGAATTGACTGCTGCTGTAAGTGCTTTTGAAAACCTTGCTATAGAGTATAAAATGTTAATCAGACCATAAGATAATTCTGGAATAGTAACATTCCCACTAGCAGAAAAACGTAACTGACAGAGGATGTGATCTGACTACACCCAGGTGCTGGTCTTCTTGCTTGTTCACCACACGCACAGCTTGAGTGTCTGGAGCTCTGACCTGAGGTTTCAAGAAGCTGCTAAGAAATACCTGAGGTTAATATAAACATGGATGATTGGACTGGGTTGTGTAGCTGAGAAGACACATTTCTAGTTTCATATAAAAGATGATAAGAACTGCTCAACAGATAAATCATTATGAGATCATTGACAGGTTATCTCCAAATGAGGTAAGAATGCAGAAACTGGAGGCTGGGAAGAAAAGGAACAAATACAGCTTTACTCAGGGGTGTGACTTAAGGGCAGCATACCATGACTGGAATATTAACAGACCGTGGCTAGTTAGGAATTGTGGGCCTGTAAGAAAAAGGGAGGTAGCGTAGGCTGGTAGAGCAATGGTCGTGCACATCTGCCAAAGTCCCAAAGCAGTGGAAATAAACTTGTTAAAGGTTCACAGCTACCGATAAGTAAAAGGAGAAGGCAATGCTGCTATGGCAGCAGCTTTGCATCGATGCTACCAAGTCAGGTAGATAAGGCTTCTTCAAAAATCAGGCTTGCCCTGTCTCTGGGAACTGGTTTATATATGTCAACATATTTGAGCAATTAAAAGACTACTGCAAGACAAGCTGCCTAAAAAAGTTTAGGAACATGCAGCGAGCAGCATCCATTTCTTGTGAATAGAGGTTTCCAAGTTTTGATTCCTGCCAACGTAGAGTATTGTGACATACTGGGAAGAGAGAAGGCAATTTAATCACAAAGTGTGAGCTGTGCAGAAGATGGATAGGCAGCAGATTGGACAGCAGCGCGATAGAATAGACTGAACTGGGAAAGGGGTAGGCTGCATCCAGCTCAGGAAAGAAGTGTTCAGCGTTTGTTGTTTCCTTAACGTGTGTTCAGAAAGGAAGCACAGACTACACAGCACAGATCGAAGTTGAGAACGTAGGAGGCGAGTGATCTAGCAGATTGTCTTTGCTGACCTGAAGCTCAGGAAAGAAGTGAATGGGAATTCAAAGCCATGTCAGATTCCAAAGAGCAAGAGTATAAAGTAGCCCTAAGTAAATATGGATGGGTGAAGGCAGAAAATTTAGAGTCAGAATAGCTGTCTAGCAAGAGCTAGGGGCTAAATGGCAAGAAAGATGCCTTGTTTAGGTATAGAAGTAGCAGGAAGATGACCAGGAAAATTGTGTATGCCACTCCTTCAGGAAAGGAGAGTTGTCAGAAGATGTTATCTGATACCGTTTTCTTCTGATATCAGAAGATGTTATCAGAAGAGGCCTGGCAACTGTTTTCCAAGTGCTGGAAGAAAAGCCACTAAGGAGAACTTTCTTAAGTGATCAGACTGGTAAGCCCTGCAGTAGTGGTCAGAGAGGGATGGTACAGCTTTACATGAGAGTCTTGAAAATCAAACACAAAATTGTCAGCATTGGATAGAGTGCTTTAGTTGAGCCTTTCTCCTGCTGAGGAGAGAGGCTAACTAGATGGCCCCTGCAAGGTCTCTTTAGTTCTGTATTTATTATTCATGAATATATGGCATTTTTGTCCCTACAGGAGAAAGGGCTGTGGAGAAGGATGCGGCGAATGAAGAGACGGGACGCAGCTTGATGCAAGCAAATGTCAATTTATTGTACAGAAGCACGAGTTTTTATACACTTTCAGAAGCTGCGCGTTTTAAACAGATTGGTTCTTGAAGCTAGGCACTGCATACTAGGCAATCCCTGATTGGTGGTTAACTACCAGCAATTAACAGCAAGGTGTTACCTTTCCTTGGCGCCATCCTTGGCACCATCCGTCTCCCACTCCCCTGTGCTCTGTAAACATGCCTCATCATGTTAATTGTTGTCCAGACAAGCTCGAGCACGTTCCCCTCAGCTAACTGATTGCCACGCATGGTCCTAGTTTCCAGCCCGCTCCTGCAGAAAGATGAACCACATGAGTATGACCTTAATGGCGGCTTTAGAGATGGTGAGGAAGAGGTGTGCGAACCTACCGATGAAGACTCTGACTGGGAACCAAGTTCAGAAGACAAGGATAACAAAGATGTTGAAATGCTTTTGCAAGAAGCGTCTAGATTTGTTAGAACCAAAAAGTAGCCATAGGGGGACAGCATTACGAATGCCTAAGCTGGTTATGTTAAAACGTGAATGTGTAAGGAGGGGAATTGCTTTGAAAGCTATTTTTTCCTCAGTGATGTAGGCGCTGCAGGAGGATTTTAGTCAGCGAGGGGATTCAGCAGTGTCTTTCTTTTCCATATGTTTTTTTTTTGTCTTATTAAGTGGTGGAGCCAGAGAACTGAGCTCTGAAAGTTTTTTGTGTTTCCTGGCCCCCCCGCCCCCCATCTATTTCTTATGTTCTTATGCAACACCATTGGTATTTCATAGTTTGAAACACAGTTTTAAAGGTTGTTAATGCTTCATCTTCCTGTGCTTGAAAGAAATACTGGCGTTAGGAAAGCCTTTTATTTTGCTGAAGCACAGTATATACTGTGTTGGATGAAGGGGAGTTACACTGCCCACCTGCCGTATCACAGACTAATTCTTGGCTGTCACTGGGGAGTTTGTCTAAATTTTGTTAACGTTCTTTTGAGTTAGTGCAGTGCTACTGGCTTTCCTCTTTGGTGTCATTTATTTGGTTCTCTTGATTAATACAGAGTAAATACAGATTAATACAGTTAAATACAGAATGTGTAAATCACTTGAGAACAGTATATCAGTGTATCGAACCGCATGGTTGTCTAAACAGTGACTATGGTGTATTTGCTGTAATTACAGTAGGACCTCTTTCCATGCCTGTACCTCACTGGAATTACATTCAGTTTACAACAAAGCTTAAGTCTTGATGACTGTATTTTTGCACAATTAAACTTGTAACATACTGTGGGAAAAACGTTTGCCTGTGTCTCTGATTTCTAAAGACTGTTGAAGGATCTTGCCTTTTGTGTGTTTGCAGCACGCCTGAGCTTTCAGGAAAGTAAAAGTTTTAGTGTGTTTCAGGGCAGGTGACTGGAGCCATGTGAATTTGGCACCTTTTTGGACACAATCTGGAAATTCTGCAGGGGAATTATTCTTGTGTGGCTCTGGCTCCCCTGGGAGCTGGAGACAGACATCCAAATACACTCAAGCTTTTCAGCTGTGTGGCTCAATGTGCTCTGCTTAAAATGAAATGGCTGTTGCTGCAAGCTGGCGTTGGGTGCTTTTGGATGTGGGGACCATCTGCCAATTGTGTGTCAGAAGCTTCTCTCAAAAATTGTAGATGTCAAAAATACAAACATTTATGATGGGGAACTCTTGCGAATTTGGAGAACATCAGCTTCTGTTGGCCAACGGCTTACTGTTTGCTCAAGTTATTCCATACAGAAAGAATCCATTTGGTGTTTTGTACAGTGATTTCTGTGACCATAACCTTCCTCAAGCTAAAGCATTCTGTATCACAGCATTCGTCTGTGAATGGCTATTTAAGCTGCTCACAGGAGCTACTAGCCTTTACTTTG
The DNA here is from genome assembly GCF_963210335.1 of Falco punctatus. Lineage (NCBI taxonomy): Eukaryota > Metazoa > Chordata > Aves > Falconiformes > Falconidae > Falco > Falco punctatus. Next base: position 946,629 of record NW_027660232.1, on the reverse strand, counting down.
AAAGCAGAAATAGCTTTTTATTGCTGGAGGCTCCCAGTCAGATCTGTAATCACAAAAGCACATTTGGAAGTAAATTTTGATGTTGCATGATAGATCAAGTTTTATTACTGATACATCGGGACTGAAAAACTTGCGTATGACCAAAGCAGCACACTGGGACAGTCAAAGCCGTCGTGAGCTGCTCTGTGCTGGTAGGTTGAAGTTCTCTCTGTTGAAGTGCATTTCCCTGTTCTTGTATTCTTTCCTTAACAGCAGGATGCATTTTTATTCTTCTGGCAGGATGAACTGGTAACTCCAGGATACTGGAATGCTGATCGAAACTACTCTGTTGGAGATACAGATGAGAGTACCCGGGCACTCAGGAGACCCTGAAAATTTTCAAGTTACCCAGAGAGGCAGAGGGTAACGTTTCACCACGTAGACTCTGCATCACGTTACCCTGTAATACATGCTTATTTGCTCTGAAAAAAAGCAACTGGTGAAATCTTTACCCCCCTGCCTCCTCCCGGGAAAATCCATTTTGAAATACTGTACTTCAAATGAAGTGAGTAGGAAGTGCTTCTCCTCCAGCTGCCACCTGAGAGGGTACCCATCTGTTTTAATAATATGGCTAAGATGTGCAAGCCTCTGTTCCTTGTGTGATGGGGCGCAGACCGTAACTCCTCCCTCCTTTTATCTTGTGGTGCTACAGACTGCTCTCAAACTGCCCCCAAATTCTCCTTCCGTAACACCTCAAATGCATTTCCTTTGCTTCATTGAAAGCCTGGTCAACACGGAGTGCCCTCAACCCAGAGCATGGGGAGAAGTTAATTACCTTTTGATTTGTAGCATCCTTTTAAATATTTAAAGGCCTTTAGACAGCTCTTCTGTTAAGAAGATGCTGATGTTAAACAAGTCCATTTGACTTGATTAATCCTATGATTAATCCTATGATTAATCCTATTAATCCTATGATTAATCCTATGATTAATCCTGTGAGACCCTGTTTTCCGAAGCCCTGACCCTTCTTAACCATAGCCTCTGGCTGCTTTTTCCTTGGCTTATGTCTTTCTGGAAGAGTGATCCTCAGAAACGGACACTGTTTCGGGTGAGTATGACAGGAGACCCCAGCCCAGGCATGATCCTGGGAGGGGTTTTCCACCGACGGTCAGTGATTGCAGAGACAAACCTCTGCTGGCCTGTTCATGGGCATGGCAGGTGAGGGGGCGCGGAGGCCGTCTGGGGTCCGTGCCCAGGTACCTGCCCTTGACAGGGGCTTAGAGGAGGGAGCTGCTCTGCTGCTCCTATCGCACAGTCCTCTCTTTATTGCCATTTTTTGTTGTGGTGGCCCGAATACATGTAACTCTTGGATAATGACTTAATCTTGGAGTGGGACCTGAAAAGGAGTTCATTAGTTAAACTAATGAGATTTCATTTTTAAACTAAAGGAATTTATTTTCAATTGAATTTGATTTTTCTCTGCTTTTCTTGCCTCTTAGTTCTTTACCATCCTGCCGTGACATCTGGGCAGACAGCAAGGGAGTAAGAGCTTTCCATAGGCTCAGCCGTGGATTCTGACAAAGTTTATTGCAGGTTTCTTCCAAGTTTGTCCCCCAATAGTTTTGCTCAAGGGAGTCACCGTGAGCGGTGTTGATGCTGACAGGGAAGCACGTTACAGGGCTTGGCCGAGTCCCCTCTCCCTGCAGTGGGGTGAAGGCCCGCTGCCCCCCCTGTGGCCGCCTGAGGAGGCCTTTGTGGACGCGGTGCCCTCTGCAACACCCCTGCTGTGTTCTTTGACCAGCTCGTGTGGCCGTCCCCTTGTGACCAGGCTCCTCTCGGGGAAGGAGTCGAGGGGGACTCAAACCGGGCCCTGAGGGGGCCCCTCCGCTCCCGCCCCGAGCTGTGCGCGGCCTCCGCAGCCCCGAGCCTGCCGCCCCCCGCGCTGGGCCTGTGCTGGGCCTGGCCGGGCCCAGGGCTGCCGGCGGGCGGGAGGGCGGGCGGGCGGGGGGCCAGGGCGCTCGCCATTGGCTGGGCCCAGAGGCGTCGAGGCCGCCGGCCAATGGGGTGGCGCCTTGTCATAGCAGAGGGAATCCGAGGGGTTCCCCGGAGTGCGTCTGCCTGTTGCCAGAGCACTGCGCCTCAGCGCCTCCCCGCGGGCGGCTGCGGCCGCTGCTGCCGCCGCTGTGGCCGAGCCGCCCCTGCCCCCGCGGGGAGCTGCCCTCGGCGGGGAGCTGCCGCGGCCAGAGCTCTTGCCGCAGCGAGGCATCGGAGCCGGGCTGTGTCGGGACGGAGCCGCCTCAGCGAGTCCTCCCCGGGACAGGCAGGAGCTGGTCTGCGGCTTGGGACTGGGGCTCGCCCCAGGCTTGGCTTCAGGTGGGGTTCGGCCGGGGCCGGGGCTGAGGTGCGGGGTTACGGGGGCTGGGTAGGAGCGGGCGGGCGAGCCGAGCCCTGCCAGGCGGGCTCTGCCGCGGGCGCCGCTGTCTCTCCCCTCCCTCGGCCCGCCAGAGCTGCGGGCGGGCTGCTCTGGCCTCCGGCCGGGGCTGTCGGCACCGGCTCCGCTCCGGCCCGGGCCGCCCCGCCCCTCCCCTGCCCTCCCCTCCCATTGGTGGGAGCGAAGCGCGCGCGGCTTCGGGAAACTTCGGGCGGCACCGGCCGGTGCGAGGGGCGGTTCCTGCCGCGCGCGGAGCTGTCGTTAGGACGCGGCTGCGGCGCCCTGAGGTGGCAGCGCCCTGAGGCGGCGGCGGCGGCAGTTTCGTGGAGGACGGCTGGGTGAGCCAACACCTTGTCCGGCGGGACTGGCGAGGGGAGAAAGGCGCTTTTCCCCCGGAGCGGGCGGCGGGCAGCCTGCCTGCGGGTCTGGAGCCTGGTGCCCGGCCCTGCCGTGAGGAGCCGGCGCGGTGACAGGCCCTGAGTGTGCGCCGGGCTGTGGCGCTGTGTCACGCCGGGTGGTTTAGCATCAGGCCCCGCGGTTCAGAGGCTGAGCACTGGAGATAGGGACCGGGGACCTCTGGTGCTGCCAGTTTCCACCTCAAAAGAGGCCGTTGAACGCACACAACGCTTGGCATTTGAAAACTAAACGGAGCTGGTTATGGATGTGCTGTTGACGTGAGGGGCAGCTAAGATGGCTCATGGGCGCCAGCCCATTCAGAACCTGTTCTTCAGGCAGTTCTTCATGTGGAATAAATGAAGCGTGGCCCATGCCCTGCGCTACACCCTGGGGTGCATGTAGAAACGATGCCAGGGTTTTGTGCTCAGGGAGCTCCAGTCTTCCTGTGCTGGCTGTGGGGAGAAGGGTATGTGGATCACCCCCGAGGCAAGCAGGAGCTGCCTGAGCGGGCTGAATTTAGTGCTGCCCAGCTTTGTGGTGCTCCGTGTGTGTGAGTAGGTGGTGTGGAGTGGTCTTTTCCAAGCAGTGTCAGAAACATGTCTTTGCTTATGGTGTGAGTGCTTGTCGCTCTTCTGTCCCTGCTGCTGGCAGGGGGAGGAGGTAACTCGCTGCCGGGGAGACCCCTCTGCCCTCGTATGCATGAAGGTGTTGCAGGATCGTGTCTAAAGTGCAGTGGCTTGCTCACTGCTTTCCCTTTAAGTCTGCATTTACAGAATATGCTGGATTGTGGTGTTGGGGCCCAGAAATTAATCTCGCTACTTTATTTTTCTTCTGGAACAGACTGTTAAATGCCATGCAGGGACAAGCCCTTCCTCCCTTGGCCTTGAGAATGTCTATGTTCCCTGTAAAGGTAGTATATATTTAAGATAAAGACTGAAGAGGATAGCTTCCTCTCAACTCTGTTGCCCACAAAGTTGACTGATCCCTGTGCAACAGCAGTGGTCCGGGAAGAGATGCGGCCTTTGTGTCCCTGTGAGGTGTAGCCTGGCTAAACGCAGGCAGCATTTCCATTCTGGGAATGGTGTAGTGCAGTTCTTTAGCACAGTAGAACCAGTGAGAAATGAGGAATTTCCCAGGAAGGCCTAGGAGGTGATGAATTTGGATGCATTCAGGAACTTCCTGCAGCTTCCTAGGAATTATCACTGTACGGTTGTTGGCTGGGTATTTCTGACTGAGGATAAGAACAGCTATTTCAGTGCTGTTTTCTAGAAGTGCTCACAAGGGTTTTGAAGCATGTGAGGAGTGCGTCAGCATGAGGCCCTGGAGGATGCTTGAATGCCCAGCTAGTCCTTCACAGAGGGGCTTTGTTGGGTTCCTCCACTGCCTGGCTTTCCTGGGCAGTTCACCACCTGGATTTTCTGGGGAGCTTCATTCACTGTGTATCTGTTTAGTAGTGCTTCATCATCCAGCTTTTATTAGAGTGCGTCACCACACAACGCTGGTGAGGGGCTTCACTGCATGGCCCCGGAGGAGCCGTTCTCTTCCTAGTTTCTTTGGGGTGATTCCCCAATTGGTGTTTTTTGACAGTTCCATTGTGTTTCTTGGTGGTCTTCGAGCCCTTCAGCATACTGTGCCAGAGGTATTGGGTGTGGTACGGGATATGGTACGGAACTGGCTGTGGTACTGTGTTCTATGCATTACTTTACATTGACCATTGTGTTGCATTTTGTATTGCCGTTAGTGTATGTATGGTGTTTTGGTTTGGATGGTAAGGTGTATTTTGTATGGTATAGTATGTGTGGTATGGTATTGTGCCTATGGTAGGCTATGCTATTGTACAGTGTTTAGGGTATGGTGTTTAGTTATATGGTATGTACCGCATGGTATGCATTGTATTGTACAGCATGTATAGTATTGTTTGGCATGTATTGTATGGAATATAATGTCTTGCATGTATGGTATCCATTGTATGGTATAGTGCGGTATGGTATTTTCTATTGTATGTATTGTATTTTCTATTCTATGGTATGGTATTTATATTTTGTATTGCACTGTATGTATTCCGTGTATTGGTTTTATGTACTGTGTTGTGTGTATCTGTATGTATTGTATGTGTAGTATCATATTGGATTGTATGTACTCTTTTTATGATATTTTTTCTGTTAGTGCGTTAGTGCATTGTGTTGTGTAGTACTTCTACTGTATGTGTTGTATATTTATTGTATGTATTGTGTGGGAATTTTGTAATTAGATGTACTGTATTCTCTTGTGTGTTTTATTGTATTTTGTGTTCTATTGTATACTACTTTTTCCATTCTGTGTTGTGTTTTGTATTCTGTGTTTTCTTGTATTGTGTATTGTGTTGCATGGTACGTACGGTGTAGTAGATACTGTATGGTCTGTCTCACAGGGTATGTACCATATTGTACTGCAGGTTGTTTTGGATTGTATATTGTATTGTGTATTGCCTGTGTTGTGCAGAATTCTACGCATTGTGTTGTGTGGCATAGTATTACACGCACAGTAATATGTATGTATTGTTTCTTGTGGTCTGTATTTTATTGCGTGGTATGGGTTGTATTTTGTATTGGACTGTATTTTGGGTTGCATGCGTTTCCCATTGTACGGTTTGGTATTGCATAGATTGTATTTTGTGTTGTGTATCATGTACTTCTGTGTGTGTTGTGTGTATGGTATGTATAGTATTGTCTTGTATTCTGGGGTATGCCCTGTATTTTCTGTTGGAAGGTTGGTAATGCCCTGTCTGCATGGTATTTGACGCTTAGTATTTCCCGTCTCTTGTGTGTAGTGTTGTATTCTCTCTGTGTTGTGATGTGTTTTTTAGGATGACGTGTATTGTGTTGTGGTTTGTATGGTGTGGTTTGTCATAAATTGTGTGGTATGTGTGGTGCTGTATGATTTCCTGTGTTGTTTGGTATGTTTTGTATGTACTGTATTTTATGTAGGGCTCTTGCATTGTCTCATATGTATTGTATTGTGCTTCAGTTTGTGCCGTCTTGTGTGCTGTTATTTGTGTTGTAGCGTGTATTTTCTGTATTGTATGGTATTTATGTATGTAATCTGTTGGCTTTCTTGTATTCTATACGTTGTATGGTATTTATTATGTTTATTCTAGGAATTGTACTGTATGTTTTGTATGTCGGGTATGGTATGGAATGTCTGGTGTGTATCTTGTTTTGTTTTGTATTGTATCTGGGGTGTGTATTGCAAGTTGTCTGAGGAATGGCAGAGGGAAGTGGGGTTGTATAGCTCGGTGGAATTATGTGACCTCATGTGACCCTGGAGGAGCCCTTAGTCGCTTGGTAGCGGAGGAGCTGGTTCTTGCACCCCCCCAGAGGAGCCATTCATGGTGGCGCGCCAGAGGAGCCCTTCATCGCAGCACCCTTGAGGAGGCCTTTATTAGCTTTGCACGGGAGGAGCCCCTCCTTGCGCCGCCCCAGAGGAGATCTTCATCACGCTGCCGTGGAGGAGCCCGTTGTTGCCCCATGCCTGAGGAGCCCTATATTTTGCCTCCTTCTCAGAGCTGTTCATTGTGCCGCCCAGGCCTCCTTGCAGCCCTTCGCTGTGCTGCCCCAGAAGCATTGGCTGTAGTGTGGGATGTGGTTTGGCATTGGGTGTGGTATTGTGTGGTCTGCGTTGTTTTACGTTAAGCATGATATTGCATTTTGTATTGCCTTTCCTGTATTTGCAGTATGGTATGTATAGTGGTGGGTTTTTTTAGTATGGGAAGGTATATTTTTTTATGCTGTAGGATGGCATGGTATGCTATTACAGGATAATTCAGGTATGCTGTGGTATTTAGGTGATGGTGTGGGGAACGGTCTGGTATGTATTGCATGGTATGCATTGTAATGTATGGTATGCATGCCTTTTTTTAGCAGGTGTGGTATAATTTAGCATGTATTGTGTGGTATGTAATCGAAGTTCGGTATCTGTGGTATCATATGGTAAGGTATTGCATTTTGTATGTATTTTCTATTGTATTTATATTTTGTATTGTAGGGGATGTCTTAGGTGTATTGAACTGTAGGTTTGTACTGCATGTACTATGTAGTATCCATGAAATGGAAAGGATTGTGTTTTCTGTAGAGAATTTTTTATGCAATGTATTTCCTGTGTTCTATGTGTCCTTTGTAGAGTGGAGTCGGTTTTATTTTATGCTCTCTGTAATATGGTATTTACTGTGCAATAATGTGTTCTATCCTAATGATTTATAACAGTCTCTTGTTTATCTTATGCAATAAGTATTTCGTATTGCATTCTGTATTTAGTATTTTATTTTGAAATCTGTAGTGTATGTCCTGAATTATGTCTTCCATCATATGTAATGTAGCGTAGTGTAGTTTTTGAACGGTGTATTGCGTGTATTCTACAGAATGTGTTGTGTTCATGGGTATGTATTCCACGACCTTTGTCAGGATTGTATATTGTGCTGTATTGTTTTGGTTTTGCGTGGTTTAGTGCTTATTGTACTGAGGGTCTCTTGAGTTGTATCTTGTATTTCCTGCCTAGTGGGTATGGTGTGCGTAGGGTTGTATTTTGTATCCTATGGTGCGTCTTGTGTTTTCTGCTGGGCTGTTTGTAATACATGGTATGACGTATTGTATTTCAAGTCTGTTCTTTCCAGCGTGGTATGAGTTGTGTTGCATTGCGCTCACACCACCCCAGAGGAGATGCTGATAGTGTTGCTCCTGGAGAGCCCCGAGTGGCGCCGCCCCGGAGCAGCCCTGTAGTGCAGCGCCGCAGGGGAGCGATTGGTGGCAAAGCGCCTCGGGAGCCCCTTGTCGTGCCGCAGTGGAGCAGCCCTTTGTTACGCTGCCGAGGAGGAGCCGATGGTGGCAGCGCCCTGGAGGAGCCATTTGTTGCTTTGCGCTGGAGGAGCCCGTGCTTGTGCCGTCGCGCAGGCGTCCTTGTTGTCGCCCCGTCGGAGGAGCGTGTCTTGGCGCCTCCCCAGAGGTTGGCTTTGTGCCGCCGCAGCAGAGCAGTGGTTAGCAGGGAGCGCCGGAGGAGCAGTTTGTTTGATGCCCAGCTCTTCTTGGAGCCCCTTTGGTGCAGCGGAGCAGCTGTTGGTGGTGCCATGCTGGTGGGGCCTTGGTGGTGCAGCATTGGAGGAGCCCCTGATGGCTCGATGGCAGAGGAGCCCTTTTGTCTTTCCGCTCTGGAGGAGTCCTTGGTTGCGCAGCCCTGGAGGAGCCTTTCTTTGTGCCGCCCCGCAGGAGCCGCTTCTCGTGCTGCCTGCTAGGGCACCTGTGTCAACTTGTGTTGGAGGAGCCCTGGCTGTCACAGCCCCAGAGGAGCCCTGCATCGCAGTGCCCCACGGGAGATCTTCCTGACGCTGGTGATTTGGTACGTACTCTACGGTAGGTACTTTGGGTCTGGTCCCTGCCTGTGGTATCTCCTGTCCGGCCTGGGATGGTGTTGCATTGTAGTTGGCCCGTATTTTTCCACTGTGGTACTTGTATTTTGTATTGTAGCATATGTATTGTGTGTATGGAGTCGTAGTTCTTGTACAGTGTGTGCTGTATGGTATACATTGCATGGAATGGATTTTGTTTTCTGTAGAGTATTTTTTATTGTCTGTTGAGTATTCTGTGTATTCTTTGTGCTGTCTTTTATTGTGCAGGATGGTTTTGATGGTATGTATTCGTGTTTTGTTTTCTGTTGTATGTTATATGTATTGCATAGTACCTTCTGTTGTGTGTCTTTTACTGGGTTTTGTCTTGTTTTGCCTGTATTTTCTGGTACGTATTGTCTTTTGAGGTATTTCGCGCCCAGATTCTGTTTCCTGTCTTGTATTTTGCGTCTGGTTTTGTGCGCTGTTTCTGGAAGTGTCTTGTGACATGCGCTATGGTTTGTAATGACCTGGCTCCTGCGATTTCTTCCGTGGTGTGTGTCTCGAGGAGAGGCTGAGGGAGCTGGGGTTGTTTAGCCTGGGGAGCCCTGCATCGTGCCAGCCCCAGAGGACGACATGTTCATCACACAGCCCAGGCCGTCTCTGTGGAGCCTTTCGTCGCCCGGCGCTGAAGGAGCCCTGAATGGCGGCACCCCGGAGGAGCCCTTTGCCAGATGTCACCGGAGGAGCCTGTCATCGCTGCATCATTGCGTTTGCTCTTTTGTTTGGCGTTTGGTTTGGTGTATTTGATTAACGGCATCTTCTTCTGTGTCTCTTAAGTGGTCTGTACAATGTCCTTTGTCGGGGATGGGTTGTAGCAAGGGCGGGGGGTACATGGTGGAGCGTACTGTAGTTGGTTTTGTGTTCCGTATTGCGCAGTCCTGTGTCTACTGAGTATTGCATGATCTGATCTGGACTGTATTTTGTGCTGTATGTATTGTTTTGGTTTTGCGTGGTTTAGTGCTTATTGTACTGAGGGTCTCTTGAGTTGTATCTTGTATTTCCTGCCTAGTGGGTATGGTGTGCGTAGGGTTGTATTTTGTATCCTATGGTGCGTCTTGTGTTTTCTGCTGGGCTGTTTGTAATACATGGTATGACGTATTGTATTTCAAGTCTGTTCTTTCCAGCGTGGTATGAGTTGTGTTGCATTGCGCTCACACCACCCCAGAGGAGATGCTGATAGTGTTGCTCCTGGAGAGCCCCCAGTGGCGCCGCCCCGGAGCAGCCCTGTAGCGCAGCGCCGCAGGGGAGCGATTGGTGGCAAAGCGCCTCGGGAGCCCCTCGTCGTGCTGCAGTGGAGCAGCCCTTTGTTGCGCTGCCGAGGAGGAGCCGATGGTGGCAGCGCCCTGGAGGAGCCATTTGTTGCTTTGCGCTGGAGGAGCCCGTGCTTGTGCCGTTGCGCAGGCGTCCTTGTTGTCACCCCGTCGGAGGAGCGTGTCTTGGCGCATCCCTAGAGGTTGGCTTTGTGCCGCCGCAGCAGAGCAGTGGTTAGCAGGGAGCGCCGGAGGAGCAGTTTGTTTGATGCCCAGCTCTTCTTGGAGCCCCTTTGGTGCAGCGGAGCAGCTGTTGGTGGTGCCATGCTGGTGGGGCCCTTGGTGGTGCAGCATTGGAGGAGCCCCTGATGGCTCGATGGCAGAGGAGCCCTTCGTTGTGCCGCATTGGATGAGCCATTAGCTGCACCGTCCCGCAGGTGCCGCTCCTTGCCCTGTCTGCTAGGGCACCTGTGTCTAATTATGTTGGAGGAGCCCTGCATCTTGCTCCCCTGGAGGAGCTCTTCATTGCTGTGTGTTGGAGGGCCCTTCATCGCACCACTGCAGAGGAGCCCTTGATGGCTTTGTTCTGGAGGAGCTGTTGGTCGCACCGTTCCCTGGGAGCCGTTGTCCTCGTCCCTGTAGGAGCCTTGTGCTGTTCCACGTTGGAGCACGGTAGGTAGCGCTTTGTGCTGTGGTTTGTTTTGTATTGTATATTGTATTGTCTGTGTTGTCTTGTGTTTTATGCATCGTGTGTATAGTGGGTCTGGTCTGTATAGTCTTGTATGTGCTGCGGTATAACTTGCATTTTCGGTTGTCTTGTGGGTAATGCATTGTTTGTGTGGTACTTTAAATCTGTTGTGTTCTGTATTGTATTTCAAGCATGGTATTAATTGTGCTTTATTGTCATCAAGCCATCCTGGAGAGCCCCCGGTAGTGCAGCGGCCCAGGGGAGCGATTGGTGGCAAAGCGCCTCGGGAGCCCCTCGTCGTGGAGCAGCCCTTTGTTACGCTGCCGAGGAGGAGCCGATGGTGGCAGCGCCCTGGAGGAGCCATTTGTTGCTTTGCGCTGGAGGAGCCCGTGCTTGTGCCGTCGCGCAGGAGTCGTTGTTGTCGCCCCGTCGGAGGAGCATGTCTTGGCGCCTCCCCAGAGGTTGGCTTTGTGCCGCCGCAGCAGAGCAGTGGTTAGCAGGGAGCGCCGGAGGAGCAGTTTGTTTGATGCCCAGCTCTTCTTGGAGCCCCTTTGGTGCAGCGGAGCAGCTGTTGGTGGTGCCATGCTGGTGGGCCCTTGGTGGTGCAGCATTGGAGGAGCCCCTGATGGCTCGATGGCAGAGGAGCCCTTTTGTCTTTCCGCTCTGGAGGAGTCCTTGGTTGCGCAGCCCTGGAGGAGCCTTTCTTTGTGCCGCCCCGCAGGAGCCGCTTCTCGTGCTGCCTGCTAGGGCACCTGTGTCAACTTGTGTTGGAGGAGCCCTGGCTGTCACAGCCCCAGAGGAGCCCTGCATCGCAGTGCCCCACGGGAGATCTTCCTGACGCTGGTGATTTGGTACGTACTCTACGGTAGGTACTTTGGGTCTGGTCCCTGCCTGTGGTATCTCCTGTCCGGCCTGGGATGGTGTTGCATTGTAGTTGGCCCGTATTTTTCCACTGTGGTACTTGTATTTTGTATTGTAGCATATGTATTGTGTGTATGGAGTCGTAGTTCTTGTACAGTGTGTGCTGTATGGTATACATTGCATGGAATGGATTTTGTTTTCTGTAGAGTATTTTTTATTGTCTGTTGAGTATTCTGTGTATTCTTTGTGCTGTCTTTTATTGTGCAGGATGGTTTTGATGGTATGTATTCGTGTTTTGTTTTCTGTTGTATGTTATATGTATTGCATAGTACCTTCTGTTGTGTGTCTTTTACTGGGTTTTGTCTTGTTTTGCCTGTATTTTCTGGTACGTATTGTCTTTTGAGGTATTTCGCGCCCAGATTCTGTTTCCTGTCTTGTATTTTGCGTCTGGTTTTGTGCGCTGTTTCTGGAAGTGTCTTGTGACATGCGCTATGGTTTGTAATGACCTGGCTCCTGCGATTTCTTCCGTGGTGTGTGTCTCGAGGAGAGGCTGAGGGAGCTGGGGTTGTTTAGCCTGGGGAGCCCTGCATCGTGCCAGCCCCAGAGGACGACATGTTCATCACACAGCCCAGGCCGTCTCTGTGGAGCCTTTCGTCGCCCGGCGCTGAAGGAGCCCTGAATGGCGGCACCCCGGAGGAGCCCTTTGCCAGATGTCACCGGAGGAGCCTGTCATCGCTGCATCATTGCGTTTGCTCTTTTGTTTGGCGTTTGGTTTGGTGTATTTGATTAACGGCATCTTCTTCTGTGTCTCTTAAGTGGTCTGTACAATGTCCTTTGTCGGGGATGGGTTGTAGCAAGGGCGGGGGGTACATGGTAGAGCGCACTGTAGTTGGTTTTGTGTTCCGTATTGCGCAGTCCTGTGTCTACTGAGTATTGCATGATCTGATCTGGACTGTATTTTGTGCTGTATGTATTGTTTTGGTTTTGCGTGGTTTAGTGCTTATTGTACTGAGGGTCTCTTGAGTTGTATCTTGTATTTCCTGCCTAGTGGGTATGGTGTGCGTAGGGTTGTATTTTGTATCCTATGGTGCGTCTTGTGTTTTCTGCTGGGCTGTTTGTAATACATGGTATGACGTATTGTATTTCAAGTCTGTTCTTTCCAGCGTGGTATGAGTTGTGTTGCATTGCGCTCACACCACCCCAGAGGAGATGCTGATAGTGTTGCTCCTGGAGAGCCCCCAGTGGCGCCGCCCCGGAGCAGCCCTGTAGCGCAGCGCCACAGGGGAGCGATTGGTGGCAAAGCGCCTCGGGAGCCCCTCGTCGTGCTGCAGTGGAGCAGCCCTTTGTTGCGCTGCCGAGGAGGAGCCGATGGTGGCAGCGCCCTGGAGGAGCCATTTGTTGCTTTGCGCTGGAGGAGCCCGTGCTTGTGCCGTTGCGCAGGCGTCCTTGTTGTCACCCCGTCGGAGGAGCGTGTCTTGGCGCATCCCTAGAGGTTGGCTTTGTGCCGCCGCAGCAGAGCAGTGGTTAGCAGGGAGCGCCGGAGGAGCAGTTTGTTTGATGCCCAGCTCTTCTTGGAGCCCCTTTGGTGCAGCGGAGCAGCTGTTGGTGGTGCCATGCTGGTGGGGCCCTTGGTGGTGCAGCATTGGAGGAGCCCCTGATGGCTCGATGGCAGAGGAGCCCTTCGTTGTGCCGCATTGGATGAGCCATTAGCTGCACCGTCCCGCAGGTGCCGCTCCTTGCCCTGTCTGCTAGGGCACCTGTGTCTAATTATGTTGGAGGAGCCCTGCATCTTGCTCCCCTGGAGGAGCTCTTCATTGCTGTGTGTTGGAGGGCCCTTCATCGCACCACTGCAGAGGAGCCCTTGATGGCTTTGTTCTGGAGGAGCTGTTGGTCGCACCGTTCCCTGGGAGCCGTTGTCCTCGTCCCTGTAGGAGCCTTGTGCTGTTCCACGTTGGAGCACAGTAGGTAGCGCTTTGTGCTGTGGTTTGTTTTGTATTGTATATTGTATTGTCTGTGTTGTCTTGTGTTTTATGCATCGTGTGTATAGTGGGTCTGGTCTGTATAGTCTTGTGTGTGCTGCGGTATAACTTGCATTTTCGGTTGTCTTGTGGGTAATGCATTGTTTGTGTGGTACTTTAAATCTGTTGTGTTCTGTATTGTATTTCAAGCATGGTATTAATTGTGCTTTATTGTCATCAAGCCATCCTGGAGAGCCCCCGGTAGTGCAGCGGCCCAGGGGAGCGATTGGTGGCAAAGCGCCTCGGGAGCCCCTCGTCGTGGAGCAGCCCTTTGTTACGCTGCCGAGGAGGAGCCGATGGTGGCAGCGCCCTGGAGGAGCCATTTGTTGCTTTGCGCTGGAGGAGCCCGTGCTTGTGCCGTCGCGCAGGAGTCGTTGTTGTCGCCCCGTCGGAGGAGCATGTCTTGGCGCCTCCCCAGAGGTTGGCTTTGTGCCGCCGCAGCAGAGCAGTGGTTAGCAGGGAGCGCCGGAGGAGCAGTTTGTTTGATGCCCAGCTCTTCTTGGAGCCCCTTTGGTGCAGCGGAGCAGCTGTTGGTGGTGCCATGCTGGTGGGCCCTTGGTGGTGCAGCATTGGAGGAGCCCCTGATGGCTCGATGGCAGAGGAGCCCTTTTGTCTTTCCGCTCTGGAGGAGTCCTTGGTTGCGCAGCCCTGGAGGAGCCTTTCTTTGTGCCGCCCCGCAGGAGCCGCTTCTCGTGCTGCCTGCTAGGGCACCTGTGTCAACTTGTGTTGGAGGAGCCCTGGCTGTCACAGCCCCAGAGGAGCCCTGCGTCGCAGTGCCCCACGGGAGATCTTCCTGACGCTGGTGATTTGGTACGTACTCTACGGTAGGTACTTTGGGTCTGGTCCCTGCCTGTGGTATCTCCTGTCCGGCCTGGGATGGTGTTGCATTGTAGTTGGCCCGTATTTTTCCACTGTGGTACTTGTATTTTGTATTGTAGCATATGTATTGTGTGTATGGAGTCGTAGTTCTTGTACAGTGTGTGCTGTATGGTATACATTGCATGGAATGGATTTTGTTTTCTGTAGAGTATTTTTTATTGTCTGTTGAGTATTCTGTGTATTCTTTGTGCTGTCTTTTATTGTGCAGGATGGTTTTGATGGTATGTATTCGTGTTTTGTTTTCTGTTGTATGTTATATGTATTGCATAGTACCTTCTGTTGTGTGTCTTTTACTGGGTTTTGTCTTGTTTTGCCTGTATTTTCTGGTACGTATTGTCTTTTGAGGTATTTCGCGCCCAGATTCTGTTTCCTGTCTTGTATTTTGCGTCTGGTTTTGTGCGCTGTTTCTGGAAGTGTCTTGTGACATGCGCTATGGTTTGTAATGACCTGGCTCCTGCGATTTCTTCCGTGGTGTGTGTCTCGAGGAGAGGCTGAGGGAGCTGGGGTTGTTTAGCCTGGGGAGCCCTGCATCGTGCCAGCCCCAGAGGACGACATGTTCATCACACAGCCCAGGCCATCTCTGTGGAGCCTTTCGTCGCCCGGCGCTGAAGGAGCCCTGAATGGCGGCACCCCGGAGGAGCCCTTTGCCAGATGTCACCGGAGGAGCCTGTCATCGCTGCATCATTGCGTTTGCTCTTTTGTTTGGCGTTTGGTTTGGTGTATTTGATTAACGGCATCTTCTTCTGTGTCTCTTAAGTGGTCTGTACAATGTCCTTTGTCGGGGATGGGTTGTAGCAAGGGCGGGGGGTACATGGTAGAGCGCACTGTAGTTGGTTTTGTGTTCCGTATTGCGCAGTCCTGTGTCTACTGAGTATTGCATGATCTGATCTGGACTGTATTTTGTGCTGTATGTATTGTTTTGGTTTTGCGTGGTTTAGTGCTTATTGTACTGAGGGTCTCTTGAGTTGTATCTTGTATTTCCTGCCTAGTGGGTATGGTGTGCGTAGGGTTGTATTTTGTATCCTATGGTGCGTCTTGTGTTTTCTGCTGGGCTGTTTGTAATACATGGTATGACGTATTGTATTTCAAGTCTGTTCTTTCCAGCGTGGTATGAGTTGTGTTGCATTGCGCTCACACCACCCCAGAGGAGATGCTGATAGTGTTGCTCCTGGAGAGCCCCCAGTGGCGCCGCCCCGGAGCAGCCCTGTAGCGCAGCGCCACAGGGGAGCGATTGGTGGCAAAGCGCCTCGGGAGCCCCTCGTCGTGCTGCAGTGGAGTAGCCCTTTGTTGCGCTGCCGAGGAGGAGCCGATGGTGGCAGCGCCCTGGAGGAGCCATTTGTTGCTTTGCGCTGGAGGAGCCCGTGCTTGTGCCGTTGCGCAGGCGTCCTTGTTGTCACCCCGTCGGAGGAGCGTGTCTTGGCGCATCCCTAGAGGTTGGCTTTGTGCCGCCGCAGCAGAGCAGTGGTTAGCAGGGAGCGCCGGAGGAGCAGTTTGTTTGATGCCCAGCTCTTCTTGGAGCCCCTTTGGTGCAGCGGAGCAGCTGTTGGTGGTGCCATGCTGGTGGGGCCCTTGGTGGTGCAGCATTGGAGGAGCCCCTGATGGCTCGATGGCAGAGGAGCCCTTCGTTGTGCCGCATTGGATGAGCCATTAGCTGCACCGTCCCGCAGGTGCCGCTCCTTGCCCTGTCTGCTAGGGCACCTGTGTCTAATTATGTTGGAGGAGCCCTGCATCTTGCTCCCCTGGAGGAGCTCTTCATTGCTGTGTGTTGGAGGGCCCTTCATCGCACCACTGCAGAGGAGCCCTTGATGGCTTTGTTCTGGAGGAGCTGTTGGTCGCACCGTTCCCTGGGAGCCGTTGTCCTCGTCCCTGTAGGAGCCTTGTGCTGTTCCACGTTGGAGCACAGTAGGTAGCGCTTTGTGCTGTGGTTTGTTTTGTATTGTATATTGTATTGTCTGTGTTGTCTTGTGTTTTATGCATCGTGTGTATAGTGGGTCTGGTCTGTATAGTCTTGTATGTGCTGCGGTATAACTTGCATTTTCGGTTGTCTTGTGGGTAATGCATTGTTTGTGTGGTACTTTAAATCTGTTGTGTTCTGTATTGTATTTCAAGCATGGTATTAATTGTGCTTTATTGTCATCAAGCCATCCTGGAGAGCCCCCGGTAGTGCAGCGGCCCAGGGGAGCGATTGGTGGCAAAGCGCCTCGGGAGCCCCTCGTCGTGGAGCAGCCCTTTGTTACGCTGCCGAGGAGGAGCCGATGGTGGCAGCGCCCTGGAGGAGCCATTTGTTGCTTTGCGCTGGAGGAGCCCGTGCTTGTGCCGTCGCGCAGGAGTCGTTGTTGTCGCCCCGTCGGAGGAGCATGTCTTGGCGCCTCCCCAGAGGTTGGCTTTGTGCCGCCGCAGCAGAGCAGTGGTTAGCAGGGAGCGCCGGAGGAGCAGTTTGTTTGATGCCCAGCTCTTCTTGGAGCCCCTTTGGTGCAGCGGAGCAGCTGTTGGTGGTGCCATGCTGGTGGGCCCTTGGTGGTGCAGCATTGGAGGAGCCCCTGATGGCTCGATGGCAGAGGAGCCCTTTTGTCTTTCCGCTCTGGAGGAGTCCTTGGTTGCGCAGCCCTGGAGGAGCCTTTCTTTGTGCCGCCCCGCAGGAGCCGCTTCTCGTGCTGCCTGCTAGGGCACCTGTGTCAACTTGTGTTGGAGGAGCCCTGGCTGTCACAGCCCCAGAGGAGCCCTGCGTCGCAGTGCCCCACGGGAGATCTTCCTGACGCTGGTGATTTGGTACGTACTCTACGGTAGGTACTTTGGGTCTGGTCCCTGCCTGTGGTATCTCCTGTCCGGCCTGGGATGGTGTTGCATTGTAGTTGGCCCGTATTTTTCCACTGTGGTACTTGTATTTTGTATTGTAGCATATGTATTGTGTGTATGGAGTCGTAGTTCTTGTACAGTGTGTGCTGTATGGTATACATTGCATGGAATGGATTTTGTTTTCTGTAGAGTATTTTTTATTGTCTGTTGAGTATTCTGTGTATTCTTTGTGCTGTCTTTTATTGTGCAGGATGGTTTTGATGGTATGTATTCGTGTTTTGTTTTCTGTTGTATGTTATATGTATTGCATAGTACCTTCTGTTGTGTGTCTTTTACTGGGTTTTGTCTTGTTTTGCCTGTATTTTCTGGTACGTATTGTCTTTTGAGGTATTTCGCGCCCAGATTCTGTTTCCTGTCTTGTATTTTGCGTCTGGTTTTGTGCGCTGTTTCTGGAAGTGTCTTGTGACATGCGCTATGGTTTGTAATGACCTGGCTCCTGCGATTTCTTCCGTGGTGTGTGTCTCGAGGAGAGGCTGAGGGAGCTGGGGTTGTTTAGCCTGGGGAGCCCTGCATCGTGCCAGCCCCAGAGGACGACATGTTCATCACACAGCCCAGGCCGTCTCTGTGGAGCCTTTCGTCGCCCGGCGCTGAAGGAGCCCTGAATGGCGGCACCCCGGAGGAGCCCTTTGCCAGATGTCACCGGAGGAGCCTGTCATCGCTGCATCATTGCGTTTGCTCTTTTGTTTGGCGTTTGGTTTGGTGTATTTGATTAACGGCATCTTCTTCTGTGTCTCTTAAGTGGTCTGTACAATGTCCTTTGTCGGGGATGGGTTGTAGCAAGGGCGGGGGGTACATGGTGGAGCGTACTGTAGTTGGTTTTGTGTTCCGTATTGCGCAGTCCTGTGTCTACTGAGTATTGCATGATCTGATCTGGACTGTATTTTGTGCTGTATGTATTGTTTTGGTTTTGCGTGGTTTAGTGCTTATTGTACTGAGGGTCTCTTGAGTTGTATCTTGTATTTCCTGCCTAGTGGGTATGGTGTGCGTAGGGTTGTATTTTGTATCCTATGGTGCGTCTTGTGTTTTCTGCTGGGCTGTTTGTAATACATGGTATGACGTATTGTATTTCAAGTCTGTTCTTTCCAGCGTGGTATGAGTTGTGTTGCATTGCGCTCACACCACCCCAGAGGAGATGCTGATAGTGTTGCTCCTGGAGAGCCCCCAGTGGCGCCGCCCCGGAGCAGCCCTGTAGCGCAGCGCCGCAGGGGAGCGATTGGTGGCAAAGCGCCTCGGGAGCCCCTCGTCGTGCTGCAGTGGAGCAGCCCTTTGTTGCGCTGCCGAGGAGGAGCCGATGGTGGCAGCGCCCTGGAGGAGCCATTTGTTGCTTTGCGCTGGAGGAGCCCGTGCTTGTGCCGTTGCGCAGGCGTCCTTGTTGTCACCCCGTCGGAGGAGCGTGTCTTGGCGCATCCCTAGAGGTTGGCTTTGTGCCGCCGCAGCAGAGCAGTGGTTAGCAGGGAGCGCCGGAGGAGCAGTTTGTTTGATGCCCAGCTCTTCTTGGAGCCCCTTTGGTGCAGCGGAGCAGCTGTTGGTGGTGCCATGCTGGTGGGGCCCTTGGTGGTGCAGCATTGGAGGAGCCCCTGATGGCTCGATGGCAGAGGAGCCCTTCGTTGTGCCGCATTGGATGAGCCATTAGCTGCACCGTCCCGCAGGTGCCGCTCCTTGCCCTGTCTGCTAGGGCACCTGTGTCTAATTATGTTGGAGGAGCCCTGCATCTTGCTCCCCTGGAGGAGCTCTTCATTGCTGTGTGTTGGAGGGCCCTTCATCGCACCACTGCAGAGGAGCCCTTGATGGCTTTGTTCTGGAGGAGCTGTTGGTCGCACCGTTCCCTGGGAGCCGTTGTCCTCGTCCCTGTAGGAGCCTTGTGCTGTTCCACGTTGGAGCACGGTAGGTAGCGCTTTGTGCTGTGGTTTGTTTTGTATTGTATATTGTATTGTCTGTGTTGTCTTGTGTTTTATGCATCGTGTGTATAGTGGGTCTGGTCTGTATAGTCTTGTATGTGCTGCGGTATAACTTGCATTTTCGGTTGTCTTGTGGGTAATGCATTGTTTGTGTGGTACTTTAAATCTGTTGTGTTCTGTATTGTATTTCAAGCATGGTATTAATTGTGCTTTATTGTCATCAAGCCATCCTGGAGAGCCCCCGGTAGTGCAGCGGCCCAGGGGAGCGATTGGTGGCAAAGCGCCTCGGGAGCCCCTCGTCGTGGAGCAGCCCTTTGTTACGCTGCCGAGGAGGAGCCGATGGTGGCAGCGCCCTGGAGGAGCCATTTGTTGCTTTGCGCTGGAGGAGCCCGTGCTTGTGCCGTCGCGCAGGAGTCGTTGTTGTCGCCCCGTCGGAGGAGCATGTCTTGGCGCCTCCCCAGAGGTTGGCTTTGTGCCGCCGCAGCAGAGCAGTGGTTAGCAGGGAGCGCCGGAGGAGCAGTTTGTTTGATGCCCAGCTCTTCTTGGAGCCCCTTTGGTGCAGCGGAGCAGCTGTTGGTGGTGCCATGCTGGTGGGCCCTTGGTGGTGCAGCATTGGAGGAGCCCCTGATGGCTCGATGGCAGAGGAGCCCTTTTGTCTTTCCGCTCTGGAGGAGTCCTTGGTTGCGCAGCCCTGGAGGAGCCTTTCTTTGTGCCGCCCCGCAGGAGCCGCTTCTCGTGCTGCCTGCTAGGGCACCTGTGTCAACTTGTGTTGGAGGAGCCCTGGCTGTCACAGCCCCAGAGGAGCCCTGCGTCGCAGTGCCCCACGGGAGATCTTCCTGACGCTGGTGATTTGGTACGTACTCTACGGTAGGTACTTTGGGTCTGGTCCCTGCCTGTGGTATCTCCTGTCCGGCCTGGGATGGTGTTGCATTGTAGTTGGCCCGTATTTTTCCACTGTGGTACTTGTATTTTGTATTGTAGCATATGTATTGTGTGTATGGAGTCGTAGTTCTTGTACAGTGTGTGCTGTATGGTATACATTGCATGGAATGGATTTTGTTTTCTGTAGAGTATTTTTTATTGTCTGTTGAGTATTCTGTGTATTCTTTGTGCTGTCTTTTATTGTGCAGGATGGTTTTGATGGTATGTATTCGTGTTTTGTTTTCTGTTGTATGTTATATGTATTGCATAGTACCTTCTGTTGTGTGTCTTTTACTGGGTTTTGTCTTGTTTTGCCTGTATTTTCTGGTACGTATTGTCTTTTGAGGTATTTCGCGCCCAGATTCTGTTTCCTGTCTTGTATTTTGCGTCTGGTTTTGTGCGCTGTTTCTGGAAGTGTCTTGTGACATGCGCTATGGTTTGTAATGACCTGGCTCCTGCGATTTCTTCCGTGGTGTGTGTCTCGAGGAGAGGCTGAGGGAGCTGGGGTTGTTTAGCCTGGGGAGCCCTGCATCGTGCCAGCCCCAGAGGACGACATGTTCATCACACAGCCCAGGCCGTCTCTGTGGAGCCTTTCGTCGCCCGGCGCTGAAGGAGCCCTGAATGGCGGCACCCCGGAGGAGCCCTTTGCCAGATGTCACCGGAGGAGCCTGTCATCGCTGCATCATTGCGTTTGCTCTTTTGTTTGGCGTTTGGTTTGGTGTATTTGATTAACGGCATCTTCTTCTGTGTCTCTTAAGTGGTCTGTACAATGTCCTTTGTCGGGGATGGGTTGTAGCAAGGGCGGGGGGTACATGGTGGAGCGTACTGTAGTTGGTTTTGTGTTCCGTATTGCGCAGTCCTGTGTCTACTGAGTATTGCATGATCTGATCTGGATTTTGTGCTGTATGTATTGTTTTGGTTTTGCGTGGTTTAGTGCTTATTG
Source organism: Falco punctatus (assembly GCF_963210335.1). Taxonomy (NCBI): domain Eukaryota; kingdom Metazoa; phylum Chordata; class Aves; order Falconiformes; family Falconidae; genus Falco; species Falco punctatus. Next base: position 926,093 of record NW_027660232.1, on the reverse strand, counting down.
TACTGAGGGTCTCTTGAGTTGTATCTTGTATTTCCTGCCTAGTGGGTATGGTGTGCGTAGGGTTGTATTTTGTATCCTATGGTGCGTCTTGTGTTTTCTGCTGGGCTGTTTGTAATACATGGTATGACGTATTGTATTTCAAGTCTGTTCTTTCCAGCGTGGTATGAGTTGTGTTGCATTGCGCTCACACCACCCCAGAGGAGATGCTGATAGTGTTGCTCCTGGAGAGCCCCCAGTGGCGCCGCCCCGGAGCAGCCCTGTAGCGCAGCGCCACAGGGGAGCGATTGGTGGCAAAGCGCCTCGGGAGCCCCTCGTCGTGCTGCAGTGGAGTAGCCCTTTGTTGCGCTGCCGAGGAGGGGCCGATGGTGGCAGCGCCCTGGAGGAGCCATTTGTTGCTTTGCGCTGGAGGAGCCCGTGCTTGTGCCGTTGCGCAGGCGTCCTTGTTGTCACCCCGTCGGAGGAGCGTGTCTTGGCGCATCCCTAGAGGTTGGCTTTGTGCCGCCGCAGCAGAGCAGTGGTTAGCAGGGAGCGCCGGAGGAGCAGTTTGTTTGATGCCCAGCTCTTCTTGGAGCCCCTTTGGTGCAGCGGAGCAGCTGTTGGTGGTGCCATGCTGGTGGGGCCCTTGGTGGTGCAGCATTGGAGGAGCCCCTGATGGCTCGATGGCAGAGGAGCCCTTCGTTGTGCCGCATTGGATGAGCCATTAGCTGCACCGTCCCGCAGGTGCCGCTCCTTGCCCTGTCTGCTAGGGCACCTGTGTCTAATTATGTTGGAGGAGCCCTGCATCTTGCTCCCCTGGAGGAGCTCTTCATTGCTGTGTGTTGGAGGGCCCTTCATCGCACCACTGCAGAGGAGCCCTTGATGGCTTTGTTCTGGAGGAGCTGTTGGTCGCACCGTTCCCTGGGAGCCGTTGTCCTCGTCCCTGTAGGAGCCTTGTGCTGTTCCACGTTGGAGCACGGTAGGTAGCGCTTTGTGCTGTGGTTTGTTTTGTATTGTATATTGTATTGTCTGTGTTGTCTTGTGTTTTATGCATCGTGTGTATAGTGGGTCTGGTCTGTATAGTCTTGTGTGTGCTGCGGTATAACTTGCATTTTCGGTTGTCTTGTGGGTAATGCATTGTTTGTGTGGTACTTTAAATCTGTTGTGTTCTGTATTGTATTTCAAGCATGGTATTAATTGTGCTTTATTGTCATCAAGCCATCCTGGAGAGCCCCCGGTAGTGCAGCGGCCCAGGGGAGCGATTGGTGGCAAAGCGCCTCGGGAGCCCCTCGTCGTGGAGCAGCCCTTTGTTACGCTGCCGAGGAGGAGCCGATGGTGGCAGCGCCCTGGAGGAGCCATTTGTTGCTTTGCGCTGGAGGAGCCCGTGCTTGTGCCGTCGCGCAGGAGTCGTTGTTGTCGCCCCGTCGGAGGAGCATGTCTTGGCGCCTCCCCAGAGGTTGGCTTTGTGCCGCCGCAGCAGAGCAGTGGTTAGCAGGGAGCGCCGGAGGAGCAGTTTGTTTGATGCCCAGCTCTTCTTGGAGCCCCTTTGGTGCAGCGGAGCAGCTGTTGGTGGTGCCATGCTGGTGGGCCCTTGGTGGTGCAGCATTGGAGGAGCCCCTGATGGCTCGATGGCAGAGGAGCCCTTTTGTCTTTCCGCTCTGGAGGAGTCCTTGGTTGCGCAGCCCTGGAGGAGCCTTTCTTTGTGCCGCTCCGCAGGAGCCGCTTCTCGTGCTGCCTGCTAGGGCACCTGTGTCAACTTGTGTTGGAGGAGCCCTGGCTGTCACAGCCCCAGAGGAGCCCTGCGTCGCAGTGCCCCACGGGAGATCTTCCTGACGCTGGTGATTTGGTATGTACTCTACGGTAGGTACTTTGGGTCTGGTCCCTGCCTGTGGTATCTCCTGTCCGGCCTGGGATGGTGTTGCATTGTAGTTGGCCCGTATTTTTCCACTGTGGTACTTGTATTTTGTATTGTAGCATATGTATTGTGTGTATGGAGTCGTAGTTCTTGTACAGTGTGTGCTGTATGGTATACATTGCATGGAATGGATTTTGTTTTCTGTAGAGTATTTTTTATTGTCTGTTGAGTATTCTGTGTATTCTTTGTGCTGTCTTTTATTGTGCAGGATGGTTTTGATGGTATGTATTCGTGTTTTGTTTTCTGTTGTATGTTATATGTATTGCATAGTACCTTCTGTTGTGTGTCTTTTACTGGGTTTTGTCTTGTTTTGCCTGTATTTTCTGGTACGTATTGTCTTTTGAGGTATTTCGCGCCCAGATTCTGTTTCCTGTCTTGTATTTTGCGTCTGGTTTTGTGCGCTGTTTCTGGAAGTGTCTTGTGACATGCGCTATGGTTTGTAATGACCTGGCTCCTGCGATTTCTTCCGTGGTGTGTGTCTCGAGGAGAGGCTGAGGGAGCTGGGGTTGTTTAGCCTGGGGAGCCCTGCATCGTGCCAGCCCCAGAGGACGACATGTTCATCACACAGCCCAGGCCGTCTCTGTGGAGCCTTTCGTCGCCCGGCGCTGAAGGAGCCCTGAATGGCGGCACCCCGGAGGAGCCCTTTGCCAGATGTCACCGGAGGAGCCTGTCATCGCTGCATCATTGCGTTTGCTCTTTTGTTTGGCGTTTGGTTTGGTGTATTTGATTAACGGCATCTTCTTCTGTGTCTCTTAAGTGGTCTGTACAATGTCCTTTGTCGGGGATGGGTTGTAGCAAGGGCGGGGGGTACATGGTAGAGCGCACTGTAGTTGGTTTTGTGTTCCGTATTGCGTAGTCCTGTGTCTACTGAGTATTGCATGATCTGATCTGGACTGTATTTTGTGCTGTATGTATTGTTTTGGTTTTGCGTGGTTTAGTGCTTATTGTACTGAGGGTCTCTTGAGTTGTATCTTGTATTTCCTGCCTAGTGGGTATGGTGTGCGTAGGGTTGTATTTTGTATCCTATGGTGCGTCTTGTGTTTTCTGCTGGGCTGTTTGTAATACATGGTATGACGTATTGTATTTCAAGTCTGTTCTTTCCAGCGTGGTATGAGTTGTGTTGCATTGCGCTCACACCACCCCAGAGGAGATGCTGATAGTGTTGCTCCTGGAGAGCCCCCAGTGGCGCCGCCCCGGAGCAGCCCTGTAGCGCAGCGCCACAGGGGAGCGATTGGTGGCAAAGCGCCTCGGGAGCCCCTCGTCGTGCTGCAGTGGAGTAGCCCTTTGTTGCGCTGCCGAGGAGGAGCCGATGGTGGCAGCGCCCTGGAGGAGCCATTTGTTGCTTTGCGCTGGAGGAGCCCGTGCTTGTGCCGTTGCGCAGGCGTCCTTGTTGTCACCCCGTCGGAGGAGCGTGTCTTGGCGCATCCCTAGAGGTTGGCTTTGTGCCGCCGCAGCAGAGCAGTGGTTAGCAGGGAGCGCCGGAGGAGCAGTTTGTTTGATGCCCAGCTCTTCTTGGAGCCCCTTTGGTGCAGCGGAGCAGCTGTTGGTGGTGCCATGCTGGTGGGGCCCTTGGTGGTGCAGCATTGGAGGAGCCCCTGATGGCTCGATGGCAGAGGAGCCCTTCGTTGTGCCGCATTGGATGAGCCATTAGCTGCACCGTCCCGCAGGTGCCGCTCCTTGCCCTGTCTGCTAGGGCACCTGTGTCTAATTATGTTGGAGGAGCCCTGCATCTTGCTCCCCTGGAGGAGCTCTTCATTGCTGTGTGTTGGAGGGCCCTTCATCGCACCACTGCAGAGGAGCCCTTGATGGCTTTGTTCTGGAGGAGCTGTTGGTCGCACCGTTCCCTGGGAGCCGTTGTCCTCGTCCCTGTAGGAGCCTTGTGCTGTTCCACGTTGGAGCACAGTAGGTAGCGCTTTGTGCTGTGGTTTGTTTTGTATTGTATATTGTATTGTCTGTGTTGTCTTGTGTTTTATGCATCGTGTGTATAGTGGGTCTGGTCTGTATAGTCTTGTATGTGCTGCGGTATAACTTGCATTTTCGGTTGTCTTGTGGGTAATGCATTGTTTGTGTGGTACTTTAAATCTGTTGTGTTCTGTATTGTATTTCAAGCATGGTATTAATTGTGCCTTATTGTCATCAAGCCATCCTGGAGAGCCCCCGGTAGTGCAGCGGCCCAGGGGAGCGATTGGTGGCAAAGCGCCTCGGGAGCCCCTCGTCGTGGAGCAGCCCTTTGTTACGCTGCCGAGGAGGAGCCGATGGTGGCAGCGCCCTGGAGGAGCCATTTGTTGCTTTGCGCTGGAGGAGCCCGTGCTTGTGCCGTCGCGCAGGAGTCGTTGTTGTCGCCCCGTCGGAGGAGCATGTCTTGGCGCCTCCCCAGAGGTTGGCTTTGTGCCGCCGCAGCAGAGCAGTGGTTAGCAGGGAGCGCCGGAGGAGCAGTTTGTTTGATGCCCAGCTCTTCTTGGAGCCCCTTTGGTGCAGCGGAGCAGCTGTTGGTGGTGCCATGCTGGTGGGCCCTTGGTGGTGCAGCATTGGAGGAGCCCCTGATGGCTCGATGGCAGAGGAGCCCTTTTGTCTTTCCGCTCTGGAGGAGTCCTTGGTTGCGCAGCCCTGGAGGAGCCTTTCTTTGTGCCGCCCCGCAGGAGCCGCTTCTCGTGCTGCCTGCTAGGGCACCTGTGTCAACTTGTGTTGGAGGAGCCCTGGCTGTCACAGCCCCAGAGGAGCCCTGCGTCGCAGTGCCCCACGGGAGATCTTCCTGACGCTGGTGATTTGGTACGTACTCTACGGTAGGTACTTTGGGTCTGGTCCCTGCCTGTGGTATCTCCTGTCCGGCCTGGGATGGTGTTGCATTGTAGTTGGCCCGTATTTTTCCACTGTGGTACTTGTATTTTGTATTGTAGCATATGTATTGTGTGTATGGAGTCGTAGTTCTTGTACAGTGTGTGCTGTATGGTATACATTGCATGGAATGGATTTTGTTTTCTGTAGAGTATTTTTTATTGTCTGTTGAGTATTCTGTGTATTCTTTGTGCTGTCTTTTATTGTGCAGGATGGTTTTGATGGTATGTATTTGTGTTTTGTTTTCTGTTGTATGTTATATGTATTGCATAGTACCTTCTGTTGTGTGTCTTTTACTGGGTTTTGTCTTGTTTTGCCTGTATTTTCTGGTACGTATTGTCTTTTGAGGTATTTCGCGCCCAGATTCTGTTTCCTGTCTTGTATTTTGCGTCTGGTTTTGTGCGCTGTTTCTGGAAGTGTCTTGTGACATGCGCTATGGTTTGTAATGACCTGGCTCCTGCGATTTCTTCCGTGGTGTGTGTCTCGAGGAGAGGCTGAGGGAGCTGGGGTTGTTTAGCCTGGGGAGCCCTGCATCGTGCCAGCCCCAGAGGACGACATGTTCATCACACAGCCCAGGCCGTCTCTGTGGAGCCTTTCGTCGCCCGGCGCTGAAGGAGCCCTGAATGGCGGCACCCCGGAGGAGCCCTTTGCCAGATGTCACCGGAGGAGCCTGTCATCGCTGCATCATTGCGTTTGCTCTTTTGTTTGGCGTTTGGTTTGGTGTATTTGATTAACGGCATCTTCTTCTGTGTCTCTTAAGTGGTCTGTACAATGTCCTTTGTCGGGGATGGGTTGTAGCAAGGGCGGGGGGTACATGGTGGAGCGTACTGTAGTTGGTTTTGTGTTCCGTATTGCGCAGTCCTGTGTCTACTGAGTATTGCATGATCTGATCTGGACTGTATTTTGTGCTGTATGTATTGTTTTGGTTTTGCGTGGTTTAGTGCTTATTGTACTGAGGGTCTCTTGAGTTGTATCTTGTATTTCCTGCCTAGTGGGTATGGTGTGCGTAGGGTTGTATTTTGTATCCTATGGTGCGTCTTGTGTTTTCTGCTGGGCTGTTTGTAATACATGGTATGACGTATTGTATTTCAAGTCTGTTCTTTCCAGCGTGGTATGAGTTGTGTTGCATTGCGCTCACACCACCCCAGAGGAGATGCTGATAGTGTTGCTCCTGGAGAGCCCCCAGTGGCGCCGCCCCGGAGCAGCCCTGTAGCGCAGCGCCACAGGGGAGCGATTGGTGGCAAAGCGCCTCGGGAGCCCCTCGTCGTGCTGCAGTGGAGTAGCCCTTTGTTGCGCTGCCGAGGAGGAGCCGATGGTGGCAGCGCCCTGGAGGAGCCATTTGTTGCTTTGCGCTGGAGGAGCCCGTGCTTGTGCCGTTGCGCAGGCGTCCTTGTTGTCACCCCGTCGGAGGAGCGTGTCTTGGCGCATCCCTAGAGGTTGGCTTTGTGCCGCCGCAGCAGAGCAGTGGTTAGCAGGGAGCGCCGGAGGAGCAGTTTGTTTGATGCCCAGCTCTTCTTGGAGCCCCTTTGGTGCAGCGGAGCAGCTGTTGGTGGTGCCATGCTGGTGGGGCCCTTGGTGGTGCAGCATTGGAGGAGCCCCTGATGGCTCGATGGCAGAGGAGCCCTTCGTTGTGCCGCATTGGATGAGCCATTAGCTGCACCGTCCCGCAGGTGCCGCTCCTTGCCCTGTCTGCTAGGGCACCTGTGTCTAATTATGTTGGAGGAGCCCTGCATCTTGCTCCCCTGGAGGAGCTCTTCATTGCTGTGTGTTGGAGGGCCCTTCATCGCACCACTGCAGAGGAGCCCTTGATGGCTTTGTTCTGGAGGAGCTGTTGGTCGCACCGTTCCCTGGGAGCCGTTGTCCTCGTCCCTGTAGGAGCCTTGTGCTGTTCCACGTTGGAGCACAGTAGGTAGCGCTTTGTGCTGTGGTTTGTTTTGTATTGTATATTGTATTGTCTGTGTTGTCTTGTGTTTTATGCATCGTGTGTATAGTGGGTCTGGTCTGTATAGTCTTGTGTGTGCTGCGGTATAACTTGCATTTTCGGTTGTCTTGTGGGTAATGCATTGTTTGTGTGGTACTTTAAATCTGTTGTGTTCTGTATTGTATTTCAAGCATGGTATTAATTGTGCTTTATTGTCATCAAGCCATCCTGGAGAGCCCCCGGTAGCTTCTCGTGCTGCCTGCTAGGGCACCTGTGTCAACTTGTGTTGGAGGAGCCCTGCGTCGCAGTGCCCCACGGGAGATCTTCCTGACGCTGGTGATTTGGTACGTACTCTACGGTAGGTACTTTGGGTCTGGTCCCTGCCTGTGGTATCTCCTGTCCGGCCTGGGATGGTGTTGCATTGTAGTTGGCCCGTATTTTTCCACTGTGGTACTTGTATTTTGTATTGTAGCATATGTATTGTGTGTATGGAGTCGTAGTTCTTGTACAGTGTGTGCTGTATGGTATACATTGCATGGAATGGATTTTGTTTTCTGTAGAGTATTTTTTATTGTCTGTTGAGTATTCTGTGTATTCTTTGTGCTGTCTTTTATTGTGCAGGATGGTTTTGATGGTATGTATTCGTGTTTTGTTTTCTGTTGTATGTTATATGTATTGCATAGTACCTTCTGTTGTGTGTCTTTTACTGGGTTTTGTCTTGTTTTGCCTGTATTTTCTGGTACGTATTGTCTTTTGAGGTATTTCGCGCCCAGATTCTGTTTCCTGTCTTGTATTTTGCGTCTGGTTTTGTGCGCTGTTTCTGGAAGTGTCTTGTGACATGCGCTATGGTTTGTAATGACCTGGCTCCTGCGATTTCTTCCGTGGTGTGTGTCTCGAGGAGAGGCTGAGGGAGCTGGGGTTGTTTAGCCTGGGGAGCCCTGCATCGTGCCAGCCCCAGAGGACGACATGTTCATCACACAGCCCAGGCCGTCTCTGTGGAGCCTTTCGTCGCCCGGCGCTGAAGGAGCCCTGAATGGCGGCACCCCGGAGGAGCCCTTTGCCAGATGTCACCGGAGGAGCCTGTCATCGCTGCATCATTGCGTTTGCTCTTTTGTTTGGCGTTTGGTTTGGTGTATTTGATTAATGGCATCTTCTTCTGTGTCTCTTAAGTGGTCTGTACAATGTCCTTTGTCGGGGATGGGTTGTAGCAAGGGCGGGGGGTACATGGTGGAGCGTACTGTAGTTGGTTTTGTGTTCCGTATTGCGTAGTCCTGTGTCTACTGAGTATTGCATGATCTGATCTGGACTGTATTTTGTGCTGTATGTATTGTTTTGGTTTTGCGTGGTTTAGTGCTTATTGTACTGAGGGTCTCTTGAGTTGTATCTTGTATTTCCTGCCTAGTGGGTATGGTGTGCGTAGGGTTGTATTTTGTATCCTATGGTGCGTCTTGTGTTTTCTGCTGGGCTGTTTGTAATACATGGTATGACGTATTGTATTTCAAGTCTGTTCTTTCCAGCGTGGTATGAGTTGTGTTGCATTGCGCTCACACCACCCCAGAGGAGATGCTGATAGTGTTGCTCCTGGAGAGCCCCCAGTGGTGCCGCCCCGGAGCAGCCCTGTAGCGCAGCGCCGCAGGGGAGCGATTGGTGGCAAAGCGCCTCGGGAGCCCCTCGTCGTGCTGCAGTGGAGCAGCCCTTTGTTACGCTGCCGAGGAGGAGCCGATGGTGGCAGCGCCCTGGAGGAGCCATTTGTTGCTTTGCGCTGGAGGAGCCCGTGCTTGTGCCGTTGCGCAGGAGTCGTTGTTGTCGCCCCGTCGGAGGAGCGTGTCTTGGCGCATCCCCAGAGGTTGGCTTTGTGCCGCCGCAGCAGAGCAGTGGTTAGCAGGGAGCGCCGGAGGAGCAGTTTGTTTGATGCCCAGCTCTTCTTGGAGCCCCTTTGGTGCAGCGGAGCAGCTGTTGGTGGTGCCATGCTGGTGGGCCCTTGGTGGTGCAGCATTGGAGGAGCCCCTGATGGCTCGATGGCAGAGGAGCCCTTTTGTCTTTCCGCTCTGGAGGAGTCCTTGGTTGCGCAGCCCTGGAGGAGCCTTTCTTTGTGCCGCCCCGCAGGAGCCGCTTCTCGTGCTGCCTGCTAGGGCACCTGTGTCAACTTGTGTTGGAGGAGCCCTGGCTGTCACAGCCCCAGAGGAGCCCTGCGTCGCAGTGCCCCACGGGAGATCTTCCTGACGCTGGTGATTTGGTACGTACTCTACGGTAGGTACTTTGGGTCTGGTCCCTGCCTGTGGTATCTCCTGTCCGGCCTGGGATGGTGTTGCATTGTAGTTGGCCCGTATTTTTCCACTGTGGTACTTGTATTTTGTATTGTAGCATATGTATTGTGTGTATGGAGTCGTAGTTCTTGTACAGTGTGTGCTGTATGGTATACATTGCATGGAATGGATTTTGTTTTCTGTAGAGTATTTTTTATTGTCTGTTGAGTATTCTGTGTATTCTTTGTGCTGTCTTTTATTGTGCAGGATGGTTTTGATGGTATGTATTCGTGTTTTGTTTTCTGTTGTATGTTATATGTATTGCATAGTACCTTCTGTTGTGTGTCTTTTACTGGGTTTTGTCTTGTTTTGCCTGTATTTTCTGGTACGTATTGTCTTTTGAGGTATTTCGCGCCCAGATTCTGTTTCCTGTCTTGTATTTTGCGTCTGGTTTTGTGCGCTGTTTCTGGAAGTGTCTTGTGACATGCGCTATGGTTTGTAATGACCTGGCTCCTGCGATTTCTTCCGTGGTGTGTGTCTCGAGGAGAGGCTGAGGGAGCTGGGGTTGTTTAGCCTGGGGAGCCCTGCATCGTGCCAGCCCCAGAGGACGACATGTTCATCACACAGCCCAGGCCGTCTCTGTGGAGCCTTTCGTCGCCCGGCGCTGAAGGAGCCCTGAATGGCGGCACCCCGGAGGAGCCCTTTGCCAGATGTCACCGGAGGAGCCTGTCATCGCTGCATCATTGCGTTTGCTCTTTTGTTTGGCGTTTGGTTTGGTGTATTTGATTAACGGCATCTTCTTCTGTGTCTCTTAAGTGGTCTGTACAATGTCCTTTGTCGGGGATGGGTTGTAGCAAGGGCGGGGGGTACATGGTGGAGCGTACTGTAGTTGGTTTTGTGTTCCGTATTGCGCAGTCCTGTGTCTACTGAGTATTGCATGATCTGATCTGGACTGTATTTTGTGCTGTATGTATTGTTTTGGTTTTGCGTGGTTTAGTGCTTATTGTACTGAGGGTCTCTTGAGTTGTATCTTGTATTTCCTGCCTAGTGGGTATGGTGTGCGTAGGGTTGTATTTTGTATCCTATGGTGCGTCTTGTGTTTTCTGCTGGGCTGTTTGTAATACATGGTATGACGTATTGTATTTCAAGTCTGTTCTTTCCAGCGTGGTATGAGTTGTGTTGCATTGCGCTCACACCACCCCAGAGGAGATGCTGATAGTGTTGCTCCTGGAGAGCCCCCAGTGGCGCCGCCCCGGAGCAGCCCTGTAGCGCAGCGCCGCAGGGGAGCGATTGGTGGCAAAGCGCCTCGGGAGCCCCTCGTCGTGCTGCAGTGGAGTAGCCCTTTGTTGCGCTGCCGAGGAGGAGCCGATGGTGGCAGCGCCCTGGAGGAGCCATTTGTTGCTTTGCGCTGGAGGAGCCCGTGCTTGTGCCGTTGCGCAGGCGTCCTTGTTGTCACCCCGTCGGAGGAGCGTGTCTTGGCGCATCCCTAGAGGTTGGCTTTGTGCCGCCGCAGCAGAGCAGTGGTTAGCAGGGAGCGCCGGAGGAGCAGTTTGTTTGATGCCCAGCTCTTCTTGGAGCCCCTTTGGTGCAGCGGAGCAGCTGTTGGTGGTGCCATGCTGGTGGGGCCCTTGGTGGTGCAGCATTGGAGGAGCCCCTGATGGCTCGATGGCAGAGGAGCCCTTCGTTGTGCCGCATTGGATGAGCCATTAGCTGCACCGTCCCGCAGGTGCCGCTCCTTGCCCTGTCTGCTAGGGCACCTGTGTCTAATTATGTTGGAGGAGCCCTGCATCTTGCTCCCCTGGAGGAGCTCTTCATTGCTGTGTGTTGGAGGGCCCTTCATCGCACCACTGCAGAGGAGCCCTTGATGGCTTTGTTCTGGAGGAGCTGTTGGTCGCACCGTTCCCTGGGAGCCGTTGTCCTCGTCCCTGTAGGAGCCTTGTGCTGTTCCACGTTGGAGCACAGTAGGTAGCGCTTTGTGCTGTGGTTTGTTTTGTATTGTATATTGTATTGTCTGTGTTGTCTTGTGTTTTATGCATCGTGTGTATAGTGGGTCTGGTCTGTATAGTCTTGTGTGTGCTGCGGTATAACTTGCATTTTCGGTTGTCTTGTGGGTAATGCATTGTTTGTGTGGTACTTTAAATCTGTTGTGTTCTGTATTGTATTTCAAGCATGGTATTAATTGTGCTTTATTGTCATCAAGCCATCCTGGAGAGCCCCCGGTAGTGCAGCGGCCCAGGGGAGCGATTGGTGGCAAAGCGCCTCGGGAGCCCCTCGTCGTGGAGCAGCCCTTTGTTACGCTGCCGAGGAGGAGCCGATGGTGGCAGCGCCCTGGAGGAGCCATTTGTTGCTTTGCGCTGGAGGAGCCCATGCTTGTGCCGTCGCGCAGGAGTCGTTGTCGCCCCGTTGGAGGATCAAGGAAGTTCCTTCAGTGTCACAGTCATTTCTTGGGATGCAGCCAATGGAAGACCTGTTTCATGTAGTTTTCTAAGCAATAGGGGAATATACCTTTCATTAAAAGTACCTTAAAAATAAATGCAACAGTGTGTATAAATTCCAGGTTCTTATGTTCGCATTTTGGTCAGAAAAAATCAATGCGAAATCACATTAAAACAGTTTTTTTCTCACTTGCCATTGAACTGCCCCACTGAAATGCTGCGTATTTGCACAATCTGTACATGTCTCTGTCCTTTTCACCCACTGGCAACAGCTGGGTCACTTGTCCAGTTGCCGAGTCTTTTCAGACTTTGGTTGGATTTGGCCCTTAGTCACTGACCCTCAATGGCTTTACTCCAGCTGGTGGCCTAGAAAAGGACACCTGCTAAGCTCCCTTGATATGTTTAACGTTTTGGACACAAAACTGGGGGGGAGGGTGCGCAGCAAAGATTCCTGCTTACCCTGTCTTCTCTTTCAAATACTTAGTTGAGGTAAATCTTGACTAAGCTTGATTAATTCAATGGTATGTCCTGTTAATTTGGGGTTTTTTACAGCTTTGTTTGGAGGGATTTTTCCCCAGGTGCTTCTGAATTTTCTAACTGATGTTTTGACATTGTATCTGTGTGAATCTCGGCATTGGACCCGATAGCTTTACATTCTCACATCAGAGCCAGTTTTGCTCTGCTGTAACGTTTGGTTTCCCTCAGTGCTGGCATTCCCACTTCCCCGGCTGCCCTGACACTGAAGTGCTGGTCGTCTGCAGAGCCACACTGATGATAACAAGGAGGGGCTTTTTCATTTTGTACTAATGTCATGTTTACATTGGTAGCAGGAACATGGCCAGTCCAAACCTGTTACACTGACAAAGCAGGTTGCAGTAACACAAAATGTCTGGAATTTGTAAGTTCACCGTGCATCTAGGAGACCATAAGGCTGCTATGATGATACGCCAAAACTACACCTTGCCTTTTTTGCAGAAGAGGAAGATCAGGACTCATGTGCTGCTGCTGTCCTAGAAGAACCCTCTGAGAAAGAGGGACTACTTGAGAACCTTGGCACTGAGGCCAAGCCTTGCACATCTGGCCTCCCGGGAAACATAAATATGAGGTCCCGAAGAGCAGTCGGAAAGCTTTAACCAAAATACAATACAATGCAAGAAGTCTTGGCAGGGCAGGCAAGTGACAGGGAAGCCACCTGAGCCGTGCCAGCAGCAGCTGCTCAAGGTAGCCCCAGAGGCTGCTCTGGAAACCACGGCCCCAGCATGGTGGGAGACAGCCAGGAGGCCCGCTGTCCTGGTGGGGTGGTGTCCGTGCTGAAGTTGGAGTTACGGGATAGCATTTTTAAGCTGGCACTGTGGTGATTCCCCACTCTTGGAGAGAGTCTCGCCACCAAGTGTCCTCAAGGGTAGCACAGACCTTATCTCAGATAAAACAGAATGTAAGAAAAGGATTCTGTAATACTTCTTATGGAGGATCAACATTTTAACAACTTCTTTCTCCTAGTTGTCATTTTTTTTACTGGCTTTTCATTTTCCTCATGTAAGTAGAACAGTAACAACCCCACCGAGTTCTGCTGGTCCGTAGGTGCTGGTGATGATTTGTACAGAGCTCTCTTGCTTTAGGTGGCTTTTGTTTCAAGTAGTAGGAGCTGGTGATCTGGGTGGGTGCTTTCCTTCTGCAAGCCCCGTCTCCAATATCTCCCCGTGCAGACGCCTTCAAGGGCCACAGTCCTGGCAGTCTGTCAAGAACACTTCTTAAAATTGCTCCAGTGAGTTAAACAGATGGCATGGGCAGATGCGGTGATATTCCCCAAAAAGGGGAAACCTTGTGCCTGTAAGACAGCTGGTTTGGGAATCTGTGTGAAGGGCTAGGTTCTTTTTTAACATACCAGGCTATATTCATCCACATCTTTTTTTTTTTTTTAAAAAACCACCACTTTTTATTAATTAATAATAGTAATAAAAACTCTAGCAAGCAGCAACAAAACAATCCACTGCATTTTATTCTGAGCCTAATGCAGCTGGTCAGGGCTGGGGACTCTGCAATCCTGGCACACAGCACCCTGTGCATCACTCAGCAGAGTACAGAGCTGGCTGTTTGGAGGAGCCCAGCCTTGCGTGCCTGGCTTCTTCCCATAACACAGTAAGAATGATGCCAGTATTGCCTGGGCCTCCTTAGGCACCCAAGGATCTCAACTCAGCTCAGTTAATCACACCATTCACAGCAAAACTTTCTAGAAAGTGTCTCCCTTGGATCTGGGAGAAATAATCCCCAAATGACAGTGTGTAAAGGATTAATTTAACTTCCAGATTCCAGTTTCCTTGCATTAGCAAAAATAAAGCTTTTGTGTTATTTCTCTTAACAGTTAAAAATTAGATGCAGGAAAAATAAAGAGAAACGTTAAGCTCTGGATTTTTGTTTTTTTTTCTCTGTTTACATTTTGGAAAGACAGAACTAATTTGCTCTCCTATCTGCCGTGTGTCCTGCGGCTGAACTAATCTTTTCTATGCCCTAGATTGTTTTTAGCCTTGCTTGCTTATTACTGAAAGATTTACTTTCTAGGACTCCTTTTAATTCCATTTGCTACTACACTGCCTTTTCTCTTAAATGTAGTTTTTTTGTAGTGTCCTTTAAAGATTCCTGGCCTTTTCTAACCTGAGACAAATTTATAGCAGCCTAATCATTAATATAATAACCTAATATAGTAGCCTAATCATATAGTTTTCCTAATCATTAATGATCTTCCCAGCAGGATATGTTCTTTGTCTTCTTCCTAACATGATTCAGGACACATTCCGATTTAAAGTGCCCTTACGCTCTCACCTATTGCAGAAAAGCTGAGCACAGCCCTTTGCTGACGCCCAGCAGCTTGTGCTCCCTGCTGTGCCCCTCTGAATTTTTTTGGTTGATTGTCATTTCATGGAGAGCTCTATTGTCCCCCAGCCAGGGATACTGCAGCAATAGCAAACCAGGGCTTCTAGTTACTCCCAGACGCCTGCCTTCCTGCCCCCTCTGCATCTCCACAGCTCTCACAGAGGAGGGGTTGCCAGTGGTGCCTTCTTCAGGCAGGGCACATCTGCAGCTTCCCATTGAATACCCTCCTTTCCTTTGAAAGCCCTGCCTCTTTCTGGCGCGTGGGGTTTGCTCATTTCCGTGAGTGCTTTTGCAGGTGGTGGTGACATGGGAAGGAAAGGGACATACAGTGCTGGAGGTAAAGAGCTGCTCTGCTTCTGTTTACACCATGTTTGTACAGCTGAGGTGGATACAAATCAGGGGCGGCTTTGCTGGAGAACTTTGCCAGGGATCTAACTGACTGCCTGTTTGGGAGTCCCAGAGCAGCACGTTCGGTAACAGGAGATTGCTGCGCTGCCTGCCCTTGCCGTTGCTCTTGTGCATGCGGCAGTAAATACCTCCTCTGCACAGACACTCCTGGGATGGGAGTGCAAATACAAACTGAGATGGTGGCAGTTTGATGTCATTCGTGTACAGCTGCCCGGTGTTAGATGTACTGTGTAACACCAATGGTACCCTGGGGCTGGGTGCAGCGTGGTCCTCGCTGGCATGTGGGTCAGGCAGCTGTGTTGGACAGACACACGGCATCCCAGCCTGTGCCCCAGAGTGCCTGCTGCCCTGCGTGCCACCGTGCAGTTTGGTTTGGCTCTTCAGTGGCAGGGCATTGAAGAGCTCTTGCTGGACTCTACCTATTTTAATTGCTGTGCCTTGTAGTTGTTACTGATTTGCAGTTTGTAATGTGCAGCAGAAAGGCTTCATGTAACTGGGCTGTTTGTCCCAGACAACCTACTGTTTTCTGTTAGTGCATTGATTTTCAAAGATGTGTTAGAGGGTGCTGTCAAATCTGGTTCTGTGTTCTAAACCAGAATTTTCCAATCTCTCTAATGCTTTTGAAAGCATTCAGAAAGCACCCTGTTTTACTGTAGTCACCATTTAGTTTAATATCAGATAGCTGTTTTTTTCTTTGGTTACATGGTTGAAAGGATTTGGAGGCTCGGCTGTCTCCGCGGGGGTGAGGCAGCTCTTCCAGCAGAGCAGAGCATGAGAGCCAAACTCCTTACAAAGCGGTCACGTGTGCCAGTGCATCCCAATCTCCCTTGTATCTCCTTGCAGCGAAGGGCAAAATTGCCAAGTGAAGGCTGTGATCCTGGCTTGCCAGCGTTTCTCACTTGAGCTGCTCACCTCAAGCTGTTTGGCGTGCCAGCGTACTGAACTTCTGTCACTAGAGCCTCCTCTTGATTTTACTTTGTCAAGCCTTCAAAATCCCACCTGAGGTTCTTCTTACAGCCAGAAATGACCATGACACAGAATAAGTGAGTTGAACAAGCCTATAGGGTAAGTCAGGAGTGAAGCTGGAATGAATACCCAAGAGATCTGCTTCCCAGTGCCAAGTATACTATCTCCTGTAAAAAACTGCAGACCGAGAGGTCACACTGGAATGTTAGAAAGAGTCATTTAGGATGCGGGTATGAAACACACAGAAGACAGAAAAATCCCTGCAGACCATATGGAATTGGAACATATGGAATTGGCTTTATAGTTAAATAACCTGCCAAAGATGGTGGCAGTAAAAGGAAACCCCTTCACCTTCTGAAGGTGTTGGAGTTGAGCATAATCATTCCTTTGGGGTGCTGCTCAGCTGAGAAGCAATTAGTGTCTGAATAAAGACCTAAGCAAGGGTGAGGTAAAGAACACGGCAATGCTGATGAGGTTTCAGCACACAGACATCATGGGCAAGGAGATCATGCTCTGGGAAAAGTCAGGTGATAGTCCCTATCCCATTGGTAGCCCGTTGAGTCAGCCCCTCCTTTCCCTGCTCTTTCATGCAGTACAGCAGCAGGCTGAGTCCCCATTGTTTTGCAAAGGGTTCTTCACCACTGGGTTGTCTCCCGCATCATTATGAAAAACAGTTTGGATAATTTTACATTTCATGTTAAATGCCCGCCTTTCATTCTAAGAGCACGCTTTCTCCAGTACAGCTGGAAATTTTGGTTCTGGTGGGTCATCTAACACATATGTTTGACAGTTAAATACAGTGAAATACCCTTTATTCCAGTCGAGACATGCTCAGCTGCAGTAACTTTCTACCATTATTTAACATAAGAGTGAGAAATAAAAGCTGTTTAAAGTCAAGTCAATTTGCAACAAACAACTGTTTCCTTGTAAAAGTAAAATAGTTTGATCCTCTGCATTGCCAGATATCACAGATAATGTGTTGAATGTAGGGAAGAAGATCACTGTGATTATAAAACCCAGAAAAGCAAACTTATGAATTGCACTTGGAAACTGCTCTGGACCACTGACTTAACCAGATTAACTGTTTCTGACTGGATTTTCTTTAATGGAACATGTCAAAGCACCATCATGAGGGATCTTGCTTTGCCTTTAGCCAAGTCTAGTAACAAACAATGTACTGAAGGAGTCCCAAACCTAGCAGGGGCACAGGAACACAGGCTGCCCACAGCCCTCTTCCAATGGCATCCCCTGCTCCCATGATGGGTGTGTGCCGTGTGCTGTGTGGTTCAGTTTGTTGGGCAGTTTGTGGCAGCAGGACCTCTCTCAGCCTCCAATGTGAGATTGGAAAAAGGTTTTGTGGCTTCACTATTATCTTTCGTACTTTCACACCAACCTGAAAACTCTGGTGTCTACACTCAAAAAAGTGCAGTTCCTATCTTTCATCAGCTTACTGGGTGTGGACTAAAAATGCATGATTCCAGAGGACTCAGGAATTTGGGTATTGATGACTGTGTAGGATACTCTTTTTCAAGTAAAAGTGTGATACATTGCAACTTGGTTTACCTACCCACTGATAACAATTCCAATTTTTCTCTAGAAATAAATATTTTACAACTATGAATAATTCATAGGCAATTTTCATGGAAGTTAATCCAAGACCTTACAATAAAGATCATTGCAGCAAAGTGCCGTGCAAACAAAACCAAGGATGGCTCAGAACTCTGTTTGTTTATCTGACCATCAGAGGGAGTCAGGTCATTAATATAATTTAGATTAATGAATTGTTGATATTTATGAACATATCATAAATGGTTTCTTTGCTTAAGGGCTTTTTGGCTTTTTGCTTTCTTATGTGCCTCTTTTATCGCCATTAAGTTAAAAGAACAAAACCGCTACCAGCGGTGACTACAGACTACCACTCAAGGCTTCAGCATGCCTGTTCCATAATAAATAGAAACGGCTCAGGTGCTGGAAGTGTTGGTGTCACACTCAGTAGATCCCTTTACTGTTTCCAGCTCACTGGAGCTCTTAAGTAAGCGGCCTGTCAGTGTGCCACAAGATGTCTAATTGTGCATCCATGTCTCCATTCCTTGTCACTGGAACAGATGCAGAAGATCATAGCTGCACGTAGAGCTGCAACGTTATGGTTGGAAGCTAACCACAGAACCATTATGGAAGAACTGCTGGAGGAGAGAGCCTGCAAGATTCAAAGTAAGCCAAAGACAGCCCAATGGCTACAGAGCTGTTCCAGAGCAGGAATTCGTGCTCTAGATTGTGTGAGCTTGGATTGTCTTCTTCCAGAATAGATGATACAGAAAATCTGTGTTGGTCTAGTGCTTTCATGGGGGGTGGACCACCAGGTTCACATCAGGTTCACGCTAGGGAAGGAGGAGAGGTACGTGCAGCATGTACAGCATCTGACTTGGAACTGAGACTACCTGAGAGATCTTTGGGCCAAAGATAAGGCTTTCTCCATGGAACACTAAACCTAGAGTCCAAACTCCACCTCATTTCACACACAGACTGTTCTCAAGAGCCTTATCCTTGGGTGCTCAGGAGGCTGGAGCTCACTGAACGTCTCTGAATTTAGGTGCTTAAATGCCTACTACACTGCTTCTAAAAACAAGACTCATTGTTTTCAGTAGCTAAAGTCTGTCCATGCTGATAGACCAAAGCTAGTGCAAATCTGCCCCTCAGCACTGCTGTCTTTATTTTGTGTTACATTTTCCCGTGGGATTTGACGCTGCAGACAGAGCTGTTTCCTCCCTATCAGTTCAGTATCTAAATACATGTCTTTGTACATGCTTTAGCTGTCGTTTAACAGTTACCTGTACGGTCTCTCTCTTTTGCTTTACACATAAGTTTAAGGGTCTAATTTTTAAATAGCTTTATTAGGTTTTCCCACAACATTCCCTAAATCGAGCCATACTGCTTAGCTTTGCACTACGTTAATTAGAGACACAGTCTGGAGCATAATGTGAACTAAGAACAGTTTATTCCCCTCTCCTGTAGGCAGAGATGGTATCTAGCATACCATTTCTAAATCAACATACACAGTTTTGCAAATAATAAAAGGCTCCTCTTCCCTGCTTGAGGATATCCTTGCCTTTCCATTTGTGTGGGTGTTCTCTGATGATAAAACTTGGCTGTGGGTTAGCAAGGGTCTGGTGGCCGGTTTGTGCTCCCTGGTCCAGGCGTGGCTATGAAATGCCCTCCTGTGCATGGAGAAGGCGCTGCAGCAGCTATGGGCTAGTGCGCTGTAAGGAGAGCGCTAGAGCATGAGTGTTATTGCTGCTGTTATTGTGGCTAGTGAGCAATGGTCAGAAGGCAGAACCCCATGGGACTGAGGGTAAAGACACAAAAAATAGAGCGCCTGTATCCTAAAAAGCTAGGTGCTACTGCTGTGCTGAGTGACAGTTTGATGTCACTGGTTTGGAGGTCAAACTTTATTCCACTTTGGTTATTAAACTTTTGGTTGTTACTAAGTCCAGGGTGAGTTGTCCTAGCAGTGAAACCTTTGATCGTGTAATATAAATGGAGGACTTTTCTGCCTTCAGACTCTGTCTGTCTCACTAACGGAATGAATCTCCCAGGTCATCTGCCACAGCTCCTGGAGAAGCACTGTCATCTACATTTTTGCATCCTGAGTTGCTGGCCCCCATCTCACTCTCCCCAAAGAACTTGCAACCCAAGCTTTTAAATATATCTAATTCAAAAACTTAAAAATCTTTGATTTGGGGATACTCACCCTGAGCTGGGTCAAAGTGACCCTTTTCAGATCAGAGCCCTGGGAGCCAGGAATTCTGTGCAGTTCTGAAAAATCAGAATCTGGTCACATAGATATAGAGATACCTGCAACCAGTGAAAGATGAGGAAATCCTGATCCTCAAAGGAATTCACCTAAGGTCACAGGGCATATTACTATCAGTTTCCAACTCGGCCTCCATGCCCTAGAACTGCATCGTGAATTGCGCTTGGCTCACAGTGTCTGCACTCTCGGACCGTGGTTTGCTGGGCTTCACCTAGCAGTGTCGTGTCTGTGCATCTTCCCCAGAACTGAATGCTGCTCACCATCTGGAAAAGGCACAATTAGAAGAGAATTTTGAAAAACTGCCGCTGTCACTCCAGGTTAGCAGTTTCATTGTTTCCCACTCCTGTAACAATGTGGTGGAGCAGCTGCCGGGGCAGCCCCAGCCCCCTCACCAGCTGCCAGCACACCAGGCTATTGCTTCTTACCAGCTATAGTACCCCTTGTCCTCTGCCTGTCCAAACTGGGATCCAGCAGCAAAGGTGCCCCCTCGGTCTTTTGCCTTCCCCTTGTCTGGTTCAGCAAGATACTGTCTGAAAGAGAAGAGAGGGCAAACCGAAAGGGATGAAAAGGCAGCTGGATAAAGCAAGGAAATGTCCTTTTGACCCTGCTGGTTGCTGGCCCAGCCCAAGGAGCACAGTTGAGCTCTTCCCTGCGTGGTGGGGAGGGCTCTGGCACCTGCGGTGGCTGTGAGCATCACCTTGTCTGCACGGTACCTTCCGGCAGGGACCCCAAGGCTCAGGAATGGTGACCTCTCCTTGCCTGGCCCTGTGCCTGTGCTTTAAACTCTGCCCTGCTGTCTGAGTGTGGGGGAGCTGGTCCCACGTTGTAGAGACATCTCCGCTCCTGCTGGAGAGCAGTGCAGTCACTGATGAGAGATGTCCCAGGGCTGGCCCTGCTGTGCAGTCAGGCTGTGGCCAGCCAGGGTCAGCCCGCCACATCGTGTGTCCCCCATTCCGCTATTTAACACCAAGCTCATCTTGGCTTTTTCAGTCCTGCTGATAACTCCATACTGTTTGCACTCTCTAGATGAAGAATTCCCAAGAAGTGGAGAGCAGAAGCATGCCCCTGGCGTTCACACTAAGTTTGAAAAATCTCGTGTGAACAAGTAAAGGTGCTGCAGCAAATAATGCAAGCTTTGTTTGATTTCGTAGGCAGACATTAATTACAGTTTTTAAAAGCCCTGACTAGCACATACTGTTGCACGCAGCAACTGTCACTGCCTTCCTCATGCTGCTGTGACAGCTCAAGGCATGTCAGTTTTGCAGTAAGCACTGATGTAATGTTACAGCCAAGAAATGACATACATGAAAGATAAGAATATCAGTTCCACAGCAACTGTGTGTTTACAGGTGTTGTATAGAGAGAGTTAACAGGAATGCCTTTGATCGTAACAGAAATAGGACTGCTTAAAATAATGTTTCTGTGTGTAACTCTGAGATGAAGTCCACACCGCTAACTCATTGTTGCTTGTCACCATGTTAGAAGCCTAGAAAGGTGAAGGAGGCAGGGATGGGATATCTGCCACCTCATTCAGACTCTAGGGACCACGCAAATAATCTCTTTCATGCCTCTGTTACAAACACCAGCTTCTTAAGGAAGAGCATGGTTGTATCTCATCCAGCCGAAGGTGCTGGGGTGATTCAGCATCAAAGACATTTCATGAACTAGTGCCAGCCAGCGTGTCATGGTTTAACCCCAGCCAGCAACTAAGCCCCACACAACCGTTTGCTCAGTACCCCCCAGTGGGATGGGAGAGAGAGCCGGAAGAGTAAAAGTGAGAAAACTGGTGGGCTGAGATAAAGACAGTTTAATACGTAAAGTAGAAGCTGCACACGCAAGCAAAGCAAAACAAGGAATCCATTCGCTGCTTCCCATCGGCAGGCAGGCGCTCAGCCATCTCCACGAAAGCAGGGCTCCGTCATGCATAATGGTTACTAATGGTTACTCGGGAGGACAAATGCCGTAATGCCAAACGTCTCCCCCTTCTTCTTCCCCCAGCTTATATACTCAGCATGACGTTCAATGGTATGGAATATTCCTTTGGCCAGTTCAGGTCACCTGTCCTGGCTGTGTGCCCTCCCAATTTCTTGTGCCCCTCCAGCCTTCTTGCTGACAGGGCCTGAAAAACTGACAGGTCCTTGACTTGGTATAAACATTACCTAGGAACACCTGAAACCATCAGCATGTTGTCAACACGGTTCTCACACCACATCCAGAACACAAGCCTGCACCAGCCGCTAAGAAAATTAACTCTGTCCCAGCTGAAACCAGGACACAGTGCCGGCCAGCTGCAGGCATTACAGGGATTTGAGATTCCCTGAGGCACTGGATTATCAAAACACTGGGTGTTCCAGTGGCCTTCTGTAACAACACACCACCTTGCAGGGATTTCTAAGCCTTGTTCAGCTCCCCTGGTGGTTTCTCAGCGCAGATTGACTTGTATGAGTGTAAGAGGGGCGATAGCATGGCTGGTGTGTTCATTGGTGTGTCTCCCCTCCAGGACCAGACAGACACCCTCACCCTTCAGAACCAACCTCCTAAGGCCAAAGCAGAGCGATCTGAAGAGGCTCTGAAGGAAAAAAAAAAGGAACAACTGCAGGTAAATGGCAACTGTAACTCTACAGTCACCAAGATCCATCACTAAGTATGACTCACATCACACGATTCAGTGGATAGCAATAGGATCCCGCCCCAGATCTTGAACTTTGAGGGGGAGTCAGAAATCTTAGTCTAGGGCCATCATTTTCTGATTTTATTTCTTTTTCTTTATTCTTTCATCCAGCATTTGTAGCTCTGTTTCCAAAACATTTTGTTAACTCCATCTAGTATGACCTTACTGCTGTCTATTCTTTTTTCCTTTCTTCCTCTCTTTTTTCTTAATTTTTTTTCACATTTAGATTTCTTTTTTTTTTTTTTTTTCTACCTTCTGAACCAAGTTCTTTGGTATCCCTGCGTTCTTTCATTTTTTCCTGAACTTGCAGGGAACAGCCCTGTCGTATGAAGTATATATTCAATTGTTGTCTGCTAGGGATCTGCTGTTTTTTACAGTGTGTAAGTAAACACACGCTGCAGTTATCTATCTGAAATGAAACAGCCCTGAAATGACCCCCAAAAAGTTTTCTTTTAACTCAGGGAATTTCATCTGGTTCACAGCACAACCCCATGGGCAGTTGTATCAACATGATCAAGGGGACAGAATGAGAACAGTGGGGTAAGCAAGGGGCTCAGTGAGTTTTTAGGTGAGAAAACTCCTTACGAAAGGAGTGCAAATCTCTGAAACAGGCCTGGCCATGGGAAACAAATAGCAACAGTCCCTTTCACCCTCTGCCACAGCATTTAATTTACGTGAAAGGACAAATTCTGCTGTGCCATGGTGATGTTAATGGCAATTACCAGCAGGCAGTTCACTGGAGTGAGTTACACCGGCAGAGTCCAAAGAGTTTAACTCAGCAACACTATTTCATCAGTCTAATTCAGAGAGCATCCTTGGCCCGTGAGTTGAACCCGAATATCCCCTACATCTGAAGTTCTTGAGCAGAGGAGGAACTTCTGCCCAGCAGATCTGATCTCTGTTAACAGGTGCTGTGGTGCAGGGGTGCAGGCAAGGCACAACACTCATTTTCACCTCCGGCCCCCTCGTCTGCTTTCCTTAGCTTTATGTTGGTACTTGTCCCAAGCCAAAATACCTGCACAAGCATGAAGCACCTCATGCTCTTCCCACGCTACGAGCAGGAATGAAGTTGCTGGACAACCTGGCATCCCATCTTTCTAGCCATGAGGCTGTCCAGTCAGAGGGGTGGTCTAGGAGAGAATATCAGGGTTCAGATGGGCTGTGGAGGCCCACGTCCAGGTGGTGTTCACATCACTGGGACTCCTAAACCACTGGGTGCATTGAGGAAAATGTACCTTACGGCTGAAGATGCATTTATGGCTTACAGATACCCTAATTGCTGGTATATTTGCTCGATTGTACGAGCTCCATATCTGCACATAGAAAATGATTTGAAGAACTTAAAACGTGTTCTGGAAATGAAGAACCAGCAGATTGGCTGGCAGGAAAAGATGATCATGGAGCTAGAAACAAATGTGAGTTGTCATTTTCCCTCCAGAGGAGGCATCACAGAAGTAATAAAGTAAAAGTTTGGTTACAGCAGATGAACTTAAAAGAGGTGAGAAAACACAAGAGGCTGGGGCGAAACACAAAGAAGTTCATAAATGCCCACATAGCATGGTGTTCCACTGTCAGCCTACAGAGTTGCTTCTAATATACCACGTCTCAGATTTTCACTCAGAAATTGGGATCTTTTCCCATCCCTTCACCCACCCATGACACCCTTGCTTTCTCCCACACATCCATTGATCCGTGTTACTTCTCCATGCAATACCTGCTCAGCCTATGATGTTAGACAGTGACGCAAGTGAGGTAGGAAGAATGGAGGAAGGGGAACTTTGTGGTAGTCCAGGGCTTCATCTTGTACACCAGCCTGCACTGTACGTCCCTGCGGGAGTCAGGTAGTCATTCAGGGCTGGAGAGGGCAACTGGAGGAAGGCTGAGCCATGTGTGTCTTGCTGCTGCTTGTGCAGGCATTTAGGGCGCTCCCAGCTGCAAGTATGAATTAGCAATGTTCAGCAAGCAGTCCCTAGCAAGGCTTGTGCTAGGAAAGATCTCTCTAACCCTAAAGTAATGCTTTGCTGCAGCCTATGCTGTTTTCTCATTCTTTGTGTGTGGGGGTCCATATCAAAGAACTCCCCAGTTCACCACCAATTACACTTTTTGTTGGAAAGGGGATTCATTTTGTAAGGCATAACCTACAGTGACAGCACATGCATAGTGTGGGGGCAGGATGAGGCAACACCATAGCTGGTTCAGCACAGCATTCAGCAAGATTTGTTTCCGTTTATGGGGAAATTTGAGAACTCTGGTGATTATTTTGCTGAACAGATGCTTGAGTAGAGAAAAGTGCCTGTTTACAACTGCGGCTTGTTAACTGTGCTCCTTCCAGCATGCCGCTCCTGGAGCTAAGCCAGCTTCCGGAAACGCGCATCGTAGTGTTAGACTGGAAAAAACCCCACCCAAACAACAGCTTAAATAGTTCCTGGTCATTTAGCTGCTTTTGCTAATCAGCCAGATACGAGCACACAGTCCTGCTCCTGCCCTTTATGGCAGTCAAACACTGAATTTACTGTGGTCCAAAGGCACAACAGCATTCTGTTGAAAGATCTACCGCCATAAGTGCCAGAACATCTACAAGGCATCTCCACATGCTCTGAAAGATGGAGTGCCTCATGAGGGAGGAGGAGGGCATTTCAAACACAGGGTCAGGCTTGGCTCCTCGTCTGCTGAAAGGGCGGCTGGAAATGCAGGTGGCAGGAGAGGAGTGGTATAGGGTGAGGGTTGCAGCAGAGAGGGAAGGAGATGCACAGGTCTTCTCCCACGCTTTGTGCTGTCATAGCTACTACTTGCTAAAACTATTAGGGAAGCAGGTGCCCATGACAGTGATTCCTCTCTCAGAGCATTTCAAAACAGGGCCAGAGTCCTTGTCCTGCTCCAGCATAGCATACGGGGTTAGGCCAGAATGTCTGAGAATCGGGAGTATCCCTTATGGTTACATGCATGGACTGGAAGCCACTGCATAAACCTGATGCCTCTGCTGTAAGATGTGAGTTATTGCTAACTCCAATGCACAATATTTTGGTTCTTTATAGAAGATTGGGAAATTCAATAACCAAGCTCACACAGAGATAAGGGCACCCTGTGGTATCTTGTTTTCTTCCAAGTGTTGAATTCAGCAAAATTCAAACTGCTGGAAAACTAAGAACTAAGGTGATTAAGTATGCCAAATTCAAAACTGGGAAAAACAGGGCATCTGAGGCTGTGGTACCTGCCTATAAACATCTTACTGATGTTTTAATACGCTGCTATCGACATCCTCAAACTCTGTCCTCGACCTGCCCTGAGTAAAAGCTACCTACAGTTGGGATAGGATTCACTTAATTGTAGCTTATAGTTAAATGTCTAGTTTAAGCCTGTCATTTAAGCCAACACTGTCAGCAGTGGGGAGGAGTGTCTCCAAAGCGCAGACCACCTCATGTGAGTGCAGCACCAGGCTAAGGCTGCTGCTGGGTGTAATCCGCCCTGTTGGGTAACGCTTTGCTCCCCGTAACTGGGGAATCACAGTCCTAGAGGATTTGTGTCCGGTGAGGTTAGTTGAGCTGGATGATGCACATCATACCGCCTTGCACTCCTCCTTCGTTGCTAGACTGACCACTCACACCACAGTGCCCTTTCCATACTGGGCATCCCCATGGTCCCCAAGTGCCACTAGCTCCCTGTCCAAGAACAACGGCTGGTCCTGCTGGCTCCTGGGGGATAAAAGTTGTGGGGGCACCACCGAGGAAGATGTTTTATTTGCGCTGGACAAGACCAAGACCCTCCTGCTCCTCCATTAGAAGTAAGGGATAGTTCAGCTCTGCCCCTACTCAAGGCTCTGCTGATGACCCCACTTCACCAGCATGATGTGGTGTGAGTCAGACCTCTAAGCGTCAGCTGCAGTCAAGATGACCGTCTCCATATATTCTCAAATTTTAGAAGTTGGTCTAGGGACAAATGAGATAAAGAACAAATTGTCTTGGATCAAGTGTTGGGCTTCCTTCAGACTTAACCAACCTTCCTTTGTTGCAGGCCAAAAAAATTAGAAAACTGGTAGAAGAAATCACCATGCTGCAACAGCGGAATGAAGAACTCAGAGCCAGGATTGAGCTAAATACTGTCATCATAAGGTTTGTGCCGATATTTGCAACCTATGTGAGCTTGAAAGGAGACTGCAGATCTTACTTGCCCGAGGCTGACACTTATTGCAGAAGGGGAAAAACTTGTTTCCTCCTGAAAGTGTATTGATGTCCTGATCTGCTTGTTTTGTTAAAAAATCCTTTTAATATCGGGATTTGCCTACTTTATCATAAGGAAGGCTGCATGTCTGTCTGCATATGTCCATGATTTTGACATGCTGCTGAGGGCCAAGTTGCCAGTGGCTTCTGATCTCAGTGTCAGTGCCCTGAGACCCGTTAGTCAGTGGGTAACAAGGATGGGAAATGGGGCAAGTTCAGGAGAGACATCCTAACGATGCCCCTGTCACCCAGGCGGGGTTATTCTTTGGTGGGGTTTTTTTCATCTGCACTGTCTGTTAGCGCCCTTGTCACAACTTGAGAAAGGTGACAAGGTTCCTTGTGTTAGGCGGTATAGAAATAGAGAAGGGTAGGATGGTCCCTGCCCTGGAGAGTTTATAATCTGCTGTCAGGCAAAGGACCACAGCTGGAGCCAGGCAGCAGGGGTACCAGGGGAGATGCTAGAGCTGAACTTGTCCCAGCACACCCGCTGCCTAGCTGATGTTGCCAGAGATTATGCCATTGGCCTAAAATGCAATTTAATGTTTAGCTGTCTTTTTAAAGCTTCAGCATCTCATCTCTGATTTAATTTTAGTTTTTGTCTTTCTGGTGTCTCTGGGATTAATGGCTTATTGTCTCCTGCGTGTAGATATTTTCAAAAGGCAGCATTGTTTGTACTAAGATGTAGATTGGGGTGAGGATTATGTTTCCTGTCACCTGAGTGTAAATGCCTGTAACACACTTGTCACTGTCTGAGGTGGGCGTCTACAGCCTTTCTGTGCTTGGGGAGGGAAAACCAGGAATTTGTAAGGCCTGGTTCACCAGACCAGTTTGAGACACCTGCTTTTGGGCTGGATGAATTGCGCCCTGGAAGGGGCAGTCTCTCTCTCCACACTTGTGACAGCAGCCAGGGTGCCTGGTTCAGTGCCTGGCATCTCTGCGTCGCAGCTACCTGTTCCTGGCTGCGTCCTGCCAGCGTCCAGCTGCGGCACTTTGCTTCTTGCTTGTAACTATGCAAGCACTGGTTTTAAAGAACATATTTTGGGAGAAATTCTGAATTTGGTGTCAGCCTAGAAAGTCAGCTTGGAGGACAGTTATTTTCAACTGTTACAGTTTGGGGACAGCTCTAGGGACAGTGTCAGGCAGGGTTTTAAAGTCAGAGTCGTTACAACATGCAGTTTCCTGGCAGCAGTAGCCACCGCGACTGCTTATTTCTGTTGTACTGGCACTGCCTGGGAAGAGGCATGAACAAGCTTAGGGAGCTGTCCTTGCTGGGGAAGGGTGCAGGTTAGGGCTTTTCCTGCTGATTCGGATTTGCAATTTGGGTGCCCAGGCGGCTGTGGCAGACCAGCAGCAGCAGGAGGAGGGAGGGCAGCAGCAGGGCTGGGAGCCAGAGCAAAGGGAGCCTTTGCAGCACGGTCAGGAGGGGGGTCCCAGAGGCAGCGGCGGGCTGAGGGATGCACCACAGAGGTATTTGCAATCACAGCCAAGGGCAGGTGCAGAGGAAGGGAGATGAGCCTCGCAGGTGGGTCATGCACCAGCTTTGGACACAGGAGCTCCACAGAGCCTCTGCTTGGACTTCCCCAAGCACTGGAATAAATCATCTGATTTCCCAGCATCTGAGATTCTCCCTCCAAATCTGTCATCGTGTTTTTGGTCCTTTGGCCTAAGGATGTTTGAGGAATGGTAGTTTCCAGCACCCTCGAAATGAAGAGGACCAGGAGGGTGTCTGGTCTCTGTCAGCATAGCCCAGGCACCTGCTGACCTGAGCCGTTTAGGCTTTAACGTGAGTTGAGGGCATGACTCAAGCACCTTCCCCTGCTTCTTATCACGTCGGTGTGCCCTTGCAGACCTGCGTGCCCCTGCGACAAGCCTGTTCCTAATACCCAGATGAGCTTTACCAGCCAGTCACACACTAACAGCTACACAAAGGCAGGGAAGGCATGTGTGCTTTTTTGTCTTTTGTTCTCCCGTCAGTGAATGCTGGCTGGAAAAGGATCTAGTAGGGCTTTGTGTATAACTTTTATGGCCTGTCTGGTTAGACACTGCAGAAGAAGAAGTAACTGCCTGTGTGACAAGGCTTTTTCTATGGAGTTATTTCTTTAGGGTGAGCTCCCATGTGGAATTTCTCGTGCCTCTTAGACCATGAGTTCGTGCCACAGCTGGTTCCCCAATGGGACTGTGAATAGGATGTTCATCCTCTACCAGGTAAGCAGCTTTCTGAAAACTTCTGCCAGCTTGTGTCTTTCAGTTCTTCTACTCTGCTAGCCACTGCTTCATGGCTGAAAACTTTCAGGGAGTGTAGAACAGGCATACTCTTGATCACCTGAGCTCCATTTCCATAGGAACTGAGGCTAAAAAAGCAGATGTTCTTATAAAATGATTTTTAAACAAAATCAGAAATGCCAGCCCCATCATTTCAGAGACTTTTGATGACACAAAGAGAGTGGACCAACAGTCTGTGACATCTTCCTTGGGCGTCAGCCTATAGCCAGAAAAGGAGTTGTCCAGAATTTCATGTGTGCATCCAAAATCCATACCCAGCTGCTGCTGAACCCTGGAAATACTTAGTGGGGGAGGATAGGCGCCTCCCTCTTTATTTCTGTAAAATCCTACATTTCCTCTAAAACAGGTTAGGTACATGCCCAGAGCTGCCCCAGGCTGATCACATCAGGACCTGGCTCCTGCCCAAGTGTAATGGGGCTGCAGAAGCCAGATGTTCCTGCGTGCATCCTCCAGCAGGTGGTGGTGCCAGCACATGCCCAAAACACATCTCGATCCGTCCCCACAGTCCGCCTGCACCACCCCATTTCTTTTTAAAACAGTCACTTGGTTAGATAAGACAGACTCACGGAGGTTGTGGTGCCCATAGGAGATTTCCATGCCCTTCTTCCCAAAACACCATCAGGTTTTAGGGCATTCTGGGGAAAACATCTCCCTGGTCCTCACTGGTGACGTTTCTCTGGTGCTGCAGTCAGGAATAGAGGGTTTGTTAGGACCAAGGAAGGAGGAGCTGCAGAAGGACCCATAGCCTCAATGACAGAGGAGAGGGAAGGCCTCGAAGCTGAGCTGCATCCCACATCAGGACATCAGCTAAAAATGCACAGAGAGCGCATACTCCTTTCCCTTTCTGTGCAGGAGCAGCTAGTTGGAAAAGTCAGGGATGCAGCTGCTCTCTCTCACCTCTTTGCTCTTGCTCTGCCACTCCACAAATGCTCTTCAGCTCACGGCACAGCTTTGGTGGCAGGGTTGAGAAAGAAGGGTGAGAGTCACAGCTGTCCACAGAGTTGGGACTTTGGCTTTTCATCCTCAGTCAGACAGAAGAGGGCCTCAAACTCAGGACTGTCCCCCTCTGGGGACTGCTCTAGCTGCTGTGCTGCTTTGGAGAAAAAAATGAGGCAGCACTGCAAGCACCTCTGGGTTGTGAAATGCCACAGGGCAAAGGTGGCTGGAGCCAGGCATTGAAGCTGGGGAGAAAGCAGGATTTAAGGAGCCCACCTGCACTTTGTGCTGCTTAGTGGTCACCTGCAGAGGTGCCATTGCTGTGGCAGACCACGTTGGTTGGATCTCTGAAGCCCCTTGTCTTCTTGGAGCAGAAACAGAAGCCCTGGCCAAGGAGCGGCACGTGCAGGGGGCACAAGTGCCCACTGACCCAGGCCCTTGCTGGGTCAAAAGCCCATCTAAGCTTTGGCAGCTGGGCTGCCTCGGAGGGGTGTAGAGCAAAGACACAGGCACAGCCAGAGGCGCAGTCAGGCATGGGGGGCAGCTGTGACTTGTGGAGATCCCTCTTTAGCCCAGCAGTGAAGAGAACTGGGGACATCTGTGCCCCAGCTGGGGCAAGCTCAGTTGCAGCCCTGAGGGCAGGTGGATGGGATGGGACTGAGGTGCTCGGGGTCCTGCCTGGCCATGCCTCTTGTGTAGTGCTGGCTGCGTTAATGCCACCATGTTGTCCTTCTCTCTCCAGGCCATTGTCAGAGGAGAATGCGAATCTTCAAGAATACATTGAGAAAGAAATGGAGGAGATGTAGCAGCTGAGCAGGACTAACCAAGAGCTCCTCTGGAAGCTGCAGGAGGGAGATGCCATGAGCCCTGTGAAGATCTCATCCACATCGTCCGCTTCTTTTTATTGCTGCTCATCAGGGAATGCCTCTCCAGCAAAAGTCAGAACCTTGCGGCAATGATTCAGCACCTGGGCGCCGAAGGTTCGCTGCCCTTTGTGCCAGTGTGCTAAATGTTTCCATCCAAGGAAGCATTACCATCAACGGGCACCCAGGGCTCACGGCTGCAAGCATGCACAGTAGCTGCACAGCTTTACACTAGGCAGGGTCCTCTTACTGTCCCCGTATAGGAGCTCTGGGTTCTGACATGTTCATGAGGGTAGCAAAAAAGATAGCAAAAAGCTAGGACAGCAGATAGCAAAACCTTTAGTTTGTTGTGTTAACATTGTAACTATGGTTAGAGCCCAAAGTTGGAAAATACTATATTAATGGTTCACCAGAATGAACTTTTGCTGCAGTATTTCAGGTTGGTTACAAATACAGTTCAAGTTGTGAATACCTCTGTGTGTCTGTGTTTACATGCATGTACGTATTGTACCTTTATACCTATATATAGACGCACACACATATATATGTAGTTGAAGATGTTCTGAATAGCATTTTTTATATTATTGGATACTACTAAGTGCTGATATATTTTCATTACAGTTTTCTAACGCGTGCCTAAGACTTGTATCTAAACAAAATACATTTCTGTTTTAGCCTCCCAGGAATATTTGTACCCAACCTAGAAGAAAGTTACACAGAAGTAGAAGCGCCTTCCAAATGACCACCAAGTGGTACTCTATGTAACATGAACACCAGCGACTTTGAAATTCTGAGACAGTACTGCCTTGGAAACCATCACCTTTGCATTGAACACCAGATAACATATACATAATATTCACTGCTTTTTTAACTCTTTGCATCACTATTGTAAGTGGAGATAGGCTAGAGATGAGAAAAACCTGAGGGGTTTGGAAAGTTTGATAGAGGTTACTTGTTCATGTGTTTCAGTTTTAGTGTCTAAATCCTAGATAGATCTTACCTTCATTTACTTAGTCCTGGTTTGGATTGAAATCTCTGGTTGTGGGTTCCTGACCATGTTGATTTATTTCAAGTCTTGTAAGCAAAGAGAAAATACATGGTTCATCCTTGACCTTTGCGGGCCAAGAGGTTTCCCGTATTAGATGAGGTACTGGGCACCCACTAGGGCTCCAGCCGCCTCCTGTCTGAAACACCAAATGATGGAGCACGGTGGACTATATGGGAGCAATGAGGTCAGAATTTCTTTCCTTCCACATACAGATATTATCTGACATTGCTAAAGCTTCCCCAAAGTTACAGAGCACTTTGAAGATTCATGGAAAAGAGGAGCTAAACTGCCTTTAACCGTCCTGCCTAGAGGCAAAAAAAATTCATCCAGGCTTGAGGTGACCCCCACTCGAGGGGGTGGGGAGCCCAAGGAGTGGCTGGGCTGGGGCAGGCTACAAGACACTCATGGGCACTGCTAGGAAGAAACAAAAAAAGAAATCGCCTAATGTATTAAAAAAAAAAAAAAGTAGCGCTGTGGAATGCTTTTCTATTGAGCTTGGGGCAAAGAGCCTGCATGCATTCCTGCTCGAGAACTGGGGCAAAGTAGGCAGGAGATGGTACATGCAGCAAATCCCTGGGGTGCGGGAGCGCTGCAGGGAGTGCGGCTCTCCTACTCGGGTGTGCGGTGGCACTGGCATACCCTGCGTGAGCAGAGGTGGGATTGCACAGCCTTGCCTTACCGCCCGGATGGGAGCTGTGCTTTAGCTTTCCTGGGAAGCACTCAGGATTCACAGACTGCAGCTGAGATACAGCTTCAATCACAGTCAGAGCGCCTGTGGCCTGTTCCACAGTGTTAAAAAAAAAGGTAATTTTTTTCCCCTCCTTTTTAGAGGAATTTATTTTTGTGTCAGCTTTTGCATGATAGTATGATACTGAGTAAACTGGGCATCTTGTTAGATCATGCCACACCAGCTACTACTGTTCTACTGTTGAAATCCGTTACCAGATTTTAGTGTGTCCAGCAAGTACAACTTCAAAGCAATACAGATACCTAGCACACACATGCACGCAAAGTCCCTTCTTGCCAAGTACAATTTTAATCACTTTCATACTTGCTGCTTGCACAGACATCAGCAATACCTACTGCATTGTCACATTTTGTCTTGCCAATACTCACACCATGAGATCACAGGATCATAGAATGGTTTGGGTTGGAAGGGACCTTTAAATATAATCTAGTCCAAACACCCTGCCACGGGCAAGGACATTGTCAACTAGGTGAGGTTGCTCAAAGCCCTGCCCAGCCTGGTCTTGAACCCTTCCAGTGATGCGGCATCTACAGCTTCTCTGGGCAACCTGTTCCAGTATCTCATCACCCTCGTTGTAAGGAATTTCTTCCTCACGGCCAAGCAAAACCTACCGTCTTTTAGTTTAGAACCATTGCCCCTCGTCCTGTCACTACAGGCCCTGGTAAAAGGTCTCTCTGTCTTTCTTATAGGCCTGCTTTAAGTATTACAGGCAGTGATAATGTCTCTCCGGAGCCTTCTCTTCCCCAGGCTGAACAATCCCAACTCCCTCAGTCGTTCTCCGTAGGAGAGGTGTTCCGTCCTTCTGATCATTTCTGTGGCCCTCTTCTGGACCTGCTCCAAGAGCTCCATCCAGGTCTTCCCTGTGCTGAGGACTCCAGAGCTGCCAGCAGTACTCCTCGTGTGGCCTCAGCAGAGCGGAGGGGCAGAGTCACCTCCCTCGACCTGCTGGCCACATTTCTTTTGATGCAGCCCAGGATAGGGTTGGGCATCTGGGCTGTGAGCACGCACTGAGCACTACAGAGGCATCTGGGCAGGCCGGGCCGATGGGCCAAGGCCAGCGGTAAGAGGTTCAACAAGGCTTGGCGCTGGGTCCTGCCCGTGGGGCACACCAGCCCCCCGCAGCGCTGCGGGCTGGGGCAGGGGGCTGGGAAGGGCCTGGGGGGAAGGGGCCTGGGGGGTCTGGGTGACAGCTGGGCATGAGCCAGGTGTGTGTCCAGGTGGGCATGGGGGGAGCGTCAGGAAAATGTTAAACCTTGTGGGTTGAGATAAGAACAATAATTGAAATAAAATACAATAATAATAACGATTGTAATGAAAAAGAGAAGGGAGTAAAACCCAAAGGGGAAAGAACCCAAGTGATGCACAGTACAGTTGCTCACCACCCGCTGACCTATGCCCAGCCAGTCCCCCAGCAGTGAACCCCCCGGTTTCTATACTGAGCATGATGGGGTGGTTCGGTGGTTCTGTGGTGTGGGATATCCCTTTGCTCTGCTCCCTCCCAGCTTCTTGTGCACCTCCTTGCTGGCAAAGCGTGGGAAACTTGAAAAGTCCATGGTTTAGAGTAAGCACTACTTAGCAACAACTACAACATCAGCATGTTATCAGCATTATTCTCCTACTAAATCCAGAACACGGCACTGTACCAGCTACTAAGAAGAAAATTAACTGTATCCCAAACAAAACCAGGACAAAACCTTACTTCCCTCCATTGAATTTCTCTTCCTGAAAGCATCATCTTCTGTTTCTGTGTGCTTACTGCTAAATGATACTGAAAACAGTTCTGTACTAAAAAAGGAAACTGTTTGTAAGAGTTCAGATGTTCAGAAGAAACAGACTTCGTTTTCATGATAAAAGCTGTATGCTTTTTCAGTCAATAAGCTCTGGCAATATCTTACAGCAATACTCAAAAACCTTACTGAGATACTGGCACTCGTACTGAAAGCAATCGGGGTCAAAGAAGAGACATGGACAAAACGGGACAAACTGGTATCACTTCCACATGTGGTCCAGGCTTTCCCAAGAAGCATTAGCAGCCTCTTAACTAGTGACAGTGAGTCCTGATGTGGTTTTCGTGAGTTACCGCCTCAGTTATTTCCTTTTTCCCTAACCTACAGCGTGTAATTTTTTATTCTGGATGGAAAGAGGTTTTCCAAGGCAGAAATTTTGCTCATTGAAAGAAGTTGCATTTTATGAACCTCCCATCAGAGCGGATCTTCAGAGATGACATGTGGCAGTAAAAGTCAGCAGTAGCAAGGCTTTTCACTCTCTTTAAAAAAAATAATAAAAAAATATCTTTTTACAAAGACCCAAGCACAGCCCGTCTTCCAAAAGCTGATGAAATCGCTGCTCTTTGGGCTCTCACTTGTAGCAGTCGAGGTACCACAAACGTGCTCCTCTGCACGCTTCAGTACAGCCAGAAGCGCTGGCGAATCTGCCTGTCCTTTCTGGTAGCCTTATGCATTGCAGCACTGGGGATTTGATTAGTATTTTTTCCCCACCCAGAAGTAGAACACAATGGAGGATCTCTTCCCTCACTGATTTTCTATCATAAATGAAACTTTAAAAGACATTTCAAATCATAAAGTTTACAAAGTGACTTGCATTGTTTAAACTGCAACTGCCCAATAGCTGAAGCACATAATTTATTAGATGTCTCTAAGCAGTTAGGGATTTGTTCTCAATGTTGAAACAGAGCAAGCACTTAAAAAGATTAGTCAGGATGGGTTTGGTACAATGCTCTGGGTGATGCTCTGTTTGTGTTGAGATAAGATGAAAAACTTTGTGTTGAGATAAGATAAATGACAAATGACGGGCATGGCCTGTTCCGTTCCACACGGTGTTAAAGTTAAGGAATGTAGTCTGAATAATTAGAAAAGGTTCCACTGACCATGTTAAAGGAATGTACTCTGAATAATTAGAAAAGATAAGGTGGGCACCTGAAGGACACAAGGAGACCCTGAGTCAAGAGATTGTTGAACAATGAAAATTGAAAGGTTTACTCCACCTAGATCCCACCTATTATGAATAGAATAATTAGATGTCGAAATCAAATGAGTATGTATGTAAAGATGTTGTAACCTCTCATGAAAACTGTATAAATTACCTGACTTTTCACTGAAAACTTTGGGGTTAGTTTGTCCGGTGCGAACCGGCTAGCTCCCCAATGTTGCACAAAATAAATACCTTTGCTGCTTAAAGACAAAATTTGTCTCTGAGCCATTACTCTGTGCCATTTTGGCATCAATGTTTAAAAAGATGCAACTGAATGTTATGGGATTTTCCCCGATATTTTGAAGGAGTGCTCTGAAGTACTTTGTTTGTCTCCGTCTTGCAATGGGACGTTTCCTGGCAGATCAGTAGCATCTCTCTTGGGCAGCACAGCTGGCCAGATGTCACTCCTAATTATGTAACCAAAAAAAAATACCCTAGTCAAATTATAACTGTGTATTTTGGAGATGGATAATTTAACAGTACCAGTTCACAGCTATGCAAGTTCGATTAATGCAAAACAAAAATCAAACACTTCCACACTGTAAGTATTTTTATTGGATGCACATAAACATACCCACACCTTTTTAGTAGAAAGTGAATTACCGAGATTTGTTCTTTATTTTTCATTTTGCTCTTTGAAGTTTTACACTTTTGGCTTTATTGACCAAGCGAGCAAGACGTGCAGCAGCAGCGCAAGGGCTGTGGCTGTTGCGGTGGATCCGTAAGCCTGGATTCTGATGATGGTACAGCCTCGTCCTGCGGCCTCGTGGGGTTATCTCCCTGAGCGGTGCTGCAAGGGCGGTGCTGTGGTTGAACCCGGCAAGCAGCTAAATACCCACTCCCCCTCCCACCCCACCCCAGCGGGTTGGGGGATAGAACTGGGGGGGTGGTGGCAGGGTGTGGCTGGTGTCAGATCTGTGTGTTGAGATAAAGACAGTTTAATAGGCCAGAAAAGGAAGTGGAATAAGAAAAGGATTAGAGTATACAAGTGATGCACAACGCGGTTGCTCACCTCCCACTAACTGCTGCCCAGCCGGCTCCCGAGCAGTGCCCCCTGGCCAGCTTTCCCCCGGTTTATACACTGAGCATGAAATAAGGTATGGCACAGCCCTTTGGCCAGTGGGTCAGCTGTCCCGGCCGTGTCCCCTCCCAGCCTCTGGTGCCCCCAGCCCTCTCGGTGGTGCGAGAAGCTGCAGCCCCCGGTGCTGCCGGGCAGCACACACCGACTGCAACGGCGTTACCAGCCTGGGGCTCATCCCACAGCAAATCACAGGGCTGTGCCAGCTACCGGGGGGAAATTGACTGTCCCAGGCAGAACCGGTACGGAAGGGATGAGACATTTTCCAGCACCAGCCGGAGCGTTTGCTTTTGTGCCAGGCACGTGTGCCAACCCGCAACGAGCAGCCGTAACAGCGGCGTTCAGAGTCCAGCCCGCTCGGGCTGCGAGAGGACGCGCCGCGTTCCGAGCTGCGCCGCTCGCCCAGCGCCCCCTTCAGCTCAGCTGCCCCCTGCCCCGCACCCGCCCCAGCCCCTCCGCGCCCCGCTGGGGTCTCCTTCATGTGCCCACATGCCGGGGGGGGCCGGGTCTGGGGCCGGGGGCGTCCGTGCCCTGGGGAGCCAGTCCCGGCGCGGGCACGGAGGGGAGCGTCGCAGAGCCCCCCGGAACGGCGAGCGCGGCTCGGGGAACGCCGGCCGAGGCGTCCCGGGGCAGGGGGGGCGCGGGGGCCCCCAGCCCCGCAGCGGGCTCGCTCCCGGGGCTCGCTCCCCGTGCCCCGAGTAACCCCCCGCCGCCCCCCCGGCGCCGGGCGAGGGGCTGCGAAGGAGCCCGGGGGAGGGGTCGGGCCAGGGCCCCTTTCCCCGCGGGGCTCCGGCTGAGGGGCGGGGGGACCCCGGGGCGGGGGGACCCCGGGGCGGGGAGCGGAGCGGCCGCTGAGCGCCGCCGGGCCGCGGCCGCACCGGGGCAGGTGAGCGGGGGCCGGGGCGGCGAGCGGCGGGCGCGGGGGAGAGCGCCGGGGGGCGGCGGGGCCCGGGCCGGGGCGGGGAGCGGGGCTGGAGCCGCGCTGGGGGGCGCGGGGCTGCGCCGGGGGGCCGGGGGCTGCGCTGCCGGGGGGCGGCCGCGCTGTGCCGGGAGCGCCGGGCGGTGCCGGCTGCCGGCACTCGGCTGCGGCCGCGCTGCCCGGGCCGTGCCGGGGGCTGGCGGCGCTGCGGGCCGGAGCGGCGGGGCCCGGGCTGCCGGCGCGGCGCGGGGGGCGCTTTGCTGCGGGGGGCGAGCCCGGCGGGGGGGGGCGAGCGGGCCCGAGGGGGGGCTCCTTCCGCCGCGCCCCCGGGGGGGCGGCCCGGGGGTCCCGAGAGCCGGGGGGGCGGCGGCT
Source organism: Falco punctatus (assembly GCF_963210335.1). Taxonomy (NCBI): domain Eukaryota; kingdom Metazoa; phylum Chordata; class Aves; order Falconiformes; family Falconidae; genus Falco; species Falco punctatus. The sequence goes on along the minus strand of NW_027660232.1, from coordinate 888,583 downwards.
TGCGCCTCCCCAGAGCCCCCCCGAGCCTGCCGCGGCCCCGCTCGCCCCGCGCAGCTGCCCCCCGCCCCAGCCCCTCCCCCGCAGCCGGGCCGCAGCCCCCCCGCCCCCGGCCCTGCCGTGACGGCTCAGCCGGGCCCGGTGCGCCGGGCGCTGCCTTGGCGCGGGTGCCGGTAGCCCCGGTGCGGGCAGGGAGCGGCGCCTGCGGAGCCCCCGCGGCAGGGGGGGTCGGCCGGGCACGGGGGAAACTGCTCCGGGGGGGATTAGAGAGAACGGGCCCCTCACGGGAGCGCACATGCTGCAGGAGGCTTTTTTCGGGTAAAATGCAGCTGCCGCTGTCAGGGTGGCTGCCAGGCAGGGCATCGACGGTTCAAGGGTTTTGCTGTTCGGGCTTTTTCAGACGAGCTCGTTCGGTGGTGGAACTTGACAGTCAGTGAATAACCCACGTTGGGCGGAGGAGTTGTCCCAGGTTCGGCAGCTGCAGAATGAGCCCTCTGATACTGCTGGAAACGCTGAGCAGAAGCCTGAGGAGGGGAGATGAAGTAACAGAGTTCTCAACGAAGCAAAAGCATGGAGTTTTGTCCTTGAAGTATGCCTTACCTACTCAGATTTTTTGGGATAGGATCACAAATTTTCATCCATTTGCTGTTTTCATCTCTGGAGTGCTTCTGGTTTTCTCCTGTGTTGCACAGCTGCACGCAGCTGGCTGGGGAGAGCTGGCTGTTCTCGTGTACAGAGAGCAGCACGCGTCCCACCGGTCAGCCAGCCCCGTCCACAGGCTGGTGCTGCATTCCGTCTTTTTCTGAAGGCTGGATGTTCAGCTGCCACAATTCATTTTCTCCCTTGTGAGTCAGGAAAGTGACATTGTGCTCCTCTGGGAGTACATGGTGTCTTTGAAGGCATTATGCTTACTGCTTTAGACTATACGTTGTGTGCCATCCCACACTGATTCCTGGTGACTAAAAAATGAAGGGACTAAAGTTCTACAAGAAAGTGGCTTGGGTTTTTTTTTTTTGATAGATGCATTTGACACTCCTTCTTGTAGTTTGTCTTTATCTGTGAGGTCCTTGTTTAATTAATAGTAGTCAAATTCCAGAAGGGAAACTGAAACTAACTTGATGTCAGGGACATGCTGATCTGGGGAGAGATGAGAAGCACTGGAACAGTTGTGCGTATGTACCATAAGAAAACAGTGTTGTCCAGAGATTGCTATAGTAGTAGTGTGAAGCCAAGAGGATGAGTGGCGATTAAGTTATTCCTGTGAGCTCACAGTGTGCCACAGGCAAATCTCAAGATGTTCCCTGCTTTGGAGTTTGTTCCTCTCTCTGTTGGTGGTGATTAGTTGGAAAGAAAGCCTATAAAGTACATTAGAATAGAAAAGCCTCTATCCTGTCCTTTCACCCACATTTTGGGCACATAATGCACAAAGATGAAAGATTTGGAAGGGGCAAAATAACTAGTTAACATTTATTAACTAATCCACAGAATCTCTCCAAACATGATACTGAGGCAAACAACTCAGGGGAAGGGTATGTGAGGGTGAGAATACGTTAAACAACTAACAAATAAAAAAAAATAAATTTGCAGTTGCATTAGCTAGGACCCTTCTTCTAGGTGATTTACATCTTTGCTGTGCCCAATTATACCATATATACCAATAATCAATATCCTGGCTGCCAAAATCTTCTAAAATTATTCTCAAAGTTTTTGTTTATGAGGCTTAGAAGTTCCTCTAGGAGGCCACACATCCATGGGTCCTCCTCTAGTACGAGTCAGGAATGGCCATTCCTCCTGGCACAAAATAATGAATTTTCATTTCAGCAAAGCCTGTGCCAGGGATATCTTTTCCCAATTCTCTAAAAACTCAGCAAGGGGTGCCTCCTTTTCAATGCTGGGTGTATTTTCCATTCTTACCGAATTCATTACCTTCCTCACCAGTATGCAATTTTAAAAATTTAAACGCAAGAGCACTTTCAGGTCTGTGTCTGGAATTACCCATGTCCAAGTCTCATCAGGCGATCTCACCTAGTTGCTGGCAGCATTGGTTTGGTATAATCACAACTTTGTTATAATTTGTTTGCTTTAATCACAAGTCAGAGCTAGGCCACCACCCCAGCGAGTGGCAGAGAGCAAAGGGATACAGCACGGCGTATATACACTTATCAAATCATTAGTCAACGTCCAAAGTTTTTAGAAGTTTCCTTTGGTCTTGTCAGTTCTGCAAATCCATCACCTGACCCTGTCCCAGCTGATTGATCTATTCGGTTCCAGTCTCTGCCTCGGTTCCAGGCTCCTCCTCGGATCGTGATCTCTGCCAGCTTTAACTCACACACTCCTTCAAGCACACTTAAGTCTTTGAACAAGCAATTCCTATTCACATCTACTGATTTCTCTAGAAACACCTGTGTTTCTGCAAGCACCTGTGTGCACAAGTTGATCATCTGTTGTTTCTCTGTTCTCCCACTGATTAACTGGAGTGGGTGTTAAACCAGCCTTGGATTAGGGCTGTACTGGGGACAAGGCCTGGTTCTGCCACTTTAACTGCTTCAGCACTTTAAATTTCTGAATTCAAAACACATTTTCTTTAACAAGCAATACCAGAACAATGGAGAACAATTAACAATGGTTTGGTCACTGCTGATGACAATTGCTGTTTCTAGTGTATATTGCTGTATGTCACGTTTATGAAACCTGGATCTGCAGGAAGAAAAATGTTCTGTTTCATGTCCACAGATGAGCTCCCTGAGATGAGCATCCACGTTTTAACAAGCCTTTACATCAAAGGCTGTAAACGAGCGTCAGTCTGCACAACCAGCTGGGAATCTTGTGTTGTTCCAGGCACATATTTTTGTCCCATTCAATACCTTGTCTGTGTGATTTGCCTTTTTGTCTGTCTTGTGCTCTCCTGCTAAAGACTTCATAGGCCTCAGTCTTCTGATACTGCTCCAGCTCCTGCATCTAACGCTCCTTATCTCTGTCTGCTCTCCAGGAGTTTCAGGGAGTTGCCTCCCCTTCAGGAGGAAGGGAAGAAAAACAACTTGCCAGATGAAGTGCTGGTCCATTTCACCTGTGCAAACAGGAAAGGAGTGAAGAAACAATGAGAATGTACATGAGATGCAAAGACACAGGATTTCCGGATAATATTACTGTATTCTGGTGTGTCGTGTCCGCCCCTTTTTTTTTTCAAATTCAAATCACTATTCTGTTCACTCTTTTTTGTTAGATCTAGAAGTAGCCTGCTGCTAAGCTACTCAACTGAACTATCACCTATGCAGGGACTTCAGAATTGCCTTTCTGTGCCAGGATTAAATGCTGCCAAGCAGGAATGCCTGAACAGATCAAGCTTTAATGTTCAGACCTGTAACTGCAGGGTTCCAATACACCCTTGTTTTCGTGCCCCACAGACAAAAAAGCACTACTATTCTGCAACCACACACTTCGCCCATCTGACAGGCAAACAAAACGTCATGGCTATTGGAACAGAGTAGCATAAAGGTAAAAGAGCCTAGGTGATATCAATTTAAGCTATCTACATTTAGGTTAAAAGAAAACTTCAGGCTAGAAAAAAAACCTATTTCACACGTGCATAATAGAATGAGCTGAACTGGAGAACTGTTTAGGGGGACCAATGAACTGAAAACCATTTAAGGAGTGGTCACAACACTTGCTAAAGGGATCCTTTCCAGAAAGAAGTTGTTTTCCCAAGTTTTTACCCCAGCGAGTTTAAAATTCAATAGAAATAAGTATTCAATCAGAGTGAACATTAGTCACTGGGTATGCCTTTTATTTTTGTTATGTCATCGCAACAATACATGCAATAGTTATAAATTTCATGCATTTGCAAACCTGTTTTGATGCTGCTGAGGACACAGTTAACATTCTAGATTGGGGTGCAAATTTAGTGATGCTGGGTTTGCGTTTCTTTTGGACACTGTACGCTTCCAGAAGACATTAATTCTTCTCTTCTGTCTCCAGCAATGTGCTGCTGACAGAGTACAGTAACTGAGTCAAAAACAACACAATTTTTTCCTCAACTTGTGTTTTGGATGGATTGTTTTGAATCACTAAGAAAGAGTTCTACTGTACTACCTGTAAGTAGATGTCCTAGGTTTTCTAGCACAGATCTATACAGTTCTTTAAATATTTCTTTATATTTATAAATAAATATATATATATATATATACATTTCTTATAAAACTTCAACAAGAAGAATGATTTTTAGGGTGTTTGCTCTATGACTATAGTAACGGTCTTTTTCGAGGGGAGACTCACTATTTGGTCAGTCCAGTCAGCTCAACGGTCCTTGTGCTCACCAAATAGCAAAGGAAGTAGCAGGACTGCAGGGCTGGAACAGGGGAAACGCCAGACTTGCCCTTCAGCTGTTATATCGGACAACTAGTTTGCTGTTGCTGCAGCTCAGACACACTTTTCCCCTGGATTGCGGGACACTCACCCACACATGGTAGTATACTATGACTCCACTACTTACTTCAGGAGAACGACTTCATAGTCGTTAGCTAGCCAAAACCAAGCTTACTCAGCTTCAACAAGAATGTTGGGCTGTTGTATTAGAGATGGGGGCTCCCAAGCAGCAGCGGCCTTCGGTGCCACAGTAAAAAATGGCAGGAGAAACTGAAGGGAAGGAGGTACTCAGCAGCCTTTCCCTGACCTGCTATAGGCTAGACTCACCGTTTTACTCAAAAAAGGACAGATTCCCTAGGGATTTAAAAAGCAGCACACAGAATAGAGATTTGACCTCAATCTCCTTATTCCTAGGTTAAAAATATATGTCTCAGACATGATAAGAATATGTTAAGGGCAAGGGGTAGAGGGGCAGAATGTCTTACTCTCTTCCCCCCCTCTCCCAGCAGACAGCAACATCATTCTTCCTACAGATATGTTACCAAATCAACTGTGTTACCTTGACACACATTTTCCATTATGGTTAAGACGCTATGCATATGTGCCATTTTATAATATCTCTGTATAACTTACATTCTACAAGCTTAGTGCAAAGTGACAAAAGGAACCCTTGTTTTTTGCATCATCCCACTTTTCATCCAGCCATCATAAAAACTTTTAAGCATTTTGTCCTTGAAGTATCTTCAAAAGCTTAAATGTCCTGATAAATTCATGTGATAGGCGTTTGGCAAATATGCAAAGAAAACAGAAACACAGAGGCAATTGATGAAAATGCATCAAAAAATAATTGTCTTATATTTTAGGCCAGTACATCCTAGACCTAAATTCTTTTCTTCTCCAAAAGAATAAAGATTGTATTGATATTCAGATACTAAGTTAGAACAGATACGTGTTGCCATTTTAGACTTCTAAAGAGTGTGGAGATCTGTGGCTAAATGAATCTCCCCACTAGCAGAACAGTAGCAAAGATGCTGACTATGTGCTATTCATTATATAAACTAATACATTTGACAGCTGAACTGAGACTCTCACTGTTACCTTCAAACTTGAACTTTGACTTGACCTAATCCCATATCAAATGATAACAGTTTACCATCTATCCTTGGTCAGCCCAATGGAAGACTTCAAGGGATAGATTTAGTAGGATATAGTTTGGCCTTGACATACGGACTGTATCTGTTCTTACTTAAAGAACAATAAAACCTTGTATTTCATTTCTCTTTTTTTTTCTTGTTTTTTAACAGATGGAGGGCTGGTGTCTTATTCCATTCTGTCTCCCCACCTGGATGCCTTAAATGTGATAATAAGGGAAGCATGGGGTGAGCCCACCAAAAGCTCAGTTCAAGTTGGGATACAGTGAGAAAGGAAAGAAAATAGACTGATACCTATCTTCTGTCATGGCAAATGAAAGACATTTAAGGCTGCCATAGGAGAATGTGAAGCAGAAATCAGCACTGACTTCTGAATTAACGGTGGCAGAACCTAACAATGCAGGACTGGAGTGCACTGCACCCTCTCAAAGAAGTACAGATGCTCCATCAGTGACACCTAATTGAAAATGAACATTTCTGTCAGTCAGTTTATGTGGCACATTTCAAAACAGCAAACTGCAAGTCTAAACATCACAGGAATCACTTTCTGGTTACTATTCCTCCTGAGATCTCACCTGGCTGAGTTTACCACAGGAAAACCTTCTTTGGGAAATTCAAAGAACGTGTTTCACTCTCACTGCAAAATTAACTATTTTGCTCTTTTCTGAATGAGCTTTTCATTATAATCCAGAGTTCAAAAGTTCTTTTGTGAAACACCTTAATACAGCCATGGCATTTTTTGTAACTCGTAGTAGTAGATTTGGTTAACATTTTTTAAGGGATGAAGGATTACTAAAATCACTTAGTCTGAGCTACTATCTGTTTAACACAGGGCAAAGGATTGAATCCCGTAATTCCAAAAGGAGAATATATTTTCATTACTCTGAAGATGTAGTGGAGTAGTAGTATGATTATAACAAGGATCGTACCAGTGCATGCTGACTTCTTTGTCTGCAAATGCTCTGCAGAGACAACTAAGGATGAGGTCTTCTCTTTTCACATCTCTGAAGTAACAAGCATATTCAGTAGTGCTATAAAATAATAAATAGCAAACAGGTTTATTTTTAGTGGTCATTCAGAGTTTACTTATGCCATTTACATATGTGGACTTCAAAGTCCCCTTAAATTGCAGAACAGTGAAGCAAAACCTTATCAATGGTGCTTTTGTGTTAAGGTGATGCAAAAGCTTCAATCCCCAGTTACCTTTAACTTAATACTTTCATCCTAGTGAGTCCTGACATTAAGAAACTTGGGGAAAGACATGATGAATGGCAGGATGACACAAAAGCAAAAGATTCATGCATATTAGTAATTTATCCCTATCCCTTCCTGGTGTTTGTACCCCTCAGTAGATATGAAAAAGCAATGTACTTCTCTTCCATCCTAGCAAAGGATGTTGGATGAGTCACCACAGACAAAAATGCATCATAATGTTGTCATGTCAATCAAAGCTTTGACAGACAATTCCAAGTCCATTGAGCAAAGATTTATGAAATTATGAACCAGTTTCTGCTCAATTAATCTCTGCATAGACTCCTCTAATCATATTTGAGAATATTATTTACCAGGTGAACCAAAACAAAAGAAGAAATAGACAAAAATCAAATGCATCCGAACCAAATATATTTTTGTGTTTTCTGTAGCAAAGATAAAATCACTGCATTTTGTTTGGATTGAAATGAATCATTTTGGTAACTTCCCTTCCCCCCCCTTAAAAAAAAAAAAAAAAAAAAAAAAGAGCAGAGAAAATGAAAGTCTAAATTGTTACAAAAGTGTTGATGCCAACCTGCCCCATTTTCACCTCTGACTTCTATTCACAAATTGCAATGCTTGGGTAGATCACTTGGAATGGAACAGCCCTGTTTTCAGTCTCCCAGGACAGCACCCCAGCCCTGAAGCAGTAAGGCTATTTGAGGTATGAATCTCTCCTAGTGACATTGTTCCACTTTGGGAAATAAGCATTTCCTAGACCAAAGGCTGAAACTTGAGTGAATATCTTAAACACAAGACCGCATAATTATTTTATATAAAACATATCTAGCTTGAAAGCTGCAATGTAATCTCAGCTTCAAAATGCACTCTGGATAGGGAGTTACGTACTCTTCCGACAGGAAGGGCTTGATTTAAATCCCTGTCATTGGTTCCTCTGTAAGAGACTGCACGACAACGCTTCTTTCAAGAGCAGCTCTGAGAACCCAATTTTTCAGGAAATAGTGAGTGAGTATGCATCTGCGTATGTGCTGCAACTTCTGAGCAGTGAAGAACTGGGAAAGGAGGATCTGAATGTGAAAACATCTGTCCTCTACCAGTACCTTGGGCACTCAGCTTGAGGCAAGCCAGCCAGCACCTAAACACCCAAATCCCCAACACTCACCTGAACCATGAGGGAATGGCACCTGCCAGTATTACAAAATGGAAATCTTCAGAAAAGTGTTTGTTCATGGTAAGGGATGTTTCTACCTCCTTTTCTCTTACGGACATCTCTCCTATTCACTAGCACACTTTTACTGGTGTTCTTGTGGAAGTAAGCCTGTCTGCTTTGAGATAAAACCTGCAATGATGCTGGGATCAGCACTGGAGGAAAGGAAGCATCCAAAAGCCCTTTACCGAAGATCTCAGCTGGTCTAAAAGACTCAGTCTGCAGCTCTTCCAAAGGAAATCTGTTTTCTTAACGATCTGTCCTTTTTCGTCTGCAGAGAGAAAGTCAAGTGTGTTCTTGTACTCTATTTTAGTAAAATGGATGTGCAGTACTCACTTCATTATAACCACTGTGAGGATTAAAAGTAACTTGAGCAAATGGCCCCAACTCCTTGTAATTGTCTTTTGAAGGCATTTGAAGACAAAAGAAAAAAAAAACCCAACCCCCCCAAACTAGCTCCAGAACAGCAGTGCTTGCCAAGGGACCAGTGAGCAGCTGGCAGGGGCTGTGGGCGCAGCAGTTCCCCCATGAGCCTGGCTCTCCCACACGGTGTCCTGGGCCGATGGCAGGGTGGCAGGACCCGTGGCACAGGGATGGCAGGGTGGCAGGACCCGTGGCACAGGGAGGGTGCAGAGGGCCTCAGAGAAGGAGCTCTTCCATGGATGTGTGCAGGGTAAGGCTGAAAGGCCTCTGACGCTGCCCGGCTATGGTGTCGCTCAGCCCACGGGCTTCTGCGCTGACACCCCTCAGTCTCCAGGGCTTCAACAGGTCCCTAGCGCCACTGAAAAGGCAAAAGGAGGGGGTACGGGACGAGCAGTCGGTTATTCTTTCTGGCCTGGGGCCTCTGAACCATACTCCCAGATGAGTGACCCAGCTGGCAGAGCCCCACCTCTTCCCAGGCCCTCCTGGGGGGCACAGCCCTTCCCAGCCCTGGGTCCCCCTTCCCTCTGAAGTCTCTCAGCTGTGTAGCTCCTTCCCCTGTTAACCCTTTCAGAGGTAACGCAACAGAGAAGCAAGAAGCTGAGAAGTTTAATTGAGAGCACAAATATTCTTTTAAAAACACACCTTCAAACCACAACAGGTCCAGGCCTGTGAGAAGCTCCTGACTGCAGCTGTGTGCCCCCTTACTGCGCCGTGCCAGGGGGGCGCAGCCCAGCCTGAGGCCTTGGGCCAACCCAGTACCGAGCCCTCTTCCTTCTGGCGGAAGACTAAGACCTCTTGCTTAAAGCTTGCTTTTCTTTTGAAAACAGTTTGTAGCTCCTTTCTTACTACTTGCTAGCAAAATTCCTCTTCTTCGTTGCCACAAACTGGCTGCAAGTGGAGTTCTCTGCAGACACTACTCGTGGCACATCTCTACAGCTTTATGTAGACTCCCATCAGTACAACCACTTGTCCCTGACCCCCGCTCTGGGCTCTTCTCAGCTTACTGAAAGGTCTTTCCACTACACCACTGGTCCCCACTGGAGTCAGTCGAGGCCTGTGGTTTATTGGTGGGACCTGGCTTTAAGTCCTGAATACACGTGAAGATCTATTAAATAAGCACACTGCTTTTCTGCAATGTGGCACAGAAGACTACAAGGTCAGCGAGTAGTCCAGCAATGACAGAAATTTCTTTATGCAGGCAAAGGCCCACGGCTACATTTTTGTAAATGCTCCTTGTGGAGAAGGAGGCTCAAACTGGGTACATCTCAAGGGGCGCTCAGATACATGGAGCCACTTCTAGCTAACAAGGGATACTCCTCTACCTCTCCCTCAAATCCCCCAGATACCTGTGAAATCACTTCTCCAGCACAGAAATAGGTCTGCCTTAAGCCACACCAGCCCGCTTGCCAAATTCACCGTGGTCAGAGCTCTGCAGTTCCGAGGAAAACCTGTAGCTTTTATGTAATGAAAAAGTAACTGGCACTGTGTTTACCACCCCTTCTCAGATGATTTTTGCATCTGGATTGTTTCCAGTGTACATATATGGTTCATATATGTTTATAGCTTTATAAAGTTTTAAAAACTTTGGCAGTCTCTCAGCCAGAGCTGTGATGCAGGTCTGGTGTGTATTTATGGGGCCTGAGCTGTGTACCAAAATACTGGGAAATTTCAAGTGCCTTAATGGACTTGCAGGTGGAGCTAAGTGGAAGCTGTAACCCAAGTGAGGAGGATTTCTTCCATGTGTTAAAAACAAAGTTTTCCTACAACAACAAATTCCTGACAGCCTCACTGCAACCACTTAATTCACCTGATCCCAGGCAGCACACTCCTGCAGAGCCCCACAGCTGTCTGAATGGACACGCAGGCTCAGTGCCACCCCAGATCTCACACACCCTTGGCCCCTCTACAGCCCACGCTGCTTTGCACGTGATGATAAGCCTGAGTTACAGGGCTGGCCCACTCTCTAGCCTCCAGCAGCCTCATGTGCCATTACCACAGTCTTCCTCTGCCAGGTGGGAGGGCCCTTGGCATCACTTAACCCTGGCCTTGCTGTGCCTGAATCGTGGCAGACTCCACTGGGGGGTGGGAGAATAGAGCATCAGCAAGTGCCCATCTACTCTCGGATGCAGAATTTATGTTTAGTCTCAGCTTTGGTCCCACATCCCACCCCAAACATCCCTGGGCTACTTGTCAGTGGGTCCTCCTGCTCCCACCCTTGCTCTGTCCTTAGGCAAAATCATACACAGTGACACACTCCGCTCTGTGAGTACCTGGCAGTTGCATTAGAAGTCTTTTTCTGAAAAAACCTCACCTCGCATGCTTGTACCTTAGCCCCTATATGGGCTACACGTACAGTAATATTGTGGCTGTACTGGTTTTACCACCTCACTATAAAGGCTCTTGAAACCTGATAAATAATTTTTGATGGTAGGCCATAGCTGGCTTCAAGCAGGCAGTCCAGCAAGCAGTAGAGATTTTGCATATACAGCTATTAAGGTAACACGAAAGGTCAACTTCTTTCCGCACTGCTACAGGAAGCAGTGAGGAGACAGAGACAGAACACATTTATGTAATGAGTTAATTACAATTAATACAAAAGATTAATATCTACTCAAAGAGTCTGTATTCAACACTGCCAAATCTAGGAATGCTGGACACTGTCATTTTTGCTCCTTACAATACCTGAGCATCCATTTCAAACCCTTTCCTGACAATCTAATTTCCCCCTTGAAATTTTTGAATGTGTAGGCACCAGTTTTGTCTCCCCTCACCACCCTCAGAAAATGAAGCACAGCTATTTTTACTAGCATTACAAAACACCTTTCATTTAAGTCAGACTTGTAAAAACAACAGAAGACCTTTATTGCTTTTTAACCTTATGCTGAGCATTGTTATTTCCCTTTTTGAGAAAACATCCTCTATGAATATATATTTAGAATTCTTCCCACAAACTTATGAACTGATTGCAATCATAGAATTACTAGAAAACTGACAAATTTTAAACAAATATTTCGAAAGGTAAACATACCTGATCTTTTATTAATGATGTACTAGCAGCTTCCTATAAAATAGTATCTATCATTTTGAAAAGACTAGATCCTCAAAATGCAAAGAAAACATATACCAGCTCAATGTCCATACTCATACACAGAGGAAGGTTTCAAGAATGTAATGAGAGAGATTGCACTTATTGTTGCAAATAATTAAAGAATCAGAATTTGTAAGCATTAGGAAGTTTCCCTCAGATAAAGAGGCAGAAATGTGCTAATTTCTGCCCTTCATAACGCTAGCGGAGTCCTAGAATTACAGTTAAGGTGATGATACAACCTAGTCAGTCAATCATCTCATGTCTGCCCAGGTAATTATATTTTAACTGTTAAAGGGCTTTTGTAAAGGGAAATTGTCAGCCATGTGAATGCTTGGTTGATGCAGCACATGCATTTACTATCTTAAGGTGACTAATGTAATTCCCAGCCCAGGGGAGGCCAAATGATGAATTCAGTACCACCCCTGGTATTTAAGAGCAACTGACCAAGAGAAATAATGCAGGACATACCCACACTGCTCTTCATTTGTGGCAGATAAAGGAGTTTAGAGAAGAACCTGTATAACTTCCACTACAGACAGCTCCTTAGCTTTGACTGAACAGACTGAGGCTGTTTTACTCCACAAGGCCTCCACAGGGCATTAACTTTGCTCCTAAATAATTTAGCTGGTCAGTGAACAAGGAACAAATGCTTTTCAGGACTTGTATGAAGGACCAGGAGATGAAGTGGCATGTGCTGGGTGGGGATTTCATATGCAGTTTACCACTTGACTTAGCATGTAGTGCTGCGCAATATGAACAGTGTGCTGGTCCCGTTTCCCTGCCTTTAAAAGGAAGAGGGTACCTGGGACCTAGATATGAGTTCCTCCTCCTAAGGCCATAAGGCTCAATGTTTGAAAAATAGCTTAGGAACTTTGGAAGAAAGATGTACAAAATCATTATTGATTCCAAATGTTTTGTATACTCTGTTGCTGCACTCAATAAAACACTCAAATATAGAACATGTTTCTGCAAAGCCAGCATGCAGAAAATTCTCTATTGTCTCTTTCTACTCTATCAAGCAGTCCATGGAAATCTTTATAGTCAATACTATTTAAAACATCAAGACTGATTTTACACTCCACATTCTTTGTAATTTCTCTTTCTCTCAAACAGGTAGTACACTTGTGGGAAGAATGCCTTCCTGTGGATAACTGGCTAACTGAAAAGGTTCACATAGACATAGTCCAGCTGGCTGGACAAAAATGCACACCGCTCTCAGCTTATCTGAAGTAAAGCAAAAATACACTGTCCTTGGCTGTTCTTGTTACACAATATCAGGAAGATTTCGGTGGGAAAAGAATGTTGCAGGTGGGAACAGATAACTACAGAAGAGAAACTAGGGGCGGACTTGATACTTAGGCAACTAACCATTGACTTTTGTAATATGTATGAGCTAATTATAACAAGGCATAAAAGGTGACTGTAAGGGACAATAAACGAAGCCTGCTGATCACTCATATTGAGTGACTGTGTCTTCCCTCCGTTGTGACACCTTCCCTTCATAATTATAACACACAAAGCTTCAGGCATGCACATTTGAGGTGAAGGCCTAAAATTCTGAAGGATCTCATTATCCTTCCAACACAAAAAGACTTTCCTGGGGACCACTGCTTTTCTGTGAAAGGATGTGTATTTTGTTTCCTTTCAATGTTACAGTAAAAGATAATGTCATGACCACCTCATAGACTTACTGGTAATCCATTTCATGAAAAATCAAATCCACCCACTGTATAAGCATACATTTATTATAATACAAGAACCCATACAGGGTAGCCTAGAAGCAAACTGGTTCCAATTTGTCCCTCCCAATCATTCAGCTTCCACTGCATGTCTCTTGGAGTCATGGGGCAAGCCAAGTGCATCTTGACAGCCCTGGAAATTATTCTAAACCAGTTCATCATATTCCTCAACACTTCTGATTACAAAGTTAATAGCTTGAAATGGACATTCTGGAGTTAACCCTGTGACCTGCTTAGCAGAAGAGCAGCAAAGTGTGGTGCAAGTACCATGCTGAGAGTGGCAACACCTAGTGATGCTTGAGGCTCCAGTACTAGAAGCAATGCCAGAAAATGGAGGTAATTGAGGGGATTTAATTTGTTCTTTCGTCCTGCATAAGTTTGCTTTCCATAATTGACTTTCACATGCAACTTATGATGTGTATTTCTCAATAGGAAAATACCAGTGATGAGGGCCGACGATGCAGCTTGATCAGGTATTTGGCTAATTCTCTACTGTCTGAAGGCATACTGGAATTTCTCAGAGAGTGTAGGGCTCTTAGGACAGAACATGTATTCAGAGCTGCCCAACAACTACTTTTGGCCAGTACCTGAATGATTCACATCCAGTCCAGTAACAGATGACATTAAAGTATTATGGGCCAGGGAAAAATATTTATTTCTTAGATAAAAAGGGGCTTTAAAATTTCCTTCTGAAAACAAACACCACCACCCCCCCGACCCCTGTTTAAAAAAAGGGATGTACACTCAGCAGGTTTAGCCAGCTCACCACAGGCTTGAATGAGCAACACTGGCACAGTAAAGGGGGCAGGAACACGTAACTAGGGAGCCGCAAAAGGAAGCAGGACTGTGCTACTGACCCCATGAACCCATTAGATTAACTTTGTTGTAAAGCCAGTCTGCTCTCTGACTGATATCCAGGCTATCTGTAGAAACATGTGAGACAGGAATCAACTGAATGAGTCTCATTCTCCAAGTGTAAGACTTGACAGGTCTGAATGTGGGTTCTAAATGCCTGAACAAGGAAGAAAAGAGATTCTGGTGATGAAGACTTTTTGCAAAACAAAAAGATTCCAACCTGAATCCACACTGTGTAAAGCATTAAGGACATCTTTTTATCTTTGGAAATTATTTTACAGTTAACTGAATAACAACTCTGAAAACAAAGCCTCTTTTTATTCTCTCTCCTTGCATTTGCAATGGGAAGGATTTAAAGAACTGTATTTGATCCATTAGGTTGAGGAACTCACAGCACTGTACATTGGTTTAGTGTACTAAATTTAGTTGACTTCTGTCTCTTTCAATTACCCCTCTAAAAAGGACAGGTGAAAAATGTCTTTCTTTATATCATTTTGTTTGCTGTTAATTCTTCTCTTCTGGTGCTTGCTTGTTTTTTAGGGTAGGCAGAACAGAACAGCTTAAGGGGGAAAACAGCCCTATAAAAAGCTCTTTTGCTGCATTTGAGCTTGTAGAGTCTTCCATTTCATATTTATATCTCATCAATAAAGTGTCAGGATCGCTGATAAGAACTGAAAAGTCAGATGGAGAATGGACTGAATCTTAACTTTGGTAAAATAGGCTAACTGTAAGAAATCCTGAATGTAAAAATAAATTCCCATGCATGCTATCCTCATCATTAATGGGAAGCAAAACTAAATACAAGTTTTACATAATTAATCCACTGACTTGTCCATTTCTTCCACAGCAAAGAACTGTAGAGGAATAGCATGCCCTAATTCTCAGAACTGTGCTCCACATCAGAGGTGCTCTTAGACATTTCAGAAACAGTTTACATTCCATTTGGTATCACTTATGTGTATGCCCTCTGTAGGCTATGTGCTACTCTTAACACCCCTCGACCTCTCAAAAGGAGCTAGAAAGTAGGCGTGAATTCTGGGGCAGGTCTTGAACTCAACTTTTTCTTTGCAAAGGATACAACAGTGAGAGGCAAAAGGTTTCTGACTGTGAAGTCCTCTAATCATCAAATGGTAATCAAATACTTTGATGAGGAGGAAGCAAAAATATTGATGTATTTTAGTGATCTGTTTAAATTTCCAGAACAGTAATTGTTGAATTTGACTGCTCTCAAAAACCTTGTTCTGAAAACAGAAAGATGCAGCAATGATTTGTTCTGAGTTTCTTCAGAGTCTGAATGATCAAAGACATATTGAAGTTTAATTTCTCCACCTTTTTTCAGTGTTAGGACTGGGCTGATACTCCACAGGGACCAAAAACAAACAAACCCTCCACCCAAAACAACAACAAACAAACTACAACAACAAAACATTTTAGCCCCTGTCAAGCTGCAAAACCCAGCTGACCCACAGTGATCTAGTGGGTTCCCCAGTACCTGTGCAGGACTCTTACTTCTGGTCCCAGGGCTCTGAACATTGCAAGCACGGCCCTGATTAGACATCAGTTGTATGATCACAAGTGCATCAAATAGCAGTTAACATTGTCTGCACTTAAAGGGGGAAGAAATCAGATTGAATAGAACTGACAGAGATGAAGGGAAGACCCAAGGTGGATGGCTCTGTCTTGTTTTGTGGTGAAGAGGAAGCAACAAGGCAACCATTGTTGTAGGAAAGGCCCACACCTTGGAACTTCAACCCTAGGCAAGAATCAGAGAGCCTGTCCAGGAAAGCAATTCCATTTCCTCAGCTCTAAGCACAACGCTCTGGTGTGCCCTGGCCTGTTTCAATGCCTGCCAGTGCCTCAGGTCTGCTATGGCTCCTCTCATTTTCAGTGCTCTTCAGGGCAATGCCAATTTCAATAAAGCTAATAATTAGCTTAATGAGGCTAAATAATTAGTCTAATAAAGCTAAACTACTGGTTAGAATAACCAAAAAATTATCTTGGAAGGCAGAAGGAGGAAGTATGTTGACATGAAGTAAGCAAAATACCTGATAAAAGAAAATTCACTTCACCATCAGCACTCAACATCTCACATTCTAGTACACGAGGTACTATGCACATGGGTAAGAAGACAACCACCTCTTGAAAGAGCTTAAAACAAAGCCAACAGGCAAAAACTGTGAAGAACACAGCAAAAACACGACACATTTCAATACATTTGTTTCTCATGCCTGTGGTTCCTCATTGCCTTGCTCACAGTACCGTGAATGTCAGAATGTCAAGTTCAAGCATAAGTTCTGTGAGTTAGCTTAAGAGTTACAGTCTTGCAGCATGCAATTTCATTAACAAATTGCTCATTCTTTGTTAGGGCCTATCTTGCAATTTTGCTTCTATCACTGCTCTTAAAGATAATTCAGCAGTGTGCTAAACAGCCAAAAATATCATCATCTTTCTTGCAGGCAAGGGGTATATTTTTAGAGGAACATAAACCTGATTTTCAGTGATACTGGATAACTGCAGCTCTTACTGGCTTCAAATGATATCTTGCGCACTACCACCTCAGAAACCTCAAGCTTTCCATAGAAACAATGGAATTCATCCCCAAAACAGAATAGTTTCCACACAGAGAAAAAAGTATTCTGGTCAGATTTAAAGAAAACCTTGTGTTGCACTTACACCAGAAATGGATGACAAGTTTCAAAGCTGTTTTTAGGAGGGCTTTGACCTGAGGAAAGGAAATAAGCAATCAGTGAGGTAACTCACTGCCGCACATGGAACCAGCTAATGTATGAAGATAACAGAGGCAAAAAATGTTGTCAGTCTCTAAAGTGGTATATCAAGTAACATTTGGTCTGGATAAGAGAGAGTTTTAAATTCCACCTCATCCCAGGTTTGACAACACTGATTAAAAAAACCCCAAATCCTACAAATTACTGATCATCAGCTCCATCGGTGACAAAAGGAACTAGTTGTTAGACCATGTCCAGATATTTTCAGCACCATATTGTCTTCTGAATGTGGTGCCGTTTACTCTATACCTTTCACTATGGCTATCGCCAAGCATTATTAGAAGTGAGTCAGGGACTGCAGATGTGCTAGTGCAGATCCACCTTCACCATTCCAAAGCAAACATTTCCATAATGACAGATTAGTGAGAATGCAGGAATAAAGGCATTTTTATAGATATATCTGTTTTCAGAAAGGAATTCAGTTTATTAATAAGACTATTTTTCTTGAAGTTTAGCAGCAGATAGACAAAATTAGCTGGAGGGTTACTTACTTTCAAGTAGATCCAGTGTTCCACTCCTCTCCTGGCAGAAAAGAAAAGTACCTTCAGGTTTTCAAGGCACAGATTGTGTATTTCTTGTGGTATGAACTAATTTCTTTTAACATTCAGCTGTGCAACTCACCAGTTCCAAGGACTGCGTGTTATAGTTTGCATTCTAATAAAGCTAAGTACCTTCCCTTCCAGGGCTCTTTTGTCTTCTAAATGCATCCTCCTTGGTTGTATTTCATCTTACTGTGTTCTCACTGCTTCTCTATAAATGAACATATTAATCCTTAATTTTCTAGGTTTCTTGCTTCATTTGCCAAAGAAGCATTTTCCTTCTCTCAGGAGCTGCAGATGCAGATTACCACTGTGCCAGCTTCTTCCTGTCTGGAGCGGTTTGGCAAAAGGAATTAGTTCAGGAAAGTTCATAAACGTCTATTTTCTTTTCACTTCTACTACACTTCACAGCTGTCTCACTGTACTCTTGTCACTTTTCTTTCGGGTATACTTATGAAAACCCATCACAGCAGCTAAGGTCTGCAGGGTTGGAAAGCTGACCTTCCAACACAAGGGGCAGAAATACGGGAGGCAATCGTTCTCCCATCAAATAACAGTTCCTCCACAACCCTTTTACTGTTTGGGATATCGCTGAGAAAATGCAAAGCCTCAATTTTGGCTTGTTGCAGCATTCACAATGATGGAGAAAAAGCTGTCAGGATTCACTTGTCAGCAGCTTAGTTGTGGAACTTGAGGTCCATTTGAAAATGCTTCAGTTATTTGTATGCAGTAGACCTAAATGCAAGGGCATTAAAATCTGGCATGAAAGCCTATATGAGCAGGATATGCTCTAGTCTGAAAGAAGACAGGTTTTGATTGAGATAAGATGAAACACAGACAACTAGAAAGAAGTACAAGTGCAATACTGCTGGTTGACTTCATGTTTAAAAACATGGCACATCAGTGCAGAGAAAAACTAGTCTGTAGCATCCAATTAGAGCTACTGCATTTTTCTAAGCTGTCCGGCTTACTCTGCATCCAGGCAAAACAGTTCACAAAAATAGTATATTCCCTTTTTTATGTATCACTTCAGGAGAAAAGGAAAAAAAAACCCAGACAACAAGACACACAAACCCCCAAAACTGTTGCTATAGAGGTATCATCTACAGAGATAAAGAAGGCCTAAAATGAAGCAAGAATTCATAGAATCACCTTTCTAAATCTTCAGTTGCTCAGTCTTGAAAATATGGGGGAAGAAAACTGAAATGCATGTGAGTTAGCATGCGGTTGCATAAAGCTATCCATAAGATCAACTAGGACTCTAGGAATTTCCAAAGAAGCTGATCCCACCACACCTGCTTTCTCCCTACCTGTGAGAAAGGACATCATGAAAATCAGCCTTCAGACAGATAAGATTCCTTCTCCCTTCGAGTACTGCATCATCACAGAGAGCCCAGCACCCCAAAACAGCAAGAGAGATGAAGGAACTGGCACTTACTGCCACAGAGCATTTCCAGTTGGTTTGATACTGCAGGTCAGCTACAAGCAACAGGATCCAACTCATGTTCAAAGAGCTCCAGCTCTACGTCTTATTTAACAATGGAAGCAGTGCACTCTGGAAACTAATTTAGATGTCCCACTATATATGCTGGTAAAAGCATATATATATATATATATATAAAAAAATAAAAAAATACATATACACACACACACACTGATTATTCAGACATAATCTGGGGTTTGCCTCACACCTCCTGCAATGAATCTACTGATACTTACCTATCATCACACATACAGGGCATTGCAAACCATCCTTGAAACAACTCATCAGCAACTAGTAGACTCTGTATTAAAACTGTAGCAGTATTAATATTTGATGTCTTCACAACAGTAAAGATTTATTTATTTTTTAAAAAGTAGAAAAGTCTGAGAAAGCCATTATTTGTCATGGGATGATTCAAAAGCTGTTAATCTCCTGCCTACACCTTAAAGAAAGAAAAGAGGAGAAAAATCTAATTTAAACAAGTGTTATTAGGGATAAAAAATTCAGACTGATGTTACATTAAATTATTTGGGAGGCTGAGGTATCCAGCCATGGTCTTCAGTATAAAAGAAAATTATAGGGTCTATCAACTAGAGAAGCGGTGCTCTGAGCCTATGTGCTGGCATGCTTACAGGTTTTTTAATGTCTGGCAGGTTGTTTTACAAACTAAACTCAGCAAGATGACAATTCCACCAGAAGGTGCTTCAGATGGTTTTGCTAATAATTTTGATCAGCTGAAATGGAGAAAAACATAACTTCATTTATTTGGCTTTTCCAGAACCTGTCAAGTCTGAGCAGAACCATTAATTCCCCCTTCTGCATCTCCCCCACCTTCTTCCAGAAAAGACACACTTCAATTTTATTTTTTTTCTACAAGTATTCTGCATAATCAGCCTTTGTTCCCAAAACAAACTTTGGTCATTCTTTGTTCACTTCCTTTGCTAGAAGGAAGTGCCATTTCTTGAGAATATTCATTGGAGGCTGGTACTGCTACTGCTGCAAACATGGAAGTGCTAACCACCATCTATTGGCTTTTGTTTTAAGAGCCTTTTAACCAACTTTGTTAATGGACTGAATGCAATTCAGATATGGAACTTGGCTAAAATGTAGCTTCAATTGGCTATGAAAATTTAAGAGCCAACTAAGATAGCTAATTACAAAAAAGCTCCAGTGATAATGCTAAGCAGAATTAGTAATAGCAAATGACAGTCTGTCTAGTCTTATTCCCAAAGGGAAAGAAACTCTTAACTAAGAAGTCAACCAGACAACGTGCAGAAAACCTAATTGCACTACTGTTATTATGGCATCCCAAATCTGGCAGCTCACTAGGATAAAACAGTGAGTAAAGTCTGTCAAACTACTCAGGAAAGCAGCTGACCCCCTTCTTAATGCTAGCTGTAACAGACATCGGGAATTACATTATCATTTTATATTAACTTATTGGGAAATATTCCTGTAAAACTTAGCAAAGCAGCACCATCTAAAAAATATCTTATACCCATCCTGAATTTGGTTCTTTCGCCAGATATTTTAGATTAAGGAAAAAAAATAGAAACAATTTGTCTGCAAAGTGTTCAAGCACTAAAAGAAGCATTCTGTGCTTCATTATCAATAGCCTCATTACACCATCAGCTGAAGTGCCGACTAGTTCTCCTAGTGGCCACTTTGAAACATAGGTAGCGGAGTCTTTAACATTCCCTACTCAAGAGTGTCCCTGCTGTGCCTGTAAATGTCAGTCCGTTTTTTTCACGGCTGTGCTCACAGATTGGAAACAGCAGGAGAGCTTGGGAGTATGACTGCAATACCAGTAAGGACACTTGTCTTCACGGCACTGCTCAAGTGGCTCTGGGAATGCAGGACCCTGCTGTTCTCTAATATTTACACACACCTGGAGCCATCAAGAGCAGTAGAAGCAGTCTAAAGGCAGCTTGCTTCTTTTGTGTTGGGGGCTTTACTTTCAAACAGGCATGGCAACAAAATCCTACTGTTTCCCTATCCCTGTTCTGCAAAACAACACACACGTGTGCAAGCACATACAGTACGCGGTATGTACAGTAGTACTACAGGATTATCACAGCCTTCCACTTCGCTTATCCTGACCATCCCACACTTTAAAACATCATTGCAGGTCACAGTGAGCCAAAGACATTCTTGCTTGCCAAGGCTGTAGTTTTGCAGTCTCTTGTGAGCAAAGGCAAGCCCTGAAACAACATTCACCTAGGATGGAAAGCACCCCTTTTCTTCACAGAACACTTGCCAGTACAAACTTTTTCCAGAAGTTTTTTGGGGTGGGAAGAGGCAGGGATGGCTTACAAAATCTGCACCTCAGAACATTCTTTTCAAATATATGGAAATATCTGTGTTTCCTGCATTTGGCTTTGGCAGTCTCAAAAGAAAACACACTCCTTGTAAACTTCAAAATAAAGAGAGAAAGTTTACTGGTAAATAAGTTTCTAAAACAATTAAAATGTCAAACAACTAAAGTACAAAAGAATGACATTAACTTTGAGTATGCAAGACAGCAAGAGAATACAATATGCTTTCCTGACAACAGTTCTTCGGAATAGTGTGACATACTTTTTGAACAAAATGATTAAATGAAGTCATTAAAATGATAGTTTGGTTTGAGGAGTTTTAAATATGAGAGAGGCTTTAGCAGTCCTATTTTTGCATCTGAAATGAAAAGCATGCTATGCTTAAAGTCACCAGCCACACTTTGCTGATTGAGTCTGTATAGCAGCCAGAGTAGAAACGAACTTTTAAATATGTTATTCCAGTTTTATTTCAAAACAATGGATTCCCTTGTTTTCAAAACATAACCTCAGCATTCATTCAACATTTTATGCTACAACATATTTATTTCAGTAGCGATTCAGACATAAAATCAAGCTAGCAGAGCACTGGACATCCACACAAATACACCACCCACTGGCTCATATGCATTCGTTTTGGTTTGCCAAGCTTCATAAAGCACTCTCCCTGATAAGAATAATGTTCATGCCCTAACTGGTTTGGTTTTTTTTTTCAGTATCTAAATGTAAAGTAGTGGTATTTCACACCAAAATTAAACACTGCATTTTTTTACTTACAGCTCTGAAAACAAGACTCAAAGCCAGGCAAGGAAGTACTTTTAAGAAAGGTTATGGAAGGTTACATGCTTCTCAACTATGAAAAAAAGGTAAACCATTATTTTGTTATGAGAAGCACATGTGAGTCAAGCTTCCACTGGAACTAGACACTTTACAAAATTATTAATAATTACAGCTTTTCACTAACATAAAAAGAAAACCTGAGGGGGCGGTTGAGAATGGACCTTGGGTTTTGGTTTGTTTTCTTCTTTGCCCTGGGCCCTATATCTGAAATTCTGGTCTCCTCCTTTCCAGAGAAAATCTGAATAATTAGAAAAGTGACACAAACACAAATACTATGAAAAAAATAACTAACATTCACTACCTGTTCTCCAAATAATTGTTTAAACATATTTTGTAAACAAACTGGAATGCAAGGATGTGATTTTTGTCTTACATTCTCTTTTTTTAATTCAAACACTTGAAAAATATTTAAAAGGTGTCTCTACCATTTCAGACTTCCTCTTGGTGTACATCTAAGTGGCCCTCAATAGGACTTACTCAAAATTAGAAGAAATCAGATGCAACACCACTGTTCTTTATAAAGTACCCACAACAAAAGTAAATGAAGATTTATTTCTACATTATAAAGCAGAAAAAAGCACTTTAGTTTGCCTTTAAGATATGAATTTGTGTATATAAAGAAAACACATCCTCACTTCAAAGTTGGCAAAACTTTGCATTTGTATTGAAGTATTCATAAATTGTGCAAATATTTTAATAAAATGGTTATTTAATAAACATCTATTTTAATAAAACATGTATTCTTCAAAACAGGTACAAACATCATTTCAGGATTCATCACTTTATCACTTTATCACTTTATCAGGATTATCACTTTAAAAGGAATGAAATAGATTCCAGTGCTACAGTAACTGAAAAAAAAACTGAAAAAAGACAACCCAGAGGTAAGCCAAAGAGCAACTTAATCTGTTGTTCCATCTATAATTTACTTCTGGACTCCTCTTCTGGATGCTGTGCCTTTCTTGGCTTTTGGTGAGGTCATCTTCCACCGTCTGGTAGCTACTGCATCAGCAATTCAAACAACAACAACAACAAAAAAGACAAGACTTTCTAAAAAAATATCAGAAACATATCAGAAGAAAATATGTATAGTCTTAAAGAGGACAGATCTACTCAAATCATGCATTTAGTTTTGACTGGGGGGCAGGCGGACACATGATAGGGACTCAGAAGAATTTACTACAACTTCTGGGCACAACATTTTTTCCTGAAAAACATGTTGTACAATTCAGCTTCTCAAATGGTAGAATTACATACCTTGGAGCCAACTTAATAGCTCATGTCCACTAAAGGATGAAGAATCAGATCCTCTTCAAAACCTAAACCCCTCCTTCGTCCCCACGCACCAACTTTTAGTTCCATGATCCCTCCCAGTATTAAGCCATTTTTGGTGCTCTTTAGCCCTTCCGCTAAGCTGATCCAGCTCCACAATCTGGCAAAGAACTTTTCTTTGGTCTAATAGTTTAGTGAGCTGCAGCATCTTAGAGCATTCTGAATGAAGCTTATACAAGGGGAGGTGGAAGGCACACAGGTAGAAAAAAGGAAGATTTTTGTTTGGCACTGTTGAGCTGTTAAATCAGCTCAGCTATCTGTGCAACTTCACCTACAAATTTCAAGCTATTATTTGGCAATATTTTATTAGCAAGTGTAGCAAACAGTGCCATCTAAGTAAGATTCCTAACAAACTTGGCGGGCAGGTTGTTCAAAAAGACCATACTCAAATGCAGCAATAAAAAACTCCCTGCACTTTGATTCTTTCCTGCCCACTAATAGGGAAAAGGGGAAAAAACCCCAACAAAACACCACAGCTCATTTCTGTAAATCACATTCAATTGTAGTCACTTTGAGAAAAAAATATTACTTACCAATAAAATTGCTACCATTTTCACAAAGGCAGTAACAGTAATATGTTTTTCATCTCTTAGCCACAGTATTATTTGGTTTACTTTTTTTTTTTTATCCTGACTTCACCCTTGAAGTCAGTATGCCTAACTATTTAAGTTCTTGCTTGTAAAACTATATGTAACTCTACAGTTCCTGTTAACCTTTTAATCTGGATTACTGACAAAGAAAAAAAGATAAAATTGAGTTTCATGGAAGTCTGTAAGAAAGAAGCTGTTAGCGTAAGACAACAGCCTTTGAGCAGTATGAGTCACTGATTGTCCAAGCTCAATGAGTATGTCTGGGGGAAAGTAAGAGGTAGAGAACAATACAAACCAAACCCAAACAGTTCTGAGTCTACCCAAAGCCAAAACCACACCAAGAAAAGCAGCAAACTACTGCAGACAGTTTTGCTTTCCTGTTTGCTTAATTTTACACACCTTAATTTGCTCTGAAAATGTTGATTTGAAATTAAAAATACCAAAATTTGCTTTGAAGAATTCTAGTCTTGAAAATAAAATGGAGAATGAAAAAATATTCTTGTTCCTTTTTTGTCCAAAAGCACTTGCTGCATTCAACACATAACTATAAAAAAATTGCCAGACAATACATCTTTGATTAATAAATCACTTTAAAAAAAACAACACAATGGACAGTTCTGGTGATAGTCTCTCACTGAGCAGAGCAGCTTTACCAATGAAAAATATGTTCTGGCAAAACAGACCGCTGCCTCCCCCCCAGCTGCTATGTAAAAATCAAATCCATTCTGGTACCCTTACATAGCTAAAAGATATACAAGCAGGTATCATAAACGGAAGTAGTAAATTAACTATGTAAATCTTTCCTTCTCTCAGCTAAATTCTGGTTTATGTTCAAGAATTATTTTATAATTTTCAGAGTCACAAAATACAGAAGTATTTCAGCTACTATAACTGTGAATTCTAGCAATAGATGGTTCTCCTGAGTTTTCAAATGGAGTATTCAGTGGTATGTAGGTCAAGCTGTCCTACCAACTGCATGAGCTGTAAGTTTTCCTCTCTCCACCTCTCCCGAGATTTTTTTTTTCCTGGCATCTTTGTATTGCAACAGAAAGCAGAGAACGACCCAAGTTTTCTCTTCAAGAAAATACAATAACCTGATCTTTTCCCCTTTCATTAATCCTCACTGGTTATGACTGAGGTAACCGTGATTTTTCTTCTCATCCAATCATAAGACTGTGTGATCAAACACGGCAAAGACAGGTCAAGTTCATGGTTCTATTATCACAAAGATGGTCAATATGAAAATGATGAACTTCAGTAGGAAGGTGTCGGTTTATAGAGAAAAAAAGAAATGAGTTACCAGATTTTCACATTTGTATTTCAAGAATGTAGTATTTCATGGTTGTCACAGACAATACAGGCAACTGCAGCTCACCCATTCCTCATTCAGCAAGAGCTTACCCGTTTCTAGTGCCTACGCTGGAACATCAAAAAGGAGAAGACAGCTGCCCTGTCTCTGATTTGTCCTTTATGTTTATTGCATTAATGAATTGTTTTCAAGGCTTTTCTAAACAAACCACGATCATGGAGAATCTCCAAGTGAATCATAACAAAAAAGGGAAAAAATCCTTGTCATGGTTCTTCTATTCATAATTTCAAACTTCAGCAGCAGAAAGACTCTCTTAAACTAAATTAATTATGTTCAAGTCAGAATGACTGCTCTGAACCCAGGTTTATCTTCAAACTTTTCAGCTATTTCAGAACTAAAGGTCTTTTGTACCAAAAAGCTTGTCTGCGTTTTCAAAATTAATTAGTTTGATAACATATACTGCCCCCTCCCCACAAACTTTTCGTGTGGGAGAAACGCCAACTCTATTCCTGAAAACAGGAGAAGTCCTGTGTGGGCAGCACCGAATGAGGACACAAAGCTATTACAAGGAAAGGAGAGAGTTTTTATAAAGCAGCTTAAACTGAATTAGGTTGAAACAGCAATTTAAATGCAGAAGAACTCTATAGGCAAAACCAAACCAGATGGTGTCACTGCACAGCTTGTTTTGAGACTGGAACAAAGTTCAGCAGAGGCATAGAGTCTCACAGGCTCTAGAGGAATTATTAGACGAGTTGACTGTGATATCTGTGTAAACAATATTATAAAGCAGCTTTAGAAAAGAAGCCCAGTATAGTTTTGGGCTCTATCCTTCAAGAAAGTTCTGAGCAAAATAGAGGTAGGGGAAATACCAGGAGTGGTGATCATGGTTTCTAGCTTTAGGAATAAATAAATAAATTGAATTTAACCAGTTTATCTGAAGAAAGGAAAAAATTAGAGAGAGATGTGATGTGCAAATGTGTACCACATGTGCAAAAGGTTGCTGCATAAAATTAGAGCAATTTTCATGTCCACAGTGGATAGGACAACTAATAAGCTTAAGGGAAATTTGTATTAGGTACTGAAGATATCAAAACAAGATACTCAGCCTTTATGGAATCCTTTTTAGTAGTAAGGACAGTAAAGTATTGCAAGTGGTGTTGACCGGGGCTGTTTTAAAACCTTAATCATAGAGGTTTTAACAGAAAATATTGGCACCCATGTAGAGAGATAAGCCTGTCCTTAGGCTGGTGTATAGAGCAGGTGACCTCTTGTCGTCCCTTCTCCTCCTGTTTTCCAAATCTACATACACTGTTTTAGAAACACACATAAGTGTTATAAGTAAGAGAAATAAAACTGTACTTGAATCAAAAAATGAGAGTTTTTATGAAATGACAGAAGTTCCTTTGGTAAAAATAAGCAGACACTGGAGTCCCAGGTTTCCCACTCAACTGCCTGTTTTGATGGAAATGAAGACAGTGAGAGATTCTGAGCAAGAAAACACAGCTAATGAGCAGATTAAATCAGGTATGATTTAGGTGATAATGGTGACTTCTAGGTTACATCATAGGCTAGCATATTTGAAAACATACATTTTTAGTCATATAGATTTTTAGACTCTAGGCAAACATCAGTAAGTGAAAAATCTCTAGTAGCAGGCGTGCTGGAGGTTACCAGCTGCATCACTTGCATATGCTGAATTTACACCTGACAGAGGCTGAGTACATGCCAGTCTCTGTAAAATGGCTGAAGAGTTCCAGGAATTCTAGTTAATGCAAGCTCTTAAACTAGGCTTGTAGTAATCATCATTAAAAACACACCTAATACCTTTCACCCTCAAAAGAAGCATATGCATCCAAGTACATTGATCACACACCACCAGGTTTCCTTTCTTTAAAAAAAATAACCTAATGTGTGTTTACACATGTGTATAATCTCACGCATACACTCTGCTGTATGTTTATCTCTTTAAGAAGTAAAGGTCAACAGACTGGGAGTGTTGGACCAGGCGCTGAAGAATTCTCAAGTGGTTTCTGGAAGAGATGTTCTCTAGACTCCACATAGATGGAGACAGATCATCATTTCTGTATAGATACCCAGTGTGCTACAGCAGGACACCTATGACAGAACCGACGTTTCTTTAATGCTGGTAACTTCATGCCACGTACACTGAACTGCCACAGTTAAGCTGAGAAGCGATGAAGTAGGAATGAGAGGATCACTATGACCTACCACAACTCTCCCTAGTCAACTAGATATGATCTTACGTATGTCACTAGATCAGATAAATTAATCCAAGAATACGTTTTGTTAATAGTCTAAGTAACTAATTGTGGACTTGTAACCTCCAGAGGAGACAAATTTAGGACACTGTTCTTCAAAATTCCTCCACCAACCACAGTGTCACTTTTTACTTGCAAAATGTGTTTCAGTCATATTTCAGCTGTCTCTGATGGTACCAAATAACCAAGTCATGTTGCTGGATGGCTCCATAAGAGACTCTTTTCCTTCAACAGCCCCTTAAAAGGATTGTACAATCATCAAACTGAAAAGGGAAAACAAGAGAATAGAACCCATACAATTGCTATTTACATATGGAAGGAGTAAGGAAATGAATAGCATTGGAAGCTGAAAGACTACACTCAGCGTCCAGCTGCAAACATCAAATGGGAACAGAAGCCAGGCTGTGCAGCATTTGAGGAGAGTTAAGCATCACAGTAGTCTACCATTCCCAAATCAGTTTGGGCAGTTCAAATACGGTACCAAGGAAGAGCTACTTTTCTTTTGAGATAAAATAAGGCAGAGTATGTAGTCCTCTGACAAACCCTTTCCCAACTTGGCCAGGGAACACTGCACAGCTGATAAACCTTGTAGTATAACACTTCTTAACCAAGAAATCTTCAGTACTTTGAAGGCTGTTGAAGGAACTGCAAGGGCAACAAACAGTAGTTTTGCTTATTTGGCATTTTCTCAGCAGTTCTCTTCCTCTACAAAAAAACAGAAGTATGATTCAGAAAAAAGAACAGAGAGACCAGAAGAATGCAAATATGGATGGGAACTCCAGGAAATATGATTGCGGGGTGGGGATGAGAGAGGAGAAAGTAAGTTTGAAGAGTTATGGGATGGGATTTTGCTTTCGGTGCTCTGTTCCTTCAAGCCCTCTGTTTCCTGCAACAAATGAAGCTGACATGTTTCAGTATTATCATATGGAAAAACATCAGGACACAAGAACATATTGTTTGATGACTTTATGCCTGTGTATTTCCTAAAGATAACATCAAATCTATGAGTGCTGTTTTAAAAATTTTAATATAGAATTGTTCCAGCTAAAACTGATTTACTTCCATTTGTAAAAATTGCTTTACTGAAGACATTCCAAAACACAATTGTATGTACACATATAAATCAGCAGTCACACACAGCATGCGTTTAAAATATCCCTCTTCACCTCCACAAAGCAATCTGAAGGAGGAACAAAAGTTTAATTCAAATATATTACTTGCAATCTTGAAAAAGGTTAGTACCCTGTAAAAATCTGAGTCACTGCAGTACAATTTTTCTTTCTTTACTGTAGAAAAATTTCACTTGCAAATTTTATATCCGAGTTTGAATTGCAACACTTGTTCAGCATACTGCAATACATCTTCAGGTTACATAAAAACAACTAAAAAGCAGACATCACTTTTATGCTTAAATGATTTAGTTCTACATGTAAAGTCATTATACAAAACCTTAATCCATGAAAAATTTTCCTCAGAAGGTTTTTGGTTTTGTTTCTTTTGTTTTAATACTTTTTTATTAGCAGCAAACACAAGACAATCCTGTGAAGTGTAACAAGGAACTTAAATGTATTTACATTTTAAATGTGTTTAAATGCTACAAGCATTCTGAAGACATTGTATAGAAAGAAACTTAAAATACAAAGGAGGACTAAGTAGAAAACTGTTCTAAGCAGAGACAGGAGTAAACAGGAACACTCTCATACTTTACATCTTGGACATTAATGTTGCCTCTTTATTATAAGTGGCACACGTTCAAGGTGCTTTTCTGTGAATGTGTCACTTGCAAATTGTCATGGAAAACCATTATGCAGGAAGAACCACAAAGATCCATTTGTTTTGTACCTAATTTACTTTAACCTTCCTACCCACAATACTTCAGGATCTTTATACTTCAAAAGCACCTTCTACCACCCCTCTTCTACTTTAAATAGCTTTTGAAGATCCTCAAACAATTTTGGGACAGGCCATAAAAAGACAGATCATATCATGTTTAAATATACTTAATGAAAAATACAGAAGCAAGTTTGTCGATATTTCTGAGAACTAAGCACAGTATTTCTCTGCTTTAAAACCTAAATCTTGCTGTTAATTTCTAGACACAACATAGCAGCACATGCTTTTAATTTTAACTTCTAAAACCAGATCAGGTAACTCTCATACTAGAACATTTAACTTGCAACATTCCTGAGGCAGGGAAGGGAAAGCTAAGAATGGCACAGAAAGGGACAGATCTTTAGGTGACTAGTCAGAGAAACAGATACACTGTTGTAAAACTACTATCCACTTACTCCTGGAGTGTGTTACTGATAATAGTATCAATTCCTTCACAAGAAGGAAAAGATGAATAACAGACAATTAGAACTACTGTACAGCTACAGGTTTTGTTGGAAATGTCTGTATTAGGGTATAAAATTAAGAGGTAAAAAAAAAATCTACCTATAATGTGAACATTGGTGTGGAGTAGAAAGACAAGTAACAAGTGGCGCCATAAACAAGCTCAAAAAACCTGTATGATTTGCCTTCTCCTAAAGCTTGATGATAACGCCAATAATTCTTTAAATATAAAAATGAGCCTAAGTGCAGATTTAATCCAACATTAAGGAATAAATCTTGCTTGAATAAAGAAGCCATGCAATGTAAATAAACAAAGCTAAGTGCCTATTAATTGAGTAATACTAATAAACCTCCATTTTGGAAAGCCGCCTAACCAATTCATCAGTATAACCATTTTTACATTGGAGCTTTTTACATAGTTTTTATTTATACTGCAAGAGTATAAATAAACCCCAGTTAAAGCCTTACCATGCTAGATGCTATTCAGCAATGCAGACATGCACAATTCCTACCCTGAGAAGCACCGACTATTAAAAAGAAGTCCTTTAAAGAAATACGGTACTTTTGACGTACGGAATTAGACTCTATAACTCGAAAGTTATAAAGTAGGTATGTTTATTGCGCGCAGATGCACGGGGGATCGCTCCTCCACAAGCGTGCATACCCGAAGTGACGAACCATCCCACATTTATACAATGAAACAAATGAATATTCAATTAGCGCCTATACATATTTGTTACCTAAACCCCGCTTCGTATGTTAATTAGCTTATCAGTCCGTTTCCTGGAATGTGGTGGTCTTGCAGGTTTGTAGGTGATTCATGTTCTTGTGACCATCTGATCTTCTTCAGCAAGGAAAGGTGATTCATGTCCTTGTGACCATCCAATCTTCTCCAGCAAGGAGACTTAGCACTCCCTCCCTCTAGATAGCATTTGAATGTCTCTCATCTTCTCTCATTCTCTTTTAAATAGCCCCTTTGTTAGAGGAAGAAGGGCAGGCGTCTCCCCGTCTCCCCTTTGTTAGAGGAAGAAGGGCAGGCGTCTCCTCAAAACTGTAGTTGTCTCCTCAAATCTGTGTGCCTATGTGACCAGACACCGCACCCATGACTAGTCACCATACCCACATTCCTTGAGCAGACATATACAATCACAATCGATGTCCATTGTCCCCATTTCACACTATTTCTCCATATCAATCCCCCCTTTTCTATCAAACTAAGTAATTTCTTTTACTTAAGCAATCTTCCCGAATGATATAAAGCATCATCCATAAGTGTTACCCTTTTAAACATTCTCCAAACCCACAAATATAACATGATGGTTAGTATTAAGGAAATTCCTCAACTGATCAATAAGATCACAATGGGGTGTACCATAGTGTTAAGAATTCCTGTTGCAGAAGGTGACCAGACAAAGAGAGTATTCCACCAATTATGCTTTCCATCCTGTTCTACCTTTTTTTTTTTTTTTTAAAACTTTCTTGATCCCATCTACATCATGGATCATAAGAAGAGTTTTGTGTCCCTTTTCTTTGGTTTCTTCCAGTATACGTTGTAAAACTGCATGTTTTAATAGTTCTTTTATACTGCTTATAATTAGTCCTATGGGGGTAGGAATTATCGTCTGTGATAGGGTAAAGTTAGATTTTAAGAATTGATGAGACACTACTGGGGCTGAGTAACTAAAATCGCATCCTGTTATAGTAGTAAAATTACAGATACAGTAATTTGAATATTGTGCAGTCTCCTTTACCTCCCCATCTACGGTTATTGTGTTACACTTAGTTCTCAAACACGCACATCCCTTCCCTGCATATATAATTACTGTTTTCAAGTTTGCATTTGGTCTGGCCTCGAAATGACATATTTTCTGATCTGTATCTAAACAAGTATCCTGAGCTATTATAGTATTGCTTTCACAGAGGAAGCCCTGCTGTTCTCGCATAATACAAGATTCTAAATCTACTGTTTGCCACTTGTCACCTATCTTTCTGGCCCATGTTCTATGTTCAAAAGGATATTTTCCTAGGCATATTATAAAGATGGGCTCGGTTAAGGTAAAATTGTGGCAACATTCCCGTGAATTAAAGCACATGGTTGTATTTAGAAGGGTAAATTCCTCATCTACCTTTCTGACATTAATCAGGGTGTCTCCTGAAATCTTGGTGTTATCTTTTTCATTATATGTTTGACACCCTACTTTTATCCTATCTCCTAATTTTCCCCATAATCGGTCGACTTTGCGTACATCCTCCTGATCCCATTGATTCCTTTGGTACACCTCATTTTCAGAAAAAAACACCATAGCTAGCTTCGTCTTTGAGTCCACCTTTCCCATTATTCCAGTGTGTTTTTTCTGGGCATGATTCCAAGGCCAGTTATCAGCTCTTGGTTGTAGGCAAGAGAGAGGGTACAAAAAACCACAAATGGTTTAAACCTACTATTGATCATTTTAAGAATCTAAACGTTCCTCATATATACATATAAAATCTGTTTTGATCAAAAATATCTTTGTTTGAGTTGGGGCTTACTGATAACAAGTTGGGCAAGACTGGCCACTGGCTCAGTCCCAGACTCTTTTGTTCTATATTGTTTGTTGTGGTGCCCTTCCCATATGGTGGATCCACAACCGCTTAGGTTCGCTTACTTGTCACCCACATTGTTCCCATTTGTCCGAGTAAATTTGACTTTCAGTTCTTTTTTATCTGGGGTTACTTTCCATGAAGTTGCAGGGGCTTTCTTGATCCGGGTATGGTGAATCCAAGAATTCTGTCCCTCAACCTTGATTGCAGTGTAGGTGGTGAGTAGGACTTGAAAAGGTCCGGTCCACTGTGGTTCCAGGGTTTTATCTGTAAAACACTTAACGTATACATAGTCCCCTGGTTGTATATCGTGAACAGGTCCATCCAGACCCCTACTGCGTGTTCCCATCACATGCTTCTCAATTCTTATTAATTGTTTGTTTAGTGCCACCATATAGGAAGTCATTGTTTCTTCACCAATCTGTGAAGACGTCCCCTTTTGTACCCCATAGGGTCGTCCATATAAAATTTCAAATGGGCTAAGCCCCTCTTTTGCTCTTGGTCTAGTTCGAATTCGTGTAAGAGCTAATGGCAAAGACTGGGGCCAAGTTAGATTTGTTTCTTGACCTAACTTGACAATCTGTTGTTTGATTAGATGATTCATCTTTTCACCTGGCCACTCGATTGTGGTCGGTATGGGGTATGTAATTGCCAATCTATTCCTAGATGGTGGCTGATCTGTTGCATTATTCTGGACACAAAATGTGGTCCTCTATCCGAGGACATTACTGCTGGGACTCCAAACCTAGGTATTATCTCTTGGAGCAGTATTTTGGTCACTTCCCGGGCTTTAGCAGTTCTGCACGGGAAGGCTTCTGGCCAACCTGAAAAGGTATCTGTTAGTACCAATAAATATCGATATCCCCCTTTTTTAGGAAGTTCCGAGAAATCAATCTGCCAATGTTGCCCTGGAACATTTCCTTTCCCAATTTTTCCCAACTTTGGCCCCTTGGTAATCTTAGGATTAGTCTGGAGACAAAGATCACATTGTTGGGTTACTTGTCTAATAGGAGTATACAAATTTCGTGCTATTATGTTTTTTGTGAGATCTTTTGCTTCTGCCCCCCAGTGCCTTTTTCTATGTTCTTCCCAAACTACTGACCATACCATGTAGGAAGGAATCACTATTCTCCCATGTGAGATTACAGCCCACCCTTCCTCATTATATGATCCCTCTAGGTCAGAAATCAGTTTGCGATCTTCTTTAGTATAGTCTGGTTTACCTTCTAGAGATATTTGTCCATCGGGTATTAGCGCACCCTCTACCTTGATTGCTTTTCTGGCTGCCTGTTTTGCTTCCCTGTCCGCCAGTTCATTTCCTCTTTCTAATTCTGTGCTCACTTTCTGGTGTGCCTTGATGTGCATAATTGCCACCCTTTCAGGAAGCTGGACCGCATTTAGGAGTTTCAAAATTTCTTCCGCATGTTTGATGATTTTTCCTTGGGAGTTTAACAGTCCCCTTTCTTTCCATATTGCTCCATGAGCATGTACCACTCCAAAGGCATATTTAGAATCAGTCCAAATATTTATAGGTTTTCCCTGAGCTCTCTCCAGAGCTCGAGTAAGGGTTATGATTTCAGCCTTCTGTGCCGAAGTGTCAGCTGGTAGCGGTCCCGATTCTATCACTTCTTCAGAGGTTGTAACAGCATATCCGGAATGTCGCTTTCCATTCAGCATATAGCTGCTCCCATCCGTGAACCAATGTTCAGCTCCATTAATAG
Source organism: Falco punctatus (assembly GCF_963210335.1). Classification (NCBI taxonomy): domain Eukaryota; kingdom Metazoa; phylum Chordata; class Aves; order Falconiformes; family Falconidae; genus Falco; species Falco punctatus. The sequence goes on along the minus strand of NW_027660232.1, from coordinate 854,444 downwards.
GAACATCCTTGAGATCTGTCCTACTAGAATAAGTGGCTTCGATTGTTTCTAGACAGTCATGATCGACTGATTCGCCAACATTCCCATTAAGAAACGAGGCCGGATTGACGATGTTTGTAGTCACGATCTCAACATCATCTTGTTCCACCATTATGGCCTGGTATTTTAGGAATCTCTGTGGGGAGAGCCAATGCCCCCCCTTTTGTTTCAAGGACTGCGGACACTGTGTGGGATACTAAGACAGTCATTTTCTGGCCCAAGGTAAACTTCCGGGCCTCCTGGATGTTTAGGATGACAGCTGCTACTGCTCTCAGGCAACCAGGCCACCCTTTTGCAGTGGCATCCAGCTGTTTAGAGAAGTATGCCACTGCCCGTCTGTATGGTCCCAAATCTTGTGCCAGTATTCCTAATGCCATTCCCTGTTTCTCATGGGAAAATAGGAAAAATGGCTTACTCACATCAGGAAGTCCTAGTGCTGGTGCCGACATCAAGGCTTTCTTCAGTTCATGGAAAGCTCTGTCTGATTCAGCATCCCACTGAAGATCCTTCTGATTAGCTGCTATCAGGGAATATAATGGTTTAACAAGCAAGCCATACTTACATATCCAAAGCCTGCACCATCCTGTCATTCCCAGAAATGTCTGCAGTTCCTTTACAGTTCGTGGTCGGGGGGCTTGGCATATGGCTTCTTTTCGGGCCTTCCCTAGGACCCGTTGTCCGGCACTGATCTCGTACCCTAGGTATGTGACTTGTTGTAACACCACCTGTGCCTTCTTCTTAGAAACCCGATATCCTTGTAGTCCCAGAAAGTTCAGCAGGCTCACAGTCCAAATAATACAAGATTCTTCGGTTCTGGTTGCAATAAGAAGATCATCTACATATTGTAACACTTTCCCTTCTCCTGACGGTGGTTCCCATAACTCCAAATCCTTTGCTAATTGGTTTCCAAAAATTGTGGGACTATTTTTAAACCCCTGTGGCAGCACCGTCCATGTGAGCTGGGTCTTTCGACCGCTTCTGGGATTTTCCCATTCAAAAGCAAAAATTCTTTGGCTGACTTCATGGAGAGGGAGGCAAAAGAAGGCATCTTTTGAGTCTAAAACTGTGAACCAAGCTAGGTCAGGTGTCAGGGTGGTTAGTAAGGTATAGGGGTTAGCTACTACAGGATACAGATCCTCTGTTATTTTGTTAATGGCCCTTAAATCTTGAACTATCCTATAAGACCCATCAGGTTTTTTAACTGGGAGGATAGGTGTGTTAAATTCTGACTCACATTCTTTTAGTAGTTTTAATTCTATGAATCGCTCTATGTTTGGACGAATTCCTTCCCTATCTTCCCTTTTCAGTGGGTATTGTTTAATTCTTATCGCACTCTGTCCTTCCTTTAATTTTACTATAACAGGTGTTGTATTCTTGGCACGTCCCGGTATGTCAATTGCCCATACTCCGGGATATACCTGATCAATAATTCTGGTATCAATTTCCCTTTTTATAGGAGTACTGGCCAAAGATAGGCTCATAACCTGTATGTATTGGTGATCATTTACTTCCAGAGTAACTTCCGCTTTTTTAAATTTGATTGTTGCCTCCAATTGTTCTAATAAGTCCCTACCAAGAAGGGCCTTTGGGGAATTTGGCATTCTTGTTTGTTTTCTTAGTTTGTACTTTAAAGGTTTCAGGATGTTTTCCTGGTGGCCAGCAGCTCCCACAACTGTAACAAATAATCATTTTTTTACTGAAGTTCAACAAATAAGTTGGTTTCGTATTCACTAAAATTCCACCTCATACCCATTCCCTGCCCTAAAGGGCAGTTATGGGTCCTGTTATACTGCAAATGCTGCAGCAATTGGGGTGACATTGTCAGGTCCTTCTGCTCAATTGTCAGCAACAGCAACCCCCTCCTCCCCACCATCAGAAGGATTGGGGCAGGAGATGCTGTTCCTGCTCTGCAGGTTACACAGGCCTGCCTCTGCAGCAGCATTTCTGTTTTAACTCTTTCTTACCCTGAATGCAAATCTGCTACTTGTTGCTTTAAGTCTGTGTTATTACATATCAGCCTTCGCAGGCAAATAGCAAACACCCTGCCATGCGTCCAGCATGCACCTTCGAGGGGGTACGGGGGTTTGTACAAACTCACCCCAATACTTTAACACTTTCACAAGGTCTTTGATTCTCCACCCACCCCCGCCTCAGGTTTTACATACATTAGTACAAGTTTTTATCTTACAACGTGTTTCATTCTGGTTGCTCCACAGAAGGAACCACAACCTGAGCTTTTAACACAAAAATTTCAACAAGAACATCTTTCTAGTTTAGGTCTCAATTGTTGTTTGTTTTTGTTTTGTTTTTTTTTTTTTTTTTCTATCCTTTTCTAGAGCCATAATCAAAGATCAGGTGATGTTAATCCCGCACTCTTTCTAGTGCTAGTACCATAGGATCCCGAGGGGGTACTAATCCACAGTCCTTTTGCCACTCAGGTTTGTCCTGGAGGACGAAGAACATGTCTGTATACGATACTTCGTCCCATTTTCCCTCTCTCCTCAGAAACAACATTAATTGCAGGAGAGTGTTATAATCTAACGTTCCTCCCTCCTGAGGCCATTTCGCATCACTCCCCAATTTAGACAATACAAAGGCCACCATTGATTACAATATTTAATCCATTTCCTTCTATTTTCGGTACCACCATGTCCTACGATATCACTCCAATGTTTTAATATGCAACCCAAGGGCGATTTTTCACAGGGCTTACTCCTTCCATTTCCCATTTTACAATTTTAATTACTTTGTTTTTCTCCGGCCACCTTAGCCACCCAAGGTCGGAAACACGGATAGAGCTCCTTACCTGTTTTGCACTCAAACGCGCGTCTCAAGCACTCTTGCACTCACACTCAGTCAAAATAATTAAGCTATACACGGAAAATCAAAATGCGCATCTCAATCACACCATTCACACTCTCCGGGCAGCCCTCAGTCACACAAGCAGTATGTTATACGGTACCGTGCACTTATGTACAACTTTTAGGAACACTGACAGTTCACGAAGTATGCATTTCAATGAACAATTGCCAAAAAACAAACAACAAACAAAAAACCACATTTTTCCTGGTCTTAAGCAGAGTGTTAAGTTTTCCGCTATTTGCCACGAATTACCAGAATATTATTATTTTTCAACATACGTTTCATAACTCCAAGTTTTGAACATGTAACAAGACAACACATAGAACAAACAAGACACAGAGCGCTATTTCAGTTGTTACATTCTAGGAATTCCCCAATTCTTAAGACAACCTAAAGGAAGTTTTTTGCTTCCTCCCCCCCCTTTTTTTTTTCTTTTCTTCTTTTTTTCTTTTTTTTTCTTTTTTTTTTTTTTTCCTACGCAAAAGTTTCCCTTTTACTTTTGCTAAGAGGTCCCTCTTGTTACTCTGAGATTCTGCCTTATTCCGTCCCGCCCCCCGCTTTCCGTCACGAGGCCTCCGGGCTTTTAGGAATGGCAGTAACCTCGGGTTTGCTCGATCTGCCCTCAAGATCGCTAGCGGCCACCCCTTCCTTGGTCAGCAAACCCGCTCCCAAGGTACCTTTCCTCCTGGGGACTACGCTGCGCGCCGGACGTCTCCGTGCGTCTCACCAGCCGCCCCGTTACTAAACATACCGTTTTATCCGTGGATCCAGGGGTTCTCTTCTGCTCCCGGGTGAACAGCTGAGAAGAGGAGGCTCCTCCGAGGAAATCTCCCGGGGCGCGCCTAGGAGCGTCCGCTCCGCAGCTGGTCCCTCAGCCGAGCAGAAATCCTCCTGCTTGGCTCGCCAAAATGACGTGCGGAATTAGACTCTATAACTCGAAAGTTATAAAGTAGGTATGTTTATTGCGCGCAGATGCACGGGGGATCGCTCCTCCACAAGCGTGCATACCCGAAGTGATGAACCATCCCACATTTATACAATGAAACAAATGAATATTCAATTAGCGCCTATACATATTTGTTACCTAAACCCCGCTTCGTATGTTAATTAGCTTATCAGTCCGTTTCCTGGAATGTGGTGGTCTTGCAGGTTTGTAGGTGATTCATGTCCTTGTGACCATCCCATCTTCTCCAGCAAGGAGACTTAGCACTCCCTCCCTCTAGATAGCATTTGAATGTCTCTCATCTTCTCTCATTCTCTTTTTTCATTCAGCCCCTTTGTTAGAGGAAGAAGGGCAGGCGTCTCCCCGTCTCCCCTTTGTTAGAGGAAGAAGGGCAGGCGTCTCCTCAAAACTGTAGTTGTCTCCTCAAAGCTGTGTGCCTATGTTACCAGACACCGCACCCATGACTAGTCACCATACCCACATTTCTGAGTAGACATATACAATCACAGTCAGTGTTAAGCGTCCCCATTTCACACTATTTCTCCATATCAATACCAGCAGCAATTTGTACATCTGGTTGATCACTACATAAACACTGCTCCCATCTAAGTGATTAAAAGCTGATAGAAACAGTTTATCAAGAAACTAGTTTTACAGTACCTTGTTCTTTTCACTCCTGGTTGTTGCTGCAGGTCTAGAAAACAGAATATTTCAGTACTGGAATGCTTACATTGCATTATGAAAAATACCTCAAGTTGCTTTGGAAAGTTCATTTCAGAAGTGAATTAAACTAAAATCTAGTATAGTAACTTTGCTAGATATAGTTCAAGACTGAAACAATTATTGTGTACTATTATGTATACTGGAAGGCTAATTTTCCCACAAGATATTAAGCAAATAGTTGAAATAACTGTTCTCCCAACTTCACACAAAGTGACAGAAATCTTACAGCTACAGACATGTAGCTATACGCTTACGTGCATTCCCTGTTTAATACCAGGGGTTTAGCTCTCTTCAGTACTGAGAATCCCTCCTCCTACAGGTCAAAGAACTGTAATTTTGGATTCTCTGGTGTCCTGCGTCTGGCTGGGATGCAGTTTATTTTTTTCACAGCAGCCCACACAGCACTGTGTGTTAGATTTCTGCCCAAAACAGTGTTGATAACACACCAGATTTTTAGCTAAGGCTGAACAGCGTCAACAACTTCTCTTTCTCACTTTGCCACAACCCACACAAGTAAGTTCAGGGTGGGCAAGAAGTCAGGAGGGTACACAGCTGTAAGAGAAAAGGTGGAGCGAGAAGCAGGACAAAAAATCCTGAGATACCTGCAGTGCAAAAACCTGAGATACCTCACCCTTTTTAAACACATGAAATACTTCTATGCCTGTGCACACACTCATGTAATTAATCAGAATTTGTGCACGTGACCTTATCGTTAACTTGGCCAGCATGCTCAAGGCACTCTAAACAAAAAAGAAGTGTTTGTCAACACAAAGCACATCAGTTAGTGTGGTCACACGAAAGAACAAGAATCTTCATATGCATCATATTTGCCAAAAACCCCGAAACACAACAAAACCCCAAACTTGCCTCCAGCTCTCAGGTCAATTTTTATCAGTAAGTTTTACTTGTAACATTCCTTATATGCATACCTTCCTTCATCCTGAGATGTTTCACTGGAAGTGCTATCATCCAGTACTTGACCGTGATTGCCACTGGAAGAGCTCATCTGCTGATGAGCCTTCTGCTTTCAAGGCTTTTATTTTTCTTTGCAACTTTGGCATTCAGGGCAATTTTACTGCATTAAACAGAAAGAAAAAAATCACCAAGTGACTAGGTTTGCAAAAAATATTTCTGTGAAACAGACATACTTAAGATGATGTCCAGAAACAACTGAGACGACAAATATCTATGATAAAATCACAGACTTAACTGCAAAGATCATGGAAGATACCCAAGTATTTAAAATCCTTGCCCTAGGAGTCAGGGGGACACAGGGAATCTGAGCTAGATCCAGGTTAAGCTGGACTATATCCAAGTAGCCACGGTACAGAAAGCATCTAGAGCAGAGATTCCTCTGAAGAACAGACAGGAAAAAACTCCTGCTTAAGTTTACATTAAAATATGTGTGCCGCCTTTAGACTTTTGAGATTGGTTTGATAATATCATCTTTTTCTGACAAAAGGCATATTAACTTAATGAAAAGGAAAACACCAACTGCACAGAGATCACTAAAACCACCTAGAAAAGGGAGTAGTAGCAAACCGCGAGTTCCTACTTTTCTTTTCTAGGTGGCCATTTCCTACAAAAATAACTGCTTTTTCCAGTCTTCAGTTCTGGTTTTGAAGATGCATTTTGCCTCAGTATTGACAAGGAAATCACAGGAATTTGGGTGGGGGTTTTCTTTTTTTTCCCCCTTTTCTTTTTTTAGAGCAGGCAATAAATTTGAACCTCCATCACGCGCTTCGTGTATTCTAAAAAGAAATTTTCTTCGTTTTTTGAGAAGCAGTGGACTACTCACTATGGCTTTCACCACTGAGGAAACTACTTCAACTACTACAGTATTAGAAAACCTAAGACACTTACATAGCACTGCAAATAAGAATTAGAGATTATTTCCTTAGCTTACCCTTTCGTTGGCATTTTAATACATTTTGAGTGCTCCCCAGATGAAAAACTCTTTTTGTCTTTTTCTTCTATCGTGTTTTCATTCTCCATTTTCAAACAATCATTCTTCCTTACAGTAATCTTTTGTTTCATTTGCCGATTAGTGATGTTATTTATCCACACATTCCTGTTTTGCCACTGATATGGAGAAATAGTGTGAAATGGGGACAATGGACATCGATTGTGATTGTATATGTCTGCTCAAGGAATGTGGGTATGGTGACTGGTCATGGGTGCCGTGTCTGGTCACATAGGCACACAGCTTTGAGGAGATGCCTACAGTTTTGAGGAGACCCTGCCCTTCTTCCTCTAACAAAGGGGCTATTTTAAAAAAGAATGAGAAAAGGATGAGAGATATTCCAATGCTATCTAGAGGGAGGGAGTGCTAAGTCTCCTTGCTGAAGAAGATCCGATGGTCACAAGAACATGAATCACCTACAAACCTGCAAGACCACCACATTCCAGGCAATGGACTGATAAGCTAATTAACATACGAAGCGAGAGTAAGCGGGTTTAGGTAACAAATATGTATAGGTGTTAATTGAATATTCATTTGTTTTATTGTATAAATGTGAGATGGTTCGTCACTTTGGGCATGCATGCTTGTGGAGGAGTGATCCCCCGTGCATCTGCGAGCAATAAACATACCTACATTATAACTTTCGAGTCTAATTCCGCACGTCATTTTGGCGAGGCAGGCAGGAGGATTTCTGCTCGGCTGAGGGACCTCGTTCCTAGGCGCGCCCCGGGAGATTTCCTTGGAGGAGCCTCCTCTTCTCAGCTGTTCACCCGGGAGCAGAAGAGAACCCCTGGATCCACGGATAAAACAGTATGTTTAGAAACAGGGCGGCTGGTAAGACGCACGGAGACGTCCGGCGCGCAGCGTAGTCCCCAGGAGGAAAGGTACCTTGGGAGCGGGTTTGCTGACCAAGGAAGGGGTGGCCGCTAGCGATCTTGAGGGCAGATCGAGCAAACCCGAGGTTACTGCCATTCCTAAAAGCCCGGAGGCCTCGTGACGGAAAGCGGGGGGCGGGACGGAATAAGGCAGAATCTCAGAGTAACAAGAGGGACCTCTTAGCAAAAGTAAAAGGGAAACTTTTGCGTAGGAAAAAAAAAAAAAGAAAAAAAAAGAAAAAAAGAAGAAAAGAAAAAAAAAAGGGGGGGGGGGAAGCTAAAAACTTCCTTTAGGTTGTCTTAAGAATTGGGGAATTCCTAGAATGTAACAACTGAAATAGCGCTCTGTGTCTTGTTTGTTCTATGTGTTGTCTTGTTACATGTTCAAAACTTGGAGTTATGAAATGTATGTTGATAAATAATAATATTCTGGTAATTCGTGGCAAATAGCAGAAAACTTAACACTCTGCTTAAGACCAGGAAAAATTGGTTTTTTGTTTGTTGTTTGTTTTTTGGCAATTGTTCATTGAAATGCATACTTCATGAACTGTCACTGTTCCTAAAAGTTGTACATAAGTGCACGGTACCGTATAACATACTGCTTGTGTGACTGAGGGCTGCCCGGAGAGTGTGAATGGTGTGATTGAGATGCGCATTTTGATTTTCCGTGTATAGCTTAATTATTTTGACTGAGTGTGAGTGCAAGAGTGCTTGAGACGCGCGTTTGAGTGCAAAACAGGTAAGGAGCTCTATCCGTGTTTCCGACCTTGGGTGGCTAAGGTGGCCGGAGAAAAACAAAGTAATTAAAATTGTAAAATGGGAAATGGAAGGAGTAAGCCCTGTGAAAAATTGCTCTTGGGTTGTATATTAAAACATTGGAGGGATATCATAGGACAGGGTGGCACCGAAAATAGAAGGAAATGGATTAAATATTGTAATCAATGGTGGCCTTTGTATTGTCTAAATTGGGGAGTGATGCGAAATGGCCTCAGGAGGGAGGAACGTTAGATTATAACACTCTCCTGCAATTAATGTTGTTTCTGAGGAGAGAGGGAAAATGGGACGAAGTATCGTATACAGACATGTTCTTCGTCCTCCAGGACAAACCTGAGTGGCAAAAGGACTGTGGATTAGTACCCCCTCGGGATCCTATGGTACTAGCACTAGAAAGAGTGCGGGATTAACATCACCTGATCTTTGATTATGGCTTTAGAAAAGGATAGAAAAAAAAAACCTGAGACCTAAACTAGAAAGATGTTCTTGTTGAAATTTTTGTGTTAAAAAGCTCAGGTTGTGGTTCCTTCTGTGGAGCAACCAGAATGAAACACGTTGTAAGATAAAAACTTGTACTGATGTATGTAAAACCTGAGGGGGTGGGGAGGGGGTTTTCAAAGACCTTGTGAAAGTGTTAAAGTATTGGGGTGAGTTTGTACAAACCCCCGCACCCCCTCGAAGGTGCGACTGAATCATGCTGGGATGCATGGCAGAATGTTTTCTGTTTGCCTGCAAAAGCTGATATGTAAGAACACAGACTTAAAGCAACAAGTAGCAGATTTGCATTCAGGGTAAGAAAGAGTTAAAACAGAAGTGCTGTTGCAGAGGCAGGCTTGTGTAACCTGCAGAGCAGGAAGAGCATCTCCTGACCCGAATCCTTCTGATGGTGAGGAGGAGGGGGTTGCTGTTGCTGACGATTGAGCAGAAGGACCTGACAATGTCACCCCAATTGCTGCAGCATTTGCAGTACAACAGGACCAGTAACGGCCCCTCTAGGGCAGGCAGTGGGTCTGAGGAGAATAAAGGTGAGTCTCTGATGGGAAATTTAGATGTTTGAAAGTTGGTTATGAAAGATTTGTCAGGATGATCTAATAGGACTAGATAAAGGTTCGAGTTACTAGGTAAGTGTGATATAGAAAAGTTGATAGAAGGAACAGGGAATGTGTACAGATGGTAAGAGAATAAGAGCTGGATTGTGCTAAACTGGCAGAGACAGGAGTGTCAGGCAGAAGTGAAAGAGTGAAGCCTCTCCTATGGGATCGGATCACTGTGCATATTGTAGGGAAAGTGGACACTGGAAGCAAGATCGCCCTGAGCTAAAGAACCAGCAAGGGGTTCTGGTGAACTAGGGACTAGGAAAAATGAGGTGGAATTTTAGTGAATACAAAAACAACTTATTTGTTAAACTTCAGTAAAAAAAAATAAATAATTTGTTACAGTTGTGGGAGCTGCTGGCCACCAGGAAAACATCCTGAAACCTTTAAAGTACAAACTAAGAAGACAAATAAGAATGCCAAATTCACCAAAATCTTTGTTGGGATGAGATTTATTAGAACATCTAGACGTTTAAAGAAGGAGAAATGAAACTAAAAGTTAAAAATGATCAAGTAATTGAAATCTTGAGCTTATCTTTAATTCAACAGAAAAGAGGAAAAGAGGACCTCCCTGAAGTAAAAGAAATTTTTAACCAGGTGTATCTGAAAATAAAAGGTGAAAAATGCTTTACCTGTTACAGTAAAAATGATAAGGGGGAGACTTGCCCAGTTCAGATAAAAACAATATCCCTTGGTCAGCAAGGCTGTGGGGATATTGGCAGAAAAACTGAAATAAAATACACTCTGTAGTAGTTCTACTAATGTAAATCTGTGTGTTTTGCCATGACAGTGACTTGTTATGGGATGTCCAGATGAAACTCTGCATTGACAACAAAGTACAAGGAATAAGGTTGGTCAGGTGCCTCCTACCATAGTCAAGGGCAAGACTGGGTTGGCCTCTGTGTTTGCTACCGAGAAGAATCTTGAGCTCTGCTGTTGGCTGCAAGCCAGTAGGTGTTGAGCGGTGGGGACATATGCCATGCCAGACCTTGATGTGAGGAATGGCCCCCTCTGTTATAAGAGGGTCACCCAGGAAGGAAGAACATAAGATGACCCATTGAGGCACTGATTTGGAAATTGGAAACCACCTGGCCAACCATGAGGCCAGACAAGTAACAGGAGGTAGAAAAGGAGGAATTATCCTTAATACCAGACAATAAAAACCAAACTGTAAGTACAGATCAGGAGCCAAACTATTCTAAAGAAAACTTAAAAGGTAATTCAGGACATGAAGGATAAAATAAAAATAAATAAGTGGACTTATTTAAGGGATGGTCGTATAGTAGTACCATCCAATTTAATATGGACCACAGCCCTATTATTAATAAGATGCATTGGGGAGCTGATAATTTATATAAAAGTCTAAATCAGAAATTGATAGGGCAAAACTTGTATACTGTAATAAAACAGGTGACTCAGCAATGTGAAATGTGTTTATGCAATAATCCCAATACAGCAAATAAAATAAAACTAGGGAACATTAGTAGAGGAAATGTTCCAGGGCAACATTGGCAGATCGATTTCTCGGAACTTCCAAGAAAAGGGGGGTATTGATATTTATTGGTACTAACAGATACCTTTTCAGGTTGGCCAGAAGCCTTCCCATGCAGAACTGCTAAAGCCCGGGAAGTGACCAAAATACTACTCCAAGAGATAATACCTAGGTTTGAAGTCCCAGCAGTAATGTCCTCGGATAGAGGACCACATTTTGTGTCCAGAATAGTACAACAGATCAGCCACCATCTAGGAACAGATTGGCAATTACATACCCCATACCGACCACAATCAAGTGGCCAGGTGGAAAAGATGAATCATCTAATCAAACAACAGATTGTCAAGTTAGGTCAAGAAACAAATCTAACTTGGCCCCAGTCTTTTCCATTAGCTCTTACATAAATTCGGACTAGACCAAGAGCAAAAGAGGGGCTTAGCCTATTTGAAATTTTATATGGATGACCCTATGGGGTACAAAAGGGGACGTCTTCACAGATTGGTGAAGAAACAATGACTTCCTATATGGTGGCACTAAACAAACAATTAATAAGAATTGAGAAGCATGTGATGGGAACACGCAGTAGGGGTCTGGATGGACCTGTTCACGATATACAACCAGGGGACTATGTATACATTAAGTGTTTTACAGATAAAACCCTGGAACCACAGTGGACTGGACCTTTTCAAGTCCTACTCACCACCTATGCTGCAATCAAGGTTGAGGGACAGAATTCTTGGATTCACCATACCCGGATCAAGAAAGCCCCTGCAACTTCGTGGAAAGTAACCCCAGATAAAAAAGAACTGAAAGTCAAATTTACTCGGACAAATGGGAACAATGTGGGTGACAAGTAAGCGAACCTAAGCGGTTGTGGATCCACCATATGGGAAGGGCACCACAACAAACAATATAGAACAAAAGAGTCTGGGACTGAGCCAGTGGCCAGTCTTGCCCAACTTGTTATCAGTAAGCCCCAACTCAAACAAAGATATTTTTGATCAAAACAGATTTTATATGTATATATGAGGAACGTTTAGATTCTTAAAATGATCAATAGTGGGTTTAAACCATTTGTGGTTTTTGTACCCTCTCTCTTGCCTACAACCAAGAGCTGATAACTGGCCTTGGAATCATGCCCAGAAAAAACACACTGGAATAATGGGAAAGGTGGACTCAAAGACAAAACTAGCTATGGTGTTTTTTTCTGAAAATGAGGTGTACCAAAGGAATCAATGGGACCGGGAGGATGTACACAAATTCGACCGATTATGGGGAAAATTAGGAGATAGATAAAAGTAGGGTGTCAAACGTATAATCAAAAGGATAACACCAAGATTTCGGGATACACCCTGATTAATGTCAGAAAGGTAGATGAGGAATTTACCCTTCTAAATACAGCCATGTGCTTCAATTCACGGGAATGTTGGCACAATTTTACCTTAACCGAGCCCATCTTTATAATATGCCTAGGAAAAATATCCTTTTGAACATAGAACATGGGCCAGAAAGATAGGCAACAAGTGGCAAACAGTAGATTTAGAATCTTGTATTATGCGAGAGCAGCAGGGCTTCCTCTGTGAAAGCAATACTATAATAGCTCAGGATACTTGTTTAGATACAGATCAGAAAATATGTCATTTCGAGGCCAGACCAAATGCAAACTTGAAAACAGTAATTATATATGCAGGGAAGGGATGTGCGTGTTTGAGAACTAAGTGTAACACAATAACCATAGATGGGGAGGTAAAGGAGACTGCACAATATTCAAATTACTGTATCTGTAATATTACTACTATAACAGGATGCGATTTTAGTTACTCAGCCCCAGTAGTGTCTCATCAATTCTTAAAATCTAACTTTACCCTGTCACAGACGATAATTCCTACCCCCATAGGACTAAATATAAGTAGTATAAAAGAACTATTAAAACATGCAGTTTTACAACGTATACTGGAAGAAACCAAAGAAAAGGGACACAAAACTCTTCTTCTTATGATCCATCATGATGTAGATGGGATCAAGAAAGTTTTTAAAAAGGTAGAACAGGATGGAAAGCATAATTGGTGGAATACTCTCTTTGGCTGGTCACCTTCTGCAACAGGAATTCTTAACACTATGGTACACCCCATTGTGATCTTATTGATCAGTTGAGGAATTTCCTTAATACTAACCATTATGTTATATTTGTGGGTTTGGAGAATGTTTAAAAGGGTAACACTTATGTATGATGCTTTACATCATTCCGGAAGACTGCTTAAGTAAAAGAATTTACTTAGTTTGATAGAAAAGGGGGGATTGATATGGAGAAATAGTGTGAAATGGGGACAATGGACATCGATTGTGATTGTATATGTCTGCTCAAGGAATGTGGGTATGGTGACTAGTCATGGGTGCGGTGTCTGGTCACATAGGCACACAGCTTTGAGGAGACAACTACAGTTTTGAGGAGACGCCTGCCCCTCTTCCTCTAACAAAAGGGGCTATTTTAAAAAAGAATGAGAAAAGGATGAGAGATATTCCAATGCTATCTAGAGGGAGGGAGTGCTAAGTCTCCTTGCTGAAGAAGATCCGATGGTCACAAGAACATGAATCACCTACAAATCTGCAAGACCACCACATTCCAGGCAATGGACTGATAAGCTAATTAACATACGAAGCGAGAGTAAGCGGGTTTAGGTAACGAATATGTATAAGTGTTAATTGAATATTCATTTGTTTTATTGTATAAATGTGAGATGGTTTGTCACTTTGGGCATGCACGCTTGTGGAGGAGCGATCCCCCGTGCATCTGCGCGCAATAAACATACCTACTTTATAACTTTCGAGTTATAGAGTCTAATTCTGCACATCACCACGGCCTGCACTTTTGAACATCTTTGTTTGCTTTTTTCCTTCTCAACCTACAAAAACAAAGTTAAGCTTCATGTGTTTCTAGAAGACAGAAACTCCACATCCAAGATTGATTAATTCAGGGTTTACCCCTCAAATAATATAAAATGATATCTTTTTTTTAATTCATAGAGAAGCATTTTCACAAAATTACACTACAAATTGTATTATTTGTCATTGAGAGTTCTTCAAATTCACTCATCATGAAAGACATAACAAAAATACAGCCCTTAGAAAGAAAACAATATCTTAAAACATGAACAACAAAAAAAGTGAAAGCATTACTGATGGACAAAGAGTTAGGAGGACTGCACAATGTTAGAACACCACCAGAAAAAAATCAAGTGGAACTGTGCTGGGCTACTGCTCCCTGATCAAGGGGAGGAAAGAAAAAAAGATCCCAAACCCACAAACACAACTGGTTTCACAGGAAAGAGGAATTTTAGTGCAAGGCAATGAAGACACACCATGCAGATATCACAGCACATGAATTATTAGTCAAGACCCTGTTCAGAAGCTATTTTCATTCTTTGATTCAGAAGCGGAACTGATAGAATTTTATGGATTCCTTTTAAAGGGAATGAAGTGATAACTACTTGCACTGGAACCAAGTGCCACCTACTGTTAAACTGGAACAATAATGCATTCTGTTTTCTAAAAATGGGGAAAAAGACAACTCTCCACTTCCCTCTTTATTCACCAGTCACCTATTTCCGTTAGAACAAAACCCAGTTCGTAGGAAGCATCTTCCCTTCATGACGAATAGCTAAAGTGAACAGGAAATATTCTGCCTGGCTCCAGAAGGCTGCAGGTCTCCCTAGGCTCTTTTACACACGCTCCATCTGCTATTGCTTCAGCAGCGGTTTTACCTCCCAACAGAGACTTCCTTAAAAACATGTTCTGACTTTCCTGAACAGTGGATTGTATCTCACAGTTTCATTGATTTGCACAGCAGAATCCTGCAGTTTCCGTTGAAGCTAACGAAGACTGTGTGCTTTCAAAACCAAGCACATTCAGCACCTCCATCATAACTCTGAATTAGAGCTATTGCCTAAACAACTACATGCTGCCCACGAAGCCCGTGCCAACCCTGGCTAGCCCAGACCTGTTTTACTGATTCATCCAGGCACTTGCATCAGTGCGTCTGACTTGGTGAATTTACACATGAGAAAGCAGGCATTTCTGACCAACACCCATGCTCTTTAACTGCACCAGTTATTTTTAAATTAATGACACATTACTCATAGTCAAAATCACATGCGCCGCAGATTTTCCCTGAATTTCTTCATAGAATCACCTATGATCGCTGTTGTCAAATACATGACTGCTGCTTTCTTTACCTGCAGAAAGCTTGGCACAACACGTACAATATTGTACAACATACAGCTCCATCTGACAGTGAGACCAGAATGACCTTCCTACAGTGCAGGCGGGCTGCGTATCTCCAGTAGCACCCACAGCCCCAGCCTGCACTGCTTTAGAGACAGCAAAGATCCGCACTGATGAGAAACGCTCTCATGCACATGGCATTTCACCTTGTCCACGGATTTGAAACACGGGTTGCTTTGCGCAATTTAATTTTATGGTTTTGTTCCAAAGCAAAACAGACTGTCCAACAACTTTTGACTTACACTAAAAAACATAAATATCCACATTCCATATGAACGGATACATGCCAGGATATGTACTGCTGATGAATTTTTTCGCATGTTGCTGGGGAGCAATACCTGCACGTGTTCATCTTTTTGTCCATCTCTTCTGGGATTCCTCCTAGCTGGGTATGTTGCATCTCAGGGTTGTATGGAGGGGATTACCTCCAAGCAGTGGGACAGATCACCAGCCACCCCTGTCGCTCCTAAACTGCCTCTGCTGAGCATCTCAGTGCCTCCCAAAGTGGTGGCTTGCTCAGGAAGAGGTGGCTTGTGATGGCTCCTCTCCAGTACACATGCCCACAGGACCACCGAGCAAAGGACTATCCCACACCATCTTTCCCCTCTTTGAGAAAGAACGCACGTACGTATCTATGGCTAATCTCCCTTCTGAAGCAGTACAGCTCAGCTGAGACCTCAGACTGCTTTTCTGCAGCATCTGGGATTCTTACCAAAAATGTCTCCATGGACTCTACCCGGACTCAGTTTTGTGCAGAGGAGGTATTTACTGCCGCATGCACAAGAGCAACGGCAAGGGCAGGCAGTGCAGCGATCTCCTGTTACCGAACGTGCTGCTCTGGGCCTCCCAAACAGGCAGACAGTTAGATCCCTGGCAAAGTTCTCCAGCAAAGCCGCCCCTGATTTGTATCCACCTCAGCTGTACAAACACGGTGTAAACAGAAGCAGAGCAGCTCTTTACCTCCAGCACTGTATGTCCCTTTCCTTCCCATGTCACCACCACCTGCAAAAGCGCTCATGGAAATGAGCAAACCCCACGCGCCAGAAAGAGGCAGGGCTTTCAAAGGAAAGGAGGGTATTCAATGGAAGCTGCAGATGTGCCCTGCCTGAAGAAGGCACCACTGGCAACCCCTCCTCTGTGAGAGCTGTGGAGATGCAGAGGGGGCAGGAAGGCAGGCATCAGGGGAGTAACTAGAAGCCCTGGTTTGCTATCGCTGCAGTATCCGTGGCTGGGGGGACAATAGAGCTCTCCATGAAATAACAATCAAACAAAAAATTTCAGAGGGAGCACAAGCTGCTGGGCGTCAGCAAAGGGCTGTGCTCAGCTTTTCTGCGGCAGGTTGTCTAGTGAACGGCAAGGTGAACACGAAGCACAGGGAGGATCTGCAGTTCTACCTGCCTTGCAGGGGTTTGGCCTGAGCTCCCCCTTTGCAAACCAAGTCACCCTCTGACCACACGGCACAATCTCTGCTTACTGTATGTCCCAGCAACTGGGGTACCCCATGCAGATAAATCTGAGAGGTCCCCCCTGGTCACAGCCCTAGTCATCAGTGGTTCCAACAACTTCTGATGCTCAGGGTGTCCCCTGCGCCAGTGGTCCTCCCTCCAGGCGCCCCTCCTCCTCTCCATTTGCCCTGGAGTAGACAAACTCAACATCACACCCATTCTGTGGAGATTTAAGCCCCAAAGAGCTCAGAACTGGGGGAAGCCAGCACAAAAGCCTATCTTCTCTCTCGAGAGTTGCAATGTCCTTACACCCTTCCTGTCCTTCCCGTCTAGATCAGAAACCAAACAGGGGAAGCGGTGCATGCAGATACACAGAGAATACTGAATGGGACACATTGGCTCCTCTTTTAACTCCTTTATTGTCTTGATATAGAGAAATAGTGTGAAATGGGGACAATGCACATCGATTGTGATTGTATATGTCTGCTCAAGGAATGAGGGTATGGTGCCTGGTCATGGGTGTGGTGTATGGTCACATAGTCACACAGCTTTGAGGAGACACCTACCCTTCTTCCTCTAACAAAGGGGCTATTTTAAAAAAGAATGAGAAAAGGATGAGAGACATTTCAATGTTATCTAGAGGAAGGGAGTGCTAAGTCTTCTTGCTGGAGAAGATCGGATGGTCACAAGAACATGAATCACCTACAAATCTGCAAGACCACCACATTCCAGGCAATGGACTGATAAGCTAATTAACATACGAAGCGAGAGTAAGCGGGTTTAGGTAACGAATATGTTTAGGCATTAATTGAATATTCATTTGTTTTATTGTATAAATGTGAGATGGTTCGTCACTTCGGGCATGCACGCTTGTGGAGGAGCCATCCCCCGTGCATCTGTGCGCAATAAACGTACCTACTTTATAACTTTCGAGTTATAGAGTCTAATTCCGCATGTCAAGGTGGCCGGAGAAAAACAAAGTGATTAAAATTGCGAAATAGGAAATGGAAGGAGTAAGCCCTGTGAAAAATCACTCTTGGGTTGTATATTAAAACATTGGAGGGATATCGTAGGACAGGGTGGTACCGAAAATAGAATTAAATTGATTAAATATTGTAATCAGTGGTAGCCTTTGTATAAATTGGGGAGTGATGCGAAATGGCCTCAGGAGGGAGGAACGTTAGATTATAACAATCTCCTGCAATTAATGTTGTTTCTGAGGAGAGAGGGAAAATGGGACGAAGTATCATATGCAGACAGGTCCTTCGTCCTATGGGACAAACCTGAGTGGCAAAAGGACTGTGGATTAGTACCCCCTCGGGATCCTATGGTACTAGCACTAGAAAGAGTGCGGGATTAACATCACCTGATCTTTGATTATGGCTCCAGAAAAGGATAGAAAAAAACGTGAGACCTAAACTAGAAAGATGTTCTTGTTGAAATTTTTGTGTTAAAAAGCTCAGGTTGCGGTAAAAAAGGTCTCATGGGTAAAAAAAGTCTCACAGGTAAATAGTCTCACGGGTAAAAGAAGTCTTACGGGTAAAAATTCTCACAAGTAGAAATTCCCATGATAAAAAAAATCTCACGGTTAAGAAAAGTCTCATGGGTAAAAAAGTCTGATGGTTCAAAATTCTGATGTGTAAAAAGCCTCAAGTGTAAATATTCTCACGGGTAAAAAAAATCTCATGGGTAGAAGTCTGATGGGTAAATAAGTCTCACAGGTACAAAGTCTCACGGGTAAAAATTCTCACGGTAAAAAACGTCTCACGGGAAAAAAAGTCTGACGAGTAAAAAAAGTCTCACGGGTAATAAGTTTCACATGTAAAAAAAGTCTCACAGGTAAAAAAAGTCTCATGGGTAAAAAAAGCCTCATGGGTAAAAAAAGCCTCATGGGTAAAAACTGTAACGGTAAAAATGTCTCACGGGAAAAAAAAGCCTGATGAGTAAAAAAATTCTGATGGGTAAAGAAATCTCATGGGTAAAATCTCTAACAGGTAAAAAAGTCACACAGGTAAAAAAGTCTCTCGGGTAAAAAAAGTCTCACGGTAAGAAAAGTCTCAGGGGTCACAAAAGTTCACATGACAGTAGTATCACAAGTAAAAAAAGTCTCATGGGTAAAAAAAGTCTGACGGGCAAAAAAAGTCTGACGGGTAAAAGAAATCTCAAAGGTACAAAGTCTGACGGGTAAAAAAAGTCTCACGAGAAAAAATGCCTTACGAGTAAAAAAATCTGACGGGTAAAAAAAGTCTCAAGGGTAAAAACTCTCATGGGTACAATATCTCACGGGTAAAAAAAGTCGCACGGGTAAAGGAAGTCTCATGGGTAAAAAGTCTCACAGGTAAAAAAAGTCTCAAAGTTAAAAAAAATCTCAAGGGTGAAAAAAGTCTCATGGGTAAAAAAAGTCTCACATGTAAAAAAAGTCTCAGAGATACGTGGTGTCACGGGTAAAATGTCTGACGGGTAAAAGAAATCTAAAGGGTTAAAAGTCTCACAGATAAAAAAAGTCTCATGCATGAAAAAAGTCTCACAGGTAAAAATTCTCATGTGTAAAAAGCCTCAAGGGTAAAAAGTCTCACAGGTAAAAATAGTCTCACGGGTAAAAAGTCCGAAGGGTAAAAAACGTCTCATGGGTAAAAAAAGTCTGACGGGCAAAAAAAGTCTCAAGGGTAAAAAAAGTCTGACGGGTAAAAGAAGTTTCATTGGTAAAAACTCTCAAGGGTAAAAATTGTGACAGTAAAAATGTCTCACATGTAAAAAAAATCTCACAGTTAAAAAAAGTCTCATGGGTAAAAAAGTCCCACAGGTAAAAAGTCTCAGGGGTAAAAAAAATCTCATGGGTAAAAAAAGTCTCTCAGGTAAATAGTCTCACGGGTAAAAAAAGTCTTACGGGTAAAAAAAATCACAAGTAGAAATTCCCATGATAAAAAAAATCTCACGGTTAAAAAAAGTCTCATGGGTGAAAAGGTATGATGGTTAAAAATTCTCATGTGTAAAAAAACTCAAGTGTAAAAATTCTTACGGGTAAAAAACGTCTCACGGGAAAAAAAGTCTGACGAGTAAAAAAAGTCTTACGGGTAGTAATTTTCATAGGTAAAATGTCTCACAGGTAAAAAAAGTCTTACGGGTAAAAAAGGTTTGATGGGTAAAAAAAGCCTCACGGTTAAAAATTCTCAGAGGTTAAAAGTCCCATAGGTAAAAAATGTCTTACGGGAAAAAAAGCCTGAGGAGTCAAAAAAGTCTGACGGGTAAAGAAATCTCATGGGTAAAAACTCTAACGGGTAAAATAGTCTCACAGGTAAAAAATGTCTCACGGGTAAAATAAATCTCACGTTTAAAAATTCTCGCGTGCAAAAAAATCTCATGGTTAGAGAAGTCTTACGGGTAAAAAATCTCTCAGAGGTGGAAAAATTCTCATGGGTAAAAAGTCACACAGGTAAAAAAAGTCTCAAGGGTAAAAAAAGTCTCACAATAAGAAAAGTCTCGGGGGTCAAAAAAGTTAACTGGACAGTAGTATCACAAGTAAAAAAAGTCTCAAGGGTAAAAAGTATCATGGGGAAAAATATCCCATGGGTAAAAAGTCTCACGGGTAAAAAAAGTCTCACGGGTAGAAAACATCTCACGGGTAAAAAGTCTCAGAGGTAAAAGTCTCACGGGTAAAAAATGTCTCACGGGAAAAAAAGCCTGATGAGTCAAAAAAGTCTGACGGGTAAAGAAACATCATGGGTAAAAGCTCTAACAGGTAAAAAAGTCTCACAGGTAAAAAATATCTCACGGGTAAAATAACTCATGTTTAAAAATTCTCGCGTGTAAAAAAAGTCTCATGGTTAGAGAATCTTATGGGTAAAAACACTCTCAGAGGTGGAAAAATTCTCATGGGTAAAAAGTCTCACAGGTAAAAAAAGTCTCTCGGGTAAAAAAAGTCTCACGGTAGAGAAAAGTCTCAGGGGTCACAAAAGTTCACGTGACAGTAGTATCACAAGTAAAAAAAGTCTCAAAAGTAAAAAGTCTCATGGGGAAAAATGTCTCATGCTAAAAAAGTCTCACGGGTAAAATAAATCTCTCGTTTAAAAATTCTCACAGGTAAAAAAAGTCTCATGGCTAGAAAAGTCTTACGGGTAAAAAACTCTCAGAGGTGGAAAAATTCTCATGTGTACAAAGTCACACAGGTAAAAAAATTCTCACGAGTAAAAAAGGTCATGGGTAAAAAGTCTCACAGGTAGAAAATTTCTCATGGTTAAAAAGTCTCACAAGTAAAAAACGTCTCACGGGTAAAAAAGGTCTCAAGGGTGAAAAGTCTGATGTGTAAAAAAAGTCTTGTTTTACCCGTGAGACTTTTTTTACCCATGAGAATTTTTACCTTTGAGGCTTTTTACCCGTGAGACTATTTTTACCTGTGAGACTTTTCACCCATGAGACTTTTAACCATGAGACTTTTTTTACCTGAGAGACCTTTTACCCGTGAGATTTGTTTTACCCGTCAGACATTTTACCCGTGACACTAATACCTCTGAGACTTTTTTTACCTGAGAGACTTTTTTTACCTGTGTGACTTTTTACCCATGAGAATTTATCCACCTCTGAGAGTTTTTTTACCCGTAAGACTTCTCTAACCATGAGATTTTTTTACACTCGAGAATTTTTAAACGTGAGATTTATTTTACCCGTGAGACATTTTTTACCCGTGAGACTATTTTACCCGTTAGAGTTTTTACCCATGAGATTTCTTTACCCGTCAGACTTTTTTGACTCCTCAGGCTTTTTTTCCCGTGAGACATTTTTTCCCTGTGGGACTTTTAACCTCTGAGACTTTGTTTTTTTACCCGTCAGATGTTTTTTTACCCGAGAGACTTTTTTTACCTGTGAGACTTTTTACCCATGACTTCTTTTACCCGTGAGACTTTTTTTTCCCGTGAGACATTTTTACCTGTGAGACTTTTTACCCATGAGAATTTTTACCCGTGAGACTATTTTTACCTGTGAGACTTTTCACGCATGAGACTTTTAACCATGAGACTTTTTTTACCTGTGAGGATTTTTACCCATGAGAATTTTTTCCCGTGAGACTTTTTTTACCTTTGAGACTTTTTTTACCTGTCAGACTTTTTTTACACGTCAGATATTTTTACCATGAAAATATTTACCCATCAGACGTTTTCCTCGGGAGACTTTTTTTACCCATGAGAATTTTTACCCTTGAGGCTTTTTACCCATGAGAATTTTTACCCGTGAGACTATTTTTACCTGTGAGACTTTTCACCCATGAGACTTTTACCCATGAGACTATTTTTACCTGTGTGACTTTCTACCCATGAGAATTTTTCCACCTCTGAGAGTTTTTTTACCCTTAAGACTTCTCTAACCATGAGATTTTTTTGCACGCGAGAATTTTTAAACGTGAGATTTATTTTACCCGTGAGACATTTTTTACCTGTGAGACTATTTTACCCGTTAGAGTTTTTACCCATGAGATTTCTTTACCCGTCAGACTTTTTTGACTCCTCAGGCTTTTTTTCCCGTGAGTCATTTTTTCCCTATGGGACTTTTAACCTCTGAGACTTTGTTTTTTTACCCGTCAGATGTTATTTTACCCGTGAGACTTTTTTTACCTGTGAGACTTTTTACCCATGACTTCTTTTACCCGTGAGGCTTTTTTTTCCCATAAGAATTTTTACCCTTGAGGCTTCTACACGTGAGACTATTTTTAATTGTAAGACTTTTCACCCATGAGACTTTTAACCATGAGACTTTTTTTACCCATGAGATTTTTTACCCATGAGAATTTTTCCACCTCTGAGAGTTTTTTTACCCGTAAGACTTCTCTAACCATGAGACTTTTTTTACACGCGAGATTTTTAAACGTGAGATTTGTTTTACCCGTGAGATATTTTTTACCTGCAAGACTATTTTACCCGTTAGAGTTTTTACCCATGAGATTTCTTTACCCGTCAGACTTTTTTGACTCCTCAGGCTTTTTTTCCCGTGAGACATTTTTTACCTATGGGACTTTTAACCTCTGAGACTTTGTTTTTTTACCCGTCAGATGTTATTTTACCCGTGAGACTTTTTTTACCTGTGAGACTTTTTTTACCTGTGTGACATTTTTCCCATGAGAATTTTTCCACCTCTGAGAGTTTTTTTACCCGTTAGACTTCTCTAACCATGAGACTTTTTTTACACGCGAGAATTTTTAAACGTGATATTTGTTTTACCCGTGAGACATTTTTTACCCGTGAGACTATTTTACCCGTTAGAGTTTTTACCCATGAGATTTCTTTACCCGTCAGACTTTTTTGACTCCTCAGGCTTTTTTTCCCGTGAGACATTTTTTACCTATGGGACTTTTAACCTCTGAGATTTTGTTTTTTTACCCGTCAGATGTTATTTTACCCGTGAGATTTTTTTTACATGTGAGACTTTTTTTACCCATGAGACTTTTTACCCATGAGAATTTTTCCACCTCTGAGAGTTTTTTTACCCGTAAGACTTCTCTAACCATGAGACTTTTTTTACACGCGAGAATTTTTAAACGTGAGATTTGTTTTACCCGTGAGACATTTTTTACCTGTGAGACTATTTTACCCAATGAGAATTTTTCCACCTCTGAGAGATTTTTTACCCGTAAGACTTCTCTAACCATGAGATTTTTTTTTACACGCGAGTATTTATAAACGTGAGATTTATTTTACCCGTGAGACATTTTTTACCTTTGAGACTATTTTACCCGTTAGAGTTTTTACCCATGAGATTTCTTTACCCGTCAGACTTTTTTGACTCCTCAGGCTTTTTTTCCCGTGAGACATTTTTTACTTATGGGACTTTTAACCTCTGAGACTTTGGTTTTTTACCCGTCAGATGTTTTTTTACCCGAGAGACTTTTTTTACCTGTGAGACTTTTTACCCATGACTTCTTTTACCCGTGAGACTTTTTTCACCCGTGAGACTTTTTTTACCTGTGAGACTTTATTTTACCTGTCAGAATTCTTTTTACACGACAGATATTTTTACCATGAAAATATTTACCCGTCAGACTTTTTACCCGGGAGACTTTTTTTACCCATGATAAATTATACCCTTGAGGATTTTTACCCATGAGAATTTTTACCCGTGAGACTATTTTTACCTCTGAGACTTTTCACCCATGAGACTTTTAACAATGAGACTTTTTTTACCTGTGAGACTTTTTACCCATGAGAATTTTTCCACCTCTGAGAGTTTTTTTACCCTTAAGACTTCTCTAACCATGAGATTTTTTTGCACGCGAGAATTTTTAAACGTGAGATTTATTTTACCCGTGAGACATTTTTTACCTGTGAGACTATTTTACCCGTTAGAGTTTTTACCCATGAGATTTCTTTACCCGTCAGACTTTTTTGACTCCTCAGGCTTTTTTTCCCGTGAGTCATTTTTTCCCTATGGGACTTTTAACCTCTGAGACTTTGTTTTTTTACCCGTCAGATGTTATTTTACCCGTGAGACTTTTTTTACCTGTGAGACTTTTTACCCATGACTTCTTTTACCCGTGAGGCTTTTTTTTCCCATAAGAATTTTTACCCTTGAGGCTTCTACACGTGAGACTATTTTTAATTGTAAGACTTTTCACCCATGAGACTTTTAACCATGAGACTTTTTTTACCCATGAGATTTTTTACCCATGAGAATTTTTCCACCTCTGAGAGTTTTTTTACCCGTAAGACTTCTCTAACCATGAGACTTTTTTTACACGCGAGATTTTTAAACGTGAGATTTGTTTTACCCGTGAGATATTTTTTACCTGCAAGACTATTTTACCCGTTAGAGTTTTTACCCATGAGATTTCTTTACCCGTCAGACTTTTTTGACTCCTCAGGCTTTTTTTCCCGTGAGACATTTTTTACCTATGGGACTTTTAACCTCTGAGACTTTGTTTTTTTACCCGTCAGATGTTATTTTACCCGTGAGACTTTTTTTACCTGTGAGACTTTTTTTACCTGTGTGACATTTTTCCCATGAGAATTTTTCCACCTCTGAGAGTTTTTTTACCCGTTAGACTTCTCTAACCATGAGACTTTTTTTACACGCGAGAATTTTTAAACGTGATATTTGTTTTACCCGTGAGACATTTTTTACCCGTGAGACTATTTTACCCGTTAGAGTTTTTACCCATGAGATTTCTTTACCCGTCAGACTTTTTTGACTCCTCAGGCTTTTTTTCCCGTGAGACATTTTTTACCTATGGGACTTTTAACCTCTGAGATTTTGTTTTTTTACCCGTCAGATGTTATTTTACCCGTGAGACTTTTTTTACCTGTGAGACTTTTTTTACCCATGAGACTTTTTACCCATGAGAATTTTTCCACCTCTGAGAGTTTTTTTACCCGTAAGACTTCTCTAACCATGAGACTTTTTTTACACGCGAGAATTTTTAAACGTGAGATTTATTTTACCCGTGAGACATTTTTTACCTGTGAGACTATTTTACCCGTTAGAGTTTTTACCCATGAGATTTCTTTACCCGTCAGACTTTTTTGACTCCTCAGGCTTTTTTTCCTGTGAGACATTTTTTCCCTATGGGACTTTTAACCTCTGAGACTTTGTTTTTTTACCCGTCAGATGTTTTTTTACCCATGAGACTTTTTTTACCTGTGAGACTTTTTACCCATGACTTCTTTTACCCGTGAGACTTTTTTTACCTGTGAGACTTTTTTTACCCTTGAGGCTTTTTACCCATGAGAATTTTTACCCGTGAGACTATTTTTACCTCTGAGACTTTTCACCCATGAGACTTTTAACCATGAGAGTTTTTTTACCTGTGTGACTTTCTACCCATGAGAATTTTTCCACCTCTGAGAGTTTTTTTACCCGTAAGACTTCTCTAACCATGAAACTTTTTTTACACGCGAGAATTTTTAAACGTGAGATTTATTTTACCCGTGAGACATTTTTTACCTGTGAGACTATTTTACCCGTTAGAGTTTTTACCCATGAGATTTCTTTACCTGTCAGACTTTTTTGACTCATCAGGCTTTTTTTCCCGTGAGACATTTTTTCCCTATGGGACTTTTAACCTCTGAGACTTTGTTTTTTTACCCGTCAGATGTTATTTTACCCATGAGACTTTTTTTACCTGTGAGACTTTTTTTACCTGAGACTTCTTACGCGTGATAATTTTTCTACCCGTGAGACTTTTTTAACCCGTGAGACTTTTTACCCGAGACATTTTTCCCCATGAGACTTTTTACTCTTGAGACTTTTTTTACCCATGAGACTTTTTTTCCTTGTGATACTACTGTCCCGTGAACTTTTGTGACCCCTGAGACTTTTCTTACCGTGAGACTTTTTTTACCCAAGAGACTTTTTTTACCTGTGTGACTTTTTACCTATGAGAATTTTTCCACCTCTGAGAGATTTTTTACCCGTAAGACTTCTCTAACCATGAGACTTTTTTTTACACGCGAGTATTTATAAACGTGAGATTTATTTTACCCGTGAGACATTTTTTACCTTTGAGACTATTTTACCCGTTAGAGTTTTTACCCATGAGATTTCTTTACCCGTCAGACTTTTTTGACTCCTCAGGCTTTTTTTCCCGTGAGACATTTTTTACTTATGGGACTTTTAACCTCTGAGACTTTGGTTTTTTACCCGTCAGATGTTTTTTTACCCGAGAGACTTTTTTTACCTGTGAGACTTTTTACCCATGACTTCTTTTACCCGTGAGACTTTTTTTACCTGTGAGACTTTATTTTACCTGTCAGAATTCTTTTTACACGACAGATATTTTTACCATGAAAATATTTACCCGTCAGACTTTTTACCCGGGAGACTTTTTTTACCCATGATAAATTATACCCTTGAGGATTTTTACCCATGAGAATTTTTACCCGTGAGACTATTTTTACCTCTGAGACTTTTCACCCATGAGACTTTTAACTATGAGACTTTTTTTACCTGTGAGACTTTTTACCCATGAGAATTTTTCCACCTCTGAGAGTTTTTTTACCCGTAAGACTTCTCTAACCATGAGACTTTTTTTACACGCGAGAATTTTTAAACGTGAGATTTATTTTACCCGTGAGACATTTTTTACCTGTGAGACTATTTTACCCTTTAGAGTTTTTACCCATGAGATTTCTTTACCCGTCAGACTTTTTTGACTCCTCAGGCTTTTTTTCCCGTGAGACATTTTTTACCTATGGGACTTTTAACCTCTGAGACTTTGGTTTTTTACCCGTCAGATGTTATTTTACCCGTGAGACTTTTTTTACCTGTGAGACTTTTTTTACCTGTGAGACTTTTTACCCATGAGAATTTTTCCACCTCTGAGAGATTTTTTACCCGTAAGACTTCTCTAACCATGAGACTTTTTTTTACACGCGAGTATTTGTAAACGTGAGATTTATTTTACCCGTGAGACATTTTTTACCTTTGAGACTATTTTACCCGTTAGAGTTTTTACCCATGAGATTTCTTTACCCGTCAGACTTTTTTGACTCCTCAGGCTTTTTTTCCCGTGAGACATTTTTTACCTATGGGACTTTCAACCTCTGAGACTTTGTTTTTTTACCCGTCAGATGTTTTTTTACCCGTGAGACTTTTTTTACCTGTGAGACTTTTTACCCATGACTTCTTTTACCCGTGAGACTTTTTTTACCTGTGAGACTTTATTTTACCTGTCAGAATTCTTTTTACACGACAGATATTTTTACCATGAAAATATTTACCCGTCAGACTTTTTACCCGGGAGACTTTTTTTACCCATGATAATTTATACCCTTGAGGTTTTTTACCCATGAGAATTTTTACCCGTGAGAGTATTTTTACCTGTGAGACTTTTCACCCATGAGACTTTTAACTATGAGAC
Organism: Falco punctatus; assembly: GCF_963210335.1. Classification (NCBI taxonomy): domain Eukaryota; kingdom Metazoa; phylum Chordata; class Aves; order Falconiformes; family Falconidae; genus Falco; species Falco punctatus. The sequence continues at coordinate 827,113 of NW_027660232.1, read as the reverse complement.
TTTTTTTACCTGTGAGACTTTTTACCCATGAGAATTTTTCCACCTCTGAGAGTTTTTTTACCCGTAAGACTTCTCTAACCATGAGACTTTTTTTACACGCGAGAATTTTTAAACGTGAGATTTATTTTACCCGTGAGACATTTTTTACCTGTGAGACTATTTTACCCGTTAGAGATTTTACCCATGAGATTTCTTTACCCGTCAGACTTTTTTGACTCCTCAGGCTTTTTTTCCCGTGAGACATTTTTTCCCTATGGGACTTTTAACCTCTGAGACTTTGTTTTTTTACCCGTCAGATGTTATTTTACCCGTGAGACTTTTTTTACCTGTGAGACTTTTTTTACCTGTGAGACTTTTTACCCATGACTTCTTTTACCCGTGAGACTTTTTTCACCCGTGAGACTTTTTTTACCTGTGAGACTTTATTTTACCTGTCAGAATTCTTTTTACACGACAGATATTTTTACCATGAAAATATTTTTCCGTCAGACTTTTTACCCGGGAGACTTTTTTTACCCATGATAATTTATACCCTTGAGGCTTTTTACCCATGAGAATTTTTACCCGTGAGAGTATTTTTACCTGTGAGACTTTTCACCCATGAGACTTTTAACTATGAGACTTTTTTTACCTGTGAGACTTTTTACCCATGAGAATTTTTCCACCTCTGAGAGTTTCTTTACCCGTAAGACTTCTCTAACCATGAGACTTTTTTTACACGCGAGAATTTTTAAACGTGAGATTTATTTTACCCGTGAGACATTTTTTACCTGTGAGACTATTTTACCCGTTAGAGTTTTTACCCATGAGATTTCTTTACCCGTCAGACTTTTTTGACTCATCAGGCTTTTTTTCCCGTGAGACATTGTTTACCTATGGGACTTTTAACCTCTGAGACTTTGTTTTTTTACCCGTCAGATGTTTTTTTACCCATGAGACTTTTTTTTACCCATGAGACTTTTTTTACCTGAGACTTCTTACGCGTGATAATTTTTCTACCCGTGAGACTTTTTTAACCCGTGAGACTTTTTACCCGAGACATTTTTCCCCATGAGACTTTTTACTCTTGAGACTTTTTTTACCCATGAGATTTTTTTTCCTTGTGATACTACTGTCCCGTGAACTTTTGTGACCCCTGAGACTTTACTTACCGTGAGATTTTTTTTACCCAAGAGACTTTCTTTACCTGTGTGACTTTTTACCCATAAGAATTTTTCCACCTCTGAGAGATTTTTTACCCGTAAGACTTCTCTAACCATGAGACTTTTTTTTACACGCGAGTATTTATAAACGTGAGATTTATTTTACCCGTGAGACATTTTTTACCTGTGAGACTATTTTACCCGTTAGAGTTTTTACCCATGAGATTTCTTTACCCGTCAGACTTTTTTGACTCCTCAGGCTTTTTTTCCCGTGAGACATTTTTTACCTATGGGACTTTTAACCTCTGAGACTTTTTACCCGTCAGATGTTTTATAACCCGTGAGACTTTTTTTACCTGTGAGACTTTTTTTGCCTGTGAGACTTTTTTTACACGTCAGACTTCTTTTACACGTCAGATATTTTTACCATGAAAATATTTTTCCGTCAGACTTTTTACCCGGGAGACTTTTTTTTACCTATGATAATTTATACCCTTGAGGCTTTTTACCCATGAGAATTTTTACCCGTGAGACTATTTTTACCTCTGAGACTTTTCACCCATGAGACTTTTAACTATGAGACTTTTTTTACCTGTGAGACTTTTTACCCATGAGAATTTTTCCACCTCTGAGAGTTTTTTTACCCGTAAGACTTCTCTAACCATGAGACTTTTTTTACACGCGAGAATTTTTAAACGTGAGATTTATTTTACCCGTGAGACATTTTTTACCTGTGAGACTATTTTACCCGTTAGAGTTTTTACCCATGAGATTTCTTTACCCGTCAGACTTTTTTGACTCCTCAGGCTTTTTTTCCCGTGAGACATTTTTTCCCTATGGGACTTTTAACCTCTGAGACTTTGTTTTTTTACCCGTCAGATGTTATTTTACCCGTGAGACTTTTTTTACCTGTGAGACTTTTTTTACCTGTGAGACTTTTTACCCATGACTTCTTTTACCCGTGAGACTTTTTTCACCCGTGAGACTTTTTTTACCTGTGAGACTTTATTTTACCTGTCAGAATTCTTTTTACACGACAGATATTTTTACCATGAAAATATTTTTCCGTCAGACTTTTTACCCGGGAGACTTTTTTTACCCATGATAATTTATACCCTTGAGGCTTTTTACCCATGAGAATTTTTACCCGTGAGAGTATTTTTACCTGTGAGACTTTTCACCCATGAGACTTTTAACTATGAGACTTTTTTTACCTGTGAGACTTTTTACCCATGAGAATTTTTCCACCTCTGAGAGTTTCTTTACCCGTAAGACTTCTCTAACCATGAGACTTTTTTTACACGCCAGTATTTTTAAACGTGAGATTTGTTTTACCCGTGAGACATTTTTTACCTGTGAGATTATTTTACCCGTTAGAGTTTTTACCCATGAGATTTCTTTACCCGACAGACTTTTTTGACTCATCAGGCTTATTTTCCCGTGAGACATTTTTTACCTATGGGACTTTTACCCTCTGAGACTTTGTTTTTTTACCCGTCAGATGTTTTTTTACCCGTGAGACTTTTTTTACCTGTGAGACTTATTTTACCCCTGAGACTTATTTTACCTGTGAGACTTTTTTTACCCATGAGACTTATTTTACCCCTGAGACTTATTTTACCCATGAGACTTTTCTTACCCATGAGACTTATTTTACCCCTGAGACTTTTTACCTGCGGGAATTTTTTACCCATGAGACTTTTTCTACCTGTGACACTTTTCTACCTGCTAGACTTTTTACCCAAATCTTTTTTTACCTCTGAGACTTTTTTTAACTGTGAGACTTTTTTTACCTGTGAGACATTTTTTACCCATGAGACTTATTTTACCCCTGAGACTTTTTTTACCCCTGAGACTTATTTTACCCCTGAGACTTTTTACCTGCGGGAATTTTTTACCCATGAGACTTTTTCTACCTGTGAGACTTTTCTACCTGCTAGACTTTTTACCCGAATCTTTTTTTACCTCTGAGACTGTTTTTACCTGTGAGACTTTTTTTACCTGGGAGACTTTTTTTACCCATGACTTTTTTTACCCGTCAGACTTTTTTCCCGTGGGACATTTTTTACCTATGGGACTTTTTACCTCTGAGACTTTTTACCCGTCAGATGTTTTTTAACCTGTGAGACTTTTTTTACCTGTGAGACTTATTTTACCCCTGAGACTTATTTTACCCCTGAGACTTATTTTACCCCTGAGACTTTTTACCTGCGGGAATTTTTTACCCATGAGACTTTTTCTACCTGTGAGACTTTTCTACCTGCTAGACTTTTTACCCGAATCTTTTTTTACCTCTGAGACTGTTTCTACCTGTGAGACTTTTTTTACCTGTGAGACATTTTTTACCCATGAGACTTTTTTTACCTGTGACACTTTTTTTACCCATGACTTTTTTTACCCGTCAGACTTTTTTCCCGTGAGACATTTTTTACCTATGGGACTTTTTACCTCTGAGACTTTTTACCCGTCAAATGTTTTTTAACCCGCGAGACTTTTTTTACCCGTGAGACTTTTTTTACCTGTGAGACTTTTTTTACCCCTGAGACTTATTTTACCCTTGAGACTTTTTACCTGCGGGAATTTTTTACCCATGAGACTTTTTCTACCTGTGAGACTTTTCTACCTGCTAGACTTTTTACCCAAATCTTTTTTTACCTCTGAGACTTTTTACCCGTCAGATGTTTTTTAACCCGTGAGACTTTTTTTACCTCTGAGACTTTTTTTACCTGTGACACTTTTTATGCCCCTGAGACTTATTTTACCCTTGAGACTTTTTACCTGCGGGAATTTTTTACCCATGAGACTTTTTCTACCTGTGAGAATTTTCTACCTGCTAGACTTTTTACCCGAATCTTTTTTTACCTCTGAGACTTTTTTTACCTGTGACACTTTTTTTACCCATGACTTTTTTTACCCGTCAGACTTTTTTACCGTGAGACATTTTTTCCTATGGGACTTTTTACCTCTGAGACTTTTTACCCGTCAGATGTTTTTTAACCCGTGAGACTTTTTTTAACTGTGAGACTTATTTTACCCCTGAGACTTATTTCACCCCTGAGACTTTTTACCTGCGGGAATTTTTTACCCATGAGACTTTTTCTAGCTGTGAGACTTTTCTACCTGCTAGACTTTTTACCCGAATCTTTTTTTACCTCTGAGACTTTTTCTACCTGTGACACTTTTCTACCTGCTAGACTTTTTACCCGAATCTTTTTTTACCTCTGAGACTTTTTTTACCCGTGAGACTTTTTTCACCCGTGAGACTTTTTTCACCCGTGAGACTTTTTTTAACTTTGAGACTTATTTTACCCCTGAGACTTATTTCACCCCTGAGACTTTTTACCTGCGGGAATTTGTTACCCATGAGGCTTTTTTCTACCTGTGAGACTTTTCTACCTGCCTGACTTTTTACCCGAATCTTTTTTTACCTCTGAGACTTTTTTTACCTGTGAGACTTTTTTTACCCATGACTTTTTTTACCCGTCAGACTTTTTTCCCGTGGGACATTTTTTACCTATGGGACTTTTTACCTCTGAGACTTTTTACCCGTCAGATGTTTTTTACCCGTGAGACTTTTTTTACCTGTGAGACTTATTTTACCCCTGAGACTTATTTTACCCCTGAGACTTATTTCACCCCTGAGACTTTTTACCTGCGGGAATATTTACCCATGAGACTTTTTCTACCTGTGAGAATTTTCTACCTGCTAGACTTTTTACCCGAATCTTTTTTTACCTCTGAGACTGTTTTTACCTGTGACACTTTTTTTACCCATGACTTTTTTTACCCGTCAGACTTCTTTACCGTGAGACATTTTTTCCTATGGGACTTTTTACCTCGGAGAATTTTACCTCTCTGATGTTTTTTAACCCGTGAGACTTTTTTTAACTGTGAGACTTATTTTACCCCTGAGACTTATTTCACCCCTGAGACTTTTTACCTGCGGGAATTTTTTACCCATGAGACTTTTTCTACCTGTGAGACTTTTCTACCTGCTAGACTTTTTACCCGAATCTTTTTTTACCTCTGAGACTTTTTTTACCTGTGAGACTTTTTTTACCCATGACTTTCTTTACCCGTCAGACTTTTTTCCCGTGAGACATTTTTTACCTATGGGACTTTTTACCTCTGAGACTTTTTACCTCTCTGATGTTTTTTAACCCGTGAGACTTTTTTTACCTGTGAGACTTTTTTTACCCCTGAGACTTATTTCACCCCTGAGACTTTTTACCTGCGGGAATTTTTTACCCATGAGACTTTTTCTACCTGTGAGACTTTTCTACCTGCTAGACTTTTTACCCGAATCTTTTTTTACCTCTGAGACTTTTTCTACCTGTGAGACTTTTCTACCTGCTAGACTTTTTACCCGAATCTTTTTTTACCTCTGAGACTTTTTTTACCCGTGAGACTTTTTTCAACCGTGAGACTTTTTTTAACTTTGAGACTTATTTTACCCCTGAGACTTATTTCACCCCTGAGACTTTTTACCTGCGGGAATTTTTTACCCATGAGGCTCTTTTCTACCTGTGAGACTTTTCTACCTGCTAGACTTTTTACCCGAATCTTTTTTTACCTCTGAGACTTTTTTTACCTGTGAGACTTTTTTTACCCATGACTTTTTTTACCCGTCAGACTTTTTTCCCGTGGGACATTTTTTACCTATGGGACCTTTTACCACTGAGACTTTTTACCCGTCAGATGTTTTTTAACCCGTGAGACTTTTTTTACCTGTGAGACTTATTTTACCCCTGAGACTTATTTTACCCCTGAGACTTATTTCACCCCTGAGACTTTTTGACTGCGGGAATTTTTTACCCATGAGGCTTTTTCTACCTGTGAGACTTTTCTACCTGCTAGACTTTTTACCCGAATCTTTTTTTACCTCTGAGACTTTTTTTACCTGTGAGACTTTTTTACCCATGACTTTCTTTACCCGTCAGACTTTTTTCCCGTGAGACATTTTTTTACCTATGGGACTTTTTGCCTCTGAGACTTTTTACCCGTCAGATGTTTTTTAACCCGTGAGACTTTTTTTAACTGTGAGACTTATTTTACCCCTGAGACTTATTTTACGCCTGAGACTTTTTACCTGCGGGAATTTTTTACCCATGAGACTTTTTCTACCTGTGAGACTTTTCTACCTGCTAGACTTTTTACCCGAATCTTTTTTTACCTCTGAGAATTTTTCTACCTGTGACACTTTTCTACCTGCTAGACTTTTTACCCGAATCTTTTTTTACCTGTGAGACTTTTTTTACCTGTGAGACTTTTTTTACCTGTGAGACATTTTTTACCCATGAGACTTATTTTACCCCTGAGACTTTTTTTACCCATGAGACTTATTTTACCCCTGAGAATTTTTACCTGCAGGAATTTTTTACCCATGAGACTTTTTCTACCTGTGAGACTTTTCTACCTGCTAGACTTTTTACCCGAATCTTTTTTTACCTCTGAGACTTTTTTTACCTGTGAGACTTTTTTTACCTGTGAGACATTTTTTACCCATGAGACTTATTTTACCCCTGAGACTTTTTTTACCCATGAGACTTTTTTTACCCATGAGACTTATTTTACTCCTGAGACTTTTTACCTGCGGGAATTTTTTACTCATGAGACTTTTTCTACCTGTGAGACTTTTCTACCTGCTAGACTTTTTACCCGAATCTTTTTTTCTACCTGCTAGACTTTTTTTACCTGTGAGACTTTTTTCACCCGTGAGACTTTTTTTACCCGTCAGACTTTTTTCACGTGAGACATTTTTTACCTATGGGACTTTTTACCTCTGAGACTTTTTACCCGTCAGATGTGTTTTAACCCGTGAGACTTTTTTTACCTGTGAGACTTATTTTACCCCTGAGACTTATTTTACCACCGAGACTTTTTACCTGCGGGAATTTTTTACCCATGAGACTTTTTCTACCTGTGAGACTTTTCTACCTGCTAGACTTTTTACCCGAATCTTTTTTTACCTCTGAGACTTTTTTTACCTGTGAGACTTTTTTTACCTGTGAGACATTTTTTACCCATGAGACTTATTTTACCCCTGAGACTTATTTTACCCCTGAGACTTTTTACCTGCGGGAATTTTTTACCCATGAGTCTTTTTCTACCTGTGCGACTTTTCTACCTGCTAGACTTTTTCCCGAATCTTTTTTTACCTCTGAGACTTTTTTTACCCATGACTTTTTTTTTCGCGTCAGACTTTTTTCACGTGAGACATTTTTTACATATGGGACTTTTTACCTCTGAGACTTTTTACCCGTCAGATATTTTTTAACCTGTGAGACTTTTTTTACCTGTGAGACTTATTTTACCCCTGAGACTTATTTTACCCCTGAGATTTTTACATGCGGGAATTTTTACCCATGATACTTTTTCTACCTGTGAGACTTTTCTACCTGCTAGACTTTTTACCCGAATCTTTTTTTACCTCTGAGACTTCTATTACCTGTGAGACTTTTTTTACCTGTGACACATTTTTTACCCGTGAGACTTATTTTACCCCTGAGACTTATTTTACCCCTGAGATTTTTACCTGCGGGAATTTTTTACCCATGAGACTTTTTCTACCTGTGACACTTTTCTACCTGCTAGACTTTTTACCCGAATCTTTTTTTACCTGTGAGCCTTTTTTACCCATGACTTTTTTTACCCATCAGACTTTTTTCACGTGAGACATTTTTTACATATGGGACTTTTTACCCGTCAGATGCTTTTTGACCCATGAGACTTTTTTTACCTGTGAGACTTATTTTACCCCTGAGACTTATTTTACCCCTGAGACTTTTTACCTGCGGGAATTTTTTACCCATGAGACTTTTTCTACCTGTGCGACTTTTCTACCTGCTAGACTTTTTACCCGAATCTTTTTTTACCTCTGAGACTTTTTTTAACTGTGAGACTTTTTTTACCCATGACTTTTTTTACCCGTCAGACTTTTTTCCCGTGAGACATTTTTTACCTATGGGACTTTTTACCTCTGGGACTTTTTACCCATCAGATGTTTTTTAACCCGTGAGACTTTTATTACCCCTGAGACTTATTTTACCCCTGAGACTTATTTTACCTGTGAGACTTATTTTACCCTGAGACATTTTGCCTGCGGGAATTTTTTACCCATGAGACTTTTTCTACCTGTGAGACTTTTCTACCTGCTAGACTTTTTACCCGAATCTTTTTTTACCTGTGAGCCTTTTTTTAACTGTGAGACTTTTTTTACCCATGACTTTTTTTACCCGTCAGACTTTTTTCACGTGAGACTTTTTTTACCTATGGGACTTTTTACCTCTGAGACTTTTTACCCGTCAGATGTTTTTTAACCCTTGAGACTTTTTTTACCTCTGAGACTTTTTTTAACCTCTGAGACTTATTTTACCCCAGAAACTTTTTTTACCCATGAGACTTTTTTTACCCATGACTTTTTTTACCCGTCAGACTTTTTTCACGTGAGACATTTTTTACCTATGGGACTTTTTACCTCTGAGACTTTTTACCCGTCAGATGTTTTATAACCCGTGAGACTTTTTTTAACTTTGAGACTTTTTTTACCCCTGAGACTTATTTCACCCCTGAGACTTTTTACCTGCGGGAATTTTTTACCCATGAGGCTTTTTTCTAGCTGTGAGACTTTTCTACCTGCTAGACTTTTTACCCGAATCTTTTTTTACCCATGAGACTTTTTTTACCTGTGAGACTTTTTTTACCCATGACTTTTTTTACCCGTCAGACTTTTTTCCCGTGGGACATTTTTTACCTATGGGACTTTTTACCTCTGAGACTTTTTACCCGTCAGATGTTTTTTTACCTGTGAGACTTTTTTTACCTGTGAGACTTATTTTACCCCTGAGACTTATTTTACCCCTGAGACTTTTTACCTGCGGGAATTTGTTACCCATGAGACCTTTTCTACCTGTGAGACTTTTCTACCTGCTAGACTTTTTACCCGAATCTTTTTTTACCTCTGAGACTTTTTCTACCTGTGACACTTTTCTACCTGCTAGACTTTTTACCCAAATCTTTTTTTACCTCTGAGACTTTTTTTACCTGTGAGACTTTTTTTACCCATGACTTTTTTTACCCGTCAGACTTTTTTCCCGTGAGACATTTTTTACCTATGGGACTTTTTACCTCTGAGACTTCTAACCCATCAGATGTTTTTTAACCCGTGAGACTTTTTTTACCCCTGAGACTTATTTTAGCCCTGAGACTTATTTTACCCCTGAGACTTTTTACCTGCGGGAATTTTTTACCCATGAGACTTTTTCTACCTGTGAGACTTTTCTACCTGCTAGACTTTTTACCCGAATCTTTTTTTACCTCTGAGACTTTTTTTACCTGTGAGACTTTTTTTACCTGTGAGACATTTTTTACCCATGAGACTTATTTTACCCCTGAGACTTTTTTTACCCATGAGACTTTTTTTACCCATGAGACTTATTTTACTCCTGAGACTTTTTACCTGCGGGAATTTTTTACTCATGAGACTTTTTCTACCTGTGAGACTTTTCTACCTGCTAGACTTTTTACCCGAATCTTTTTTTCTACCTGCTAGACTTTTTTTACCTGTGAGACTTTTTTCACCCGTGAGACTTTTTTTACCCGTCAGACTTTTTTCACGTGAGACATTTTTTACCTATGGGACTTTTTACCTCTGAGACTTTTTACCCGTCAGATGTGTTTTAACCCGTGAGACTTTTTTTACCTGTGAGACTTATTTTACCCCTGAGACTTATTTTACCACCGAGACTTTTTACCTGCGGGAATTTTTTACCCATGAGACTTTTTCTACCTGTGAGACTTTTCTACCTGCTAGACTTTTTACCCGAATCTTTTTTTACCTCTGAGACTTTTTTTACCTGTGAGACTTTTTTTACCTGTGAGACATTTTTTACCCATGAGACTTATTTTACCCCTGAGACTTATTTTACCCCTGAGACTTTTTACCTGCGGGAATTTTTTACCCATGAGTCTTTTTCTACCTGTGCGACTTTTCTACCTGCTAGACTTTTTCCCGAATCTTTTTTTACCTCTGAGACTTTTTTTACCCATGACTTTTTTTTTCGCGTCAGACTTTTTTCACGTGAGACATTTTTTACATATGGGACTTTTTACCTCTGAGACTTTTTACCCGTCAGATATTTTTTAACCTGTGAGACTTTTTTTACCTGTGAGACTTATTTTACCCCTGAGACTTATTTTACCCCTGAGATTTTTACATGCGGGAATTTTTACCCATGATACTTTTTCTACCTGTGAGACTTTTCTACCTGCTAGACTTTTTACCCGAATCTTTTTTTACCTCTGAGACTTCTATTACCTGTGAGACTTTTTTTACCTGTGACACATTTTTTACCCGTGAGACTTATTTTACCCCTGAGACTTATTTTACCCCTGAGATTTTTACCTGCGGGAATTTTTTACCCATGAGACTTTTTCTACCTGTGACACTTTTCTACCTGCTAGACTTTTTACCCGAATCTTTTTTTACCTGTGAGCCTTTTTTACCCATGACTTTTTTTACCCATCAGACTTTTTTCACGTGAGACATTTTTTACATATGGGACTTTTTACCTCTGAGACTTTTTACCCGTCAGATGCTTTTTGACCCATGAGACTTTTTTTACCTGTGAGACTTATTTTACCCCTGAGACTTATTTTACCCCTGAGACTTTTTACCTGCGGGAATTTTTTACCCATGAGACTTTTTCTACCTGTGCGACTTTTCTACCTGCTAGACTTTTTACCCGAATCTTTTTTTACCTGTGAGCCTTTTTTTAACTGTGAGACTTTTTTTACCCATGACTTTTTTTACCCGTCAGACTTTTTTCACGTGAGACTTTTTTTACCTATGGGACTTTTTACCTCTGAGACTTTTTACCCGTCAGATGTTTTTTAACCCGTGAGACTTTTTTTACCTGTGAGACTTATTTTACCCCTGAGACTTATTTTACCCCTGAGACTTATTTCACCCCTGAGACTTTTTGACTGCGGGAATTTTTTACCCATGAGGCTTTTTCTACCTGTGAGACTTTTCTACCTGCTAGACTTTTTACCCGAATCTTTTTTTACCTCTGAGACTTTTTTTACCTGTGAGACTTTTTTACCCATGACTTTCTTTACCCGTCAGACTTTTTTCCCGTGAGACATTTTTTTACCTATGGGACTTTTTGCCTCTGAGACTTTTTACCCGTCAGATGTTTTTTAACCCGTGAGACTTTTTTTAACTGTGAGACTTATTTTACCCCTGAGACTTATTTTACGCCTGAGACTTTTTACCTGCGGGAATTTTTTACCCATGAGACTTTTTCTACCTGTGAGACTTTTCTACCTGCTAGACTTTTTACCCGAATCTTTTTTTACCTCTGAGAATTTTTCTACCTGTGACACTTTTCTACCTGCTAGACTTTTTACCCGAATCTTTTTTTACCTGTGAGACTTTTTTTACCTGTGAGACTTTTTTTACCTGTGAGACATTTTTTACCCATGAGACTTATTTTACCCCTGAGACTTTTTTTACCCATGAGACTTATTTTACCCCTGAGAATTTTTACCTGCAGGAATTTTTTACCCATGAGACTTTTTCTACCTGTGAGACTTTTCTACCTGCTAGACTTTTTACCCGAATCTTTTTTTACCTCTGAGACTTTTTTTACCTGTGAGACTTTTTTTACCTGTGAGACATTTTTTACCCATGAGACTTATTTTACCCCTGAGACTTTTTTTACCCATGAGACTTTTTTTACCCATGAGACTTATTTTACTCCTGAGACTTTTTACCTGCGGGAATTTTTTACTCATGAGACTTTTTCTACCTGTGAGACTTTTCTACCTGCTAGACTTTTTACCCGAATCTTTTTTTCTACCTGCTAGACTTTTTTTACCTGTGAGACTTTTTTCACCCGTGAGACTTTTTTTACCCGTCAGACTTTTTTCACGTGAGACATTTTTTACCTATGGGACTTTTTACCTCTGAGACTTTTTACCCGTCAGATGTGTTTTAACCCGTGAGACTTTTTTTACCTGTGAGACTTATTTTACCCCTGAGACTTATTTTACCACCGAGACTTTTTACCTGCGGGAATTTTTTACCCATGAGACTTTTTCTACCTGTGAGACTTTTCTACCTGCTAGACTTTTTACCCGAATCTTTTTTTACCTCTGAGACTTTTTTTACCTGTGAGACTTTTTTTACCTGTGACACATTTTTTACCCATGAGACTTATTTTACCCCTGAGACTTATTTTACCCCTGAGACTTTTTACCTGCGGGAATTTTTTACCCATGAGTCTTTTTCTACCTGTGCGACTTTTCTACCTGCTAGACTTTTTCCCGAATCTTTTTTTACCTCTGAGACTTTTTTTACCCATGACTTTTTTTTTCGCGTCAGACTTTTTTCACGTGAGACATTTTTTACATATGGGACTTTTTACCTCTGAGACTTTTTACCCGTCAGATATTTTTTAACCTGTGAGACTTTTTTTACCTGTGAGACTTATTTTACCCCTGAGACTTATTTTACCCCTGAGATTTTTACATGCGGGAATTTTTACCCATGATACTTTTTCTACCTGTGAGACTTTTCTACCTGCTAGACTTTTTACCCGAATCTTTTTTTACCTCTGAGACTTCTATTACCTGTGAGACTTTTTTTACCTGTGACACATTTTTTACCCGTGAGACTTATTTTACCCCTGAGACTTATTTTACCCCTGAGATTTTTACCTGCGGGAATTTTTTACCCATGAGACTTTTTCTACCTGTGACACTTTTCTACCTGCTAGACTTTTTACCCGAATCTTTTTTTACCTGTGAGCCTTTTTTACCCATGACTTTTTTTACCCATCAGACTTTTTTCACGTGAGACATTTTTTACATATGGGACTTTTTACCTCTGAGACTTTTTACCCGTCAGATGCTTTTTGACCCATGAGACTTTTTTTACCTGTGAGACTTATTTTACCCCTGAGACTTATTTTACCCCTGAGACTTTTTACCTGCGGGAATTTTTTACCCATGAGACTTTTTCTACCTGTGCGACTTTTCTACCTGCTAGACTTTTTACCCGAATCTTTTTTTACCTCTGAGACTTTTTTTAACTGTGAGACTTTTTTTACCCATGACTTTTTTTACCCGTCAGACTTTTTTCCCGTGAGACATTTTTTACCTATGGGACTTTTTACCTCTGGGACTTTTTACCCATCAGATGTTTTTTAACCCGTGAGACTTTTATTACCCCTGAGACTTATTTTACCCCTGAGACTTATTTTACCTGTGAGACTTATTTTACCCTGAGACATTTTGCCTGCGGGAATTTTTTACCCATGAGACTTTTTCTACCTGTGAGACTTTTCTACCTGCTAGACTTTTTACCCGAATCTTTTTTTACCTGTGAGCCTTTTTTTAACTGTGAGACTTTTTTTACCCATGACTTTTTTTACCCGTCAGACTTTTTTCACGTGAGACTTTTTTTACCTATGGGACTTTTTACCTCTGAGACTTTTTACCCGTCAGATGTTTTTTAACCCTTGAGACTTTTTTTACCTCTGAGACTTTTTTTAACCTCTGAGACTTATTTTACCCCAGAAACTTTTTTTACCCATGAGACTTTTTTTACCCATGACTTTTTTTACCCGTCAGACTTTTTTCACGTGAGACATTTTTTACCTATGGGACTTTTTACCTCTGAGACTTTTTACCCGTCAGATGTTTTATAACCCGTGAGACTTTTTTTAACTTTGAGACTTTTTTTACCCCTGAGACTTATTTCACCCCTGAGACTTTTTACCTGCGGGAATTTTTTACCCATGAGGCTTTTTTCTAGCTGTGAGACTTTTCTACCTGCTAGACTTTTTACCCGAATCTTTTTTTACCCATGAGACTTTTTTTACCTGTGAGACTTTTTTTACCCATGACTTTTTTTACCCGTCAGACTTTTTTCCCGTGGGACATTTTTTACCTATGGGACTTTTTACCTCTGAGACTTTTTACCCGTCAGATGTTTTTTTACCTGTGAGACTTTTTTTACCTGTGAGACTTATTTTACCCCTGAGACTTATTTTACCCCTGAGACTTTTTACCTGCGGGAATTTGTTACCCATGAGACCTTTTCTACCTGTGAGACTTTTCTACCTGCTAGACTTTTTACCCGAATCTTTTTTTACCTCTGAGACTTTTTCTACCTGTGACACTTTTCTACCTGCTAGACTTTTTACCCAAATCTTTTTTTACCTCTGAGACTTTTTTTACCTGTGAGACTTTTTTTACCCATGACTTTTTTTACCCGTCAGACTTTTTTCCCGTGAGACATTTTTTACCTATGGGACTTTTTACCTCTGAGACTTCTAACCCATCAGATGTTTTTTAACCCGTGAGACTTTTTTTACCCCTGAGACTTATTTTAGCCCTGAGACTTATTTTACCCCTGAGACTTTTTACCTGCGGGAATTTTTTACCCATGAGACTTTTTCTACCTGTGAGACTTTTCTACCTGCTAGACTTTTTACCCGAATCTTTTTTTACCTCTGAGACTTTTTTTACCTGTGAGACTTTTTTTACCTGTGAGACATTTTTTACCCATGAGACTTATTTTACCCCTGAGACTTTTTTTACCCATGAGACTTTTTTTACCCATGAGACTTATTTTACTCCTGAGACTTTTTACCTGCGGGAATTTTTTACTCATGAGACTTTTTCTACCTGTGAGACTTTTCTACCTGCTAGACTTTTTACCCGAATCTTTTTTTCTACCTGCTAGACTTTTTTTACCTGTGAGACTTTTTTCACCCGTGAGACTTTTTTTACCCGTCAGACTTTTTTCACGTGAGACATTTTTTACCTATGGGACTTTTTACCTCTGAGACTTTTTACCCGTCAGATGTGTTTTAACCCGTGAGACTTTTTTTACCTGTGAGACTTATTTTACCCCTGAGACTTATTTTACCACCGAGACTTTTTACCTGCGGGAATTTTTTACCCATGAGACTTTTTCTACCTGTGAGACTTTTCTACCTGCTAGACTTTTTACCCGAATCTTTTTTTACCTCTGAGACTTTTTTTACCTGTGAGACTTTTTTTACCTGTGAGACATTTTTTACCCATGAGACTTATTTTACCCCTGAGACTTATTTTACCCCTGAGACTTTTTACCTGCGGGAATTTTTTACCCATGAGTCTTTTTCTACCTGTGCGACTTTTCTACCTGCTAGACTTTTTCCCGAATCTTTTTTTACCTCTGAGACTTTTTTTACCCATGACTTTTTTTTTCGCGTCAGACTTTTTTCACGTGAGACATTTTTTACATATGGGACTTTTTACCTCTGAGACTTTTTACCCGTCAGATATTTTTTAACCTGTGAGACTTTTTTTACCTGTGAGACTTATTTTACCCCTGAGACTTATTTTACCCCTGAGATTTTTACATGCGGGAATTTTTACCCATGATACTTTTTCTACCTGTGAGACTTTTCTACCTGCTAGACTTTTTACCCGAATCTTTTTTTACCTCTGAGACTTCTATTACCTGTGAGACTTTTTTTACCTGTGACACATTTTTTACCCGTGAGACTTATTTTACCCCTGAGACTTATTTTACCCCTGAGATTTTTACCTGCGGGAATTTTTTACCCATGAGACTTTTTCTACCTGTGACACTTTTCTACCTGCTAGACTTTTTACCCGAATCTTTTTTTACCTGTGAGCCTTTTTTACCCATGACTTTTTTTACCCATCAGACTTTTTTCACGTGAGACATTTTTTACATATGGGACTTTTTACCTCTGAGACTTTTTACCCGTCAGATGCTTTTTGACCCATGAGACTTTTTTTACCTGTGAGACTTATTTTACCCCTGAGACTTATTTTACCCCTGAGACTTTTTACCTGCGGGAATTTTTTACCCATGAGACTTTTTCTACCTGTGCGACTTTTCTACCTGCTAGACTTTTTACCCGAATCTTTTTTTACCTCTGAGACTTTTTTTAACTGTGAGACTTTTTTTACCCATGACTTTTTTTACCCGTCAGACTTTTTTCCCGTGAGACATTTTTTACCTATGGGACTTTTTACCTCTGGGACTTTTTACCCGTCAGATGTTTTTTAACCCGTGAGACTTTTATTACCCCTGAGACTTATTTTACCCCTGAGACTTATTTTACCTGTGAGACTTATTTTACCCTGAGACATTTTGCCTGCGGGAATTTTTTACCCATGAGACTTTTTCTACCTGTGAGACTTTTCTACCTGCTAGACTTTTTACCCGAATCTTTTTTTACCTGTGAGCCTTTTTTTAACTGTGAGACTTTTTTTACCCATGACTTTTTTTACCCGTCAGACTTTTTTCACGTGAGACTTTTTTTACCTATGGGACTTTTTACCTCTGAGACTTTTTACCCGTCAGATGTTTTTTAACCCTTGAGACTTTTTTTACCTCTGAGACTTTTTTTAACCTCTGAGACTTATTTTACCCCAGAAACTTTTTTTACCCATGAGACTTTTTTTACCCATGACTTTTTTTACCCGTCAGACTTTTTTCACGTGAGACATTTTTTACCTATGGGACTTTTTACCTCTGAGACTTTTTACCCGTCAGATGTTTTTTTACCTGTGAGACTTTTTTTACCTGTGAGACTTATTTTACCCCTGAGACTTATTTTACCCCTGAGACTTTTTACCTGCGGGAATTTGTTACCCATGAGACCTTTTCTACCTGTGAGACTTTTCTACCTGCTAGACTTTTTACCCGAATCTTTTTTTACCTCTGAGACTTTTTCTACCTGTGACACTTTTCTACCTGCTAGACTTTTTACCCAAATCTTTTTTTACCTCTGAGACTTTTTTTACCTGTGAGACTTTTTTTACCCATGACTTTTTTTACCCGTCAGACTTTTTTCCCGTGAGACATTTTTTACCTATGGGACTTTTTACCTCTGAGACTTCTAACCCATCAGATGTTTTTTAACCCGTGAGACTTTTTTTACCCCTGAGACTTATTTTAGCCCTGAGACTTATTTTACCCCTGAGACTTTTTACCTGCGGGAATTTTTTACCCATGAGACTTTTTCTACCTGTGAGACTTTTCTACCTGCTAGACTTTTTACCCGAATCTTTTTTTACCTGTGAGACTTTTTTTACCTGTGACACATTTTTTACCCATGAGACTTATTTTACCCCTGAGACTTTTTACCTGCGGGAATTTTTTACCCATGAGTCTTTTTCTACCTGTGCGACTTTTCTACCTGCTAGACTTTTTCCCAAATCTTTTTTTACCTCTGAGACTTTTTTTACCCATGACTTTTTTTTTCGCGTCAGACTTTTTTCACGTGAGACATTTTTTACATATGGGACTTTTTACCTCTGACACTTTTCACCCGTCAGATATTTTTTAACCTGTGAGACTTTTTTTACCTGTGAGACTTATTTTACCCCTGAGACTTATTTTACCCCTGAGATTTTTACATGTGGGAATTTTTACCCATGAGACTTTTTCTACCTGTGAGACTTTTCTACCTGCTAGACTTTTTACCCGAATCTTTTTTTACCTCTGAGACTTCTATTACCTGTGAGACTTTTTTTACCTGTGACACATTTTTTACCCGTGAGACTTTTTTCCCGTGAGACATTTTTTACCTATGGGACTTTTTACCTCTGAGACTTCTAACCCATCAGATGTTTTTTAACCCGTGAGACTTTTTTTACCCCTGAGACTTATTTTAGCCCTGAGACTTATTTTACCCCTGAGACTTTTTACCTGCGGGAATTTTTTACCCATGAGGCTTTTTTCTAGCTGTGAGACTTTTCTACCTGCTAGACTTTTTACCCGAATCTTTTTTTACCTCTGAGACTTTTTTTACCTGTGAGACTTTTTTTACCCATGACTTTCTTTACCCGTCAGACTTTTTTCCCGTGAGACATTTTTTTACCTATGGGACTTTTTGCCTCTGAGACTTTTTACCCGTCAGATGTTTTTTAACCCGTGAGACTTTTTTTAACTGTGAGACTTATTTTACCCCTGAGACTTATTTTACGCCTGAGACTTTTTACCTGCGGGAATTTTTTACCCATGAGACTTTTTCTACCTGTGAGACTTTTCTACCTGCTAGACTTTTTACCCGAATCTTTTTTTACCTCTGAGAATTTTTCTACCTGTGACACTTTTCTACCTGCTAGACTTTTTGCCCGAATCTTTTTTTACCTCTGAGACTTTTTTTACCTGTGAGACTTTTTTTACCTGTGAGACATTTTTTACCCATGAGACTTATTTTACCCCTGAGACTTTTTTTACCCATGAGACTTATTTTACCCCTGAGAATTTTTACCTGCAGGAATTTTTTACCCATGAGACTTTTTCTACCTGTGAGACTTTTCTACCTGCTAGACTTTTTACCCGAATCTTTTTTTACCTCTGAGACTTTTTTTACCTGTGAGACTTTTTTTACCTGTGAGACATTTTTTACCCATGAGACTTATTTTACCCCTGAGACTTTTTTTACCCATGAGACTTTTTTTACCCATGAGACTTATTTTACTCCTGAGACTTTTTACCTGCGGGAATTTTTTACCCATGAGACTTTTTCTACCTGTGAGACTTTTCTACCTGCTAGACTTTTTACCCGAATCTTTTTTTCTACCTGCTAGACTTTTTTTACCTGTGAGACTTTTTTCACCCGTGAGACTTTTTTTACCCGTCAGACTTTTTTCACGTGAGACATTTTTTACCTATGGGACTTTTTACCTCTGAGACTTTTTACCCATCAGATGTTTTTTAACCCGTGAGACTTTTTTTACCTGTGAGACTTATTTTACCCCTGAGACTTATTTTACCACCGAGACTTTTTACCTGCGGGAATTTTTTACCCATGAGACTTTTTCTACCTGTGAGACTTTTCTACCTGCTAGACTTTTTACCCGAATCTTTTTTTACCTCTGAGACTTTTTTTACCTGTGAGACTTTTTTTACCTGTGACACATTTTTTACCCATGAGACTTATTTTACCCCTGAGACTTATTTTACCCCTGAGACTTTTTACCTGCGGGAATTTTTTACCCATGAGTCTTTTTCTACCTGTGCGACTTTTCTACCTGCTATACTTTTTCCCGAATATTTTTACCTCTGAGACTTTTTTTACCCATGACTTTTTTTTTCGCGTCAGACTTTTTTCACGTGAGACATTTTTTACATATGGGACTTTTTACCTCTGACACTTTTCACCCGTCAGATATTTTTTAACCTGTGAGACTTTTTTTACCTGTGAGACTTATTTTACCCCTGAGATTTTTACATGCGGGAATTTTTACCCATGAGACTTTTTCTACCTGTGAGACTTTTCTACCTGCTAGACTTTTTACCCGAATCTTTTTTTACCTCTGAGACTTCTATTACCTGTGAGACTTTTTTTACCTGTGACACATTTTTTACCCGTGAGACTTATTTTACCCCTGAGACTTATTTTACCCCTGAGATTTTTACCTGCGGGAATTTTTTACCCATGAGACTTTTTCTACCTGTGACACTTTTCTACCTGCTAGACTTTTTACCCGAATCTTTTTTTACCTGTGAGCCTTTTTTACCCATGACTTTTTTTACCCATCAGACTTTTTTCACGTGAGACATTTTTTACATATGGGACTTTTTACCTCTGAGACTTTTTACCCGTCAGATGCTTTTTAACCCATGAGACTTTTTTTACCTGTGAGACTTATTTTACCCCTGACACTTATTTTACCCCTGAGACTTATTTTACCCCTGAGACTTTTTACCTGCGGGAATTTTTTACCCATGAGACTTTTTCTACCTGTGAGACTTTTCTACCTGCTAGACTTTTTACCCGAATCTTTTTTTACCTCTGAGACTTTTTTTAACTGTGAGACTTTTTTTACCCATGACTTTTTTTACCCGTCAGACTTTTTTCCCGTGAGACATTTTTTACCTATGGGACTTTTTACCTCTGGGACTTTTTACCCGTCAGATGTTTTTTAACCCGTGAGACTTTTTTTACCTGTGAGACTTATTTTACCCCTGAGACTTATTTTACCTGTGAGACTTTTTGCCTGCGGGAATTTTTTACCCATGAGACTTTTTCTACCTGTGAGACTTTTCTACCTGCTAGACTTTTTACCCGAATCTTTTTTTACCTCTGAGACTGTTTTTACCTGTGAGACTTTTTTTACCCATGACTTTTTTTACCCGTCAGATTTTTTCACGTGAGACTTTTTTTACCTATGGGACTTTTTACCTCTGAGACTTTTTACCCGTCAGATGTTTTTTAACCCTTGAGACTTTTTTTACCTCTGAGACTTTTTTTAACCTCTGAGACTTATTTTACCCCAGAAACTTTTTTTACCCATGAGACTTTTTTTACCCATGACTTTTTTTACCCGTCAGACTTTTTTCCCGTGAGACATTTTTTACCTATGGGACTTTTTACCTCTGAGACTTTTTACCCGTCAGATGTTTTATAACCCGTGAGACTTTTTTTAACTTTGAGACTTTTTTTACCCCTGAGACTTATTTTACCCCTGAGACTTTTTACCTGCGGGAATTTTTTACCCATGAGGCTTTTTTCTAGCTGTGAGACTTTTCTACCTGCTAGACTTTTTACCCGAATCTTTTTTTACCTCTGAGACTTTTTTTACCCATGACTTTTTTTACTAGTCAGACTTTTTTCCCGTGGGACATTTTTTACCTATGGGACTTTTTACCTCTGAGACTTTTTACCCGTCAGATGTTTTTTTACCTGTGAGACTTTTTTTACCTGTGAGACTTATTTTACCCCTGAGACTTATTTTACCCCTGAGACTTTTTACCTGCGGGAATTTTTTACCCATGAGACCTTTTCTACCTGTGAGACTTTTCTACCTGCTAGACTTTTTACCCGAATCTTTTTTTACCTCTGAGACTTTTTCTACCTGTGACACTTTTCTACCTGCTAGACTTTTTACCCAAATCTTTTTTTACCTCTGAGACTTTTTTTACCTGTGAGACATTTTTTACCCATGAGACTTATTTTACCCCTGAGACTTTTTTTACCCATGAGACTTATTTTACCCCTGAGACTTTTTACCTGCGGGAATTTTTTACCCATGAGACTTTTTCTACCTGTGAGACTTTTCTACCTGCTAGACTTTTTACCCGAATCTTTTTTTACCTCTGAGACTGTTTTTACCTGTGAGACTTTTTTTACCCATGACTTTTTTTACCCGTCAGACTTTTTTTACCCGTGAGACATTTTTTACCTATGGGACTTTTTACCTCTGAGACTTTTTACCCGTCAGATGTTTTTTAACGCGTGAGACTTTTTTTACCTGTGAGACTTATTTTACCCCTGAGATTTTTTACCTGCGGGAATTTTTTACCCATGAGACTTTTTCTACCTGTGAGACTTTTCTACCTGCTAGACTTTTTACCCGAATCTTTTTTTAAATCTGAGACTTTTTTTACCTGTGAGACTTTTTTTACCCCTGACTTTTTTTACCCGTCAGACTTTTTTCCCGTGGGACATTTTTTACCTTTGGGACTTTTTGCCCCTGAGACTTTTTACCTGCGGGAATTTTTTACCCATGAGCCTTTTTTTACCTGTGAGACAATTTTTCACCCTCACACTCACACTCACACTCACAGTCACCCTCACACTCACCCTCACACTCACACCCACACTCACACTCACACTCACCCTCACACTCACCCTAACCCTAACCCTAACCCTCATAGTCACCATCACCCTCACGCTCACACTCACACTCACACTCACACTCACACTGACACTTATCGTCACACTCACCCTCACACTCACCCTAATTCTAACCTTAACCCTCACACTCACACTAACAATCACACTCACCCTCACCCTAACCCTCAGCCTCACCCTCACACTCACCCTAACCCTAACCCTAACCCTCACACTCACACTCACCCTCACCCTCACACTCACACTCACATTCACCCTCACACTCACCCTCACCCTCACACTAACACTCACCCTCACCCTCACACTCACACTCACCCTCACACTCACCCTAACCCTAACCCTAACCCTCACCCTCACCCTCACACTCACACTAACACTCACACTCACCCTCACACTCACCCTAACCCTAACCCTAACCCTCACACTCACACTCACCCTCACACTCACACTCACATTCACCCTCACACTCACCCTCACCCTCACACTCACACTCACCCTCACCCTCACACTCACACTCACCCTCACACTAACCCTAACCCTAACCCTAACCCTCACACTACAACTCACTCTCACACTCACACTCATCCTCACACTCACACTCACTCTCACCCTAACCCTAGCCCTAACCCTCAGACTCACACTCACCCTCACACTCACACTGACACTCACACTCACCCTCACACTCACCCTCACCCTCACACTCAAACTCACACTCACAATCACCCTCACCCTCACACTCAGCCTCACACTCACCCTCACTCTCACCCTCACACTCACACTCACACTCTCACTCTCACTCACCCTCACATTCACCCTCACCCTCACACTCACACTCACACTCACACTCACCCTCACACACACACTCACCCTCACCCTCACCATCACAGTCACACACTCACACTCACCCTCACACTCACCCTCACACTCACACTAACCCTTACTCTCACCCTCACACTCACCCTCACACTCACACTCACCCTCACCCTCACACTCACACTCACACTCACCCTAACCCTAACCCTAACACTCACACTCACACTCACCCTCACACTCACACTCACACTCACCCGCACACTCACACTCTACACTCACCCTCACACTCACCCTCACAGTCACCGCACACACACACTCACCTTAACACTCTACCCTAACCCTCACCCTCACCCTCACCCTCACCCTCACACTTACACTCACCCTCACTCTCACCCTCACACTCACACTCACTTTCACCCTCACCCTCACACTCACCCTCACCCTCACACTCACACTCACCCTCACACTCACCCTCACACTCACCCTAACCCTCACGCTCACTCTCACACTCACACTCATCCTCACACTCACCCTCACACTCACACTCACACTCACCCTCACCCTCACACTCACACTCACACTCCCACTCACACACACACTCACACTCACACTCACCCTCACACTCACACTCACACTCACACTCACACACACCCTCACACTCACCCTCACACTCACCTTAAGACTAACCCTAACCCTCACACTCACAGTCACACTAACAATCACATTCACCCTCACCCTCAGCCTCAACCTCACCTTCACACTCACCCTAACCCTAACCCTCAGCCTCACCCTCACCCTCACACTCACACTCACACTAAAACATTTACACTCACACTCACCCTCACACTCACCCGAACCCTAACCCTAACCCTCACACTCACACTCACCCTCACTCTCACACTCACACTCACACTCACCCTCACACTCACCCTCACCCTCAAGCTCACACTCACCCTCACACTCACACTCACACTAACCCTCACACTCACCCAAACCCTAACCCTCACACTCACACTCACACTCACACTCACCATCACACTCACCCTCACACTCACCCTCACTCTCACACAAACCCTAACCCTAACCCTAACCCTCACACTCAACCTCACCCTCACACTCACACTCACCCTCACACTAGCCCTCAATCTCACCCTCACACTCACACTCACCCTCAAACTCACACTCACACTCACACTCACACTCACACTCACCCTCACACTCACCCGAACCCTAACCCTAACCCTCACACTCACACTCACCCTCACACTCACACTCACACTCACACTCACCCTCACACTCACACTCACCCTCAAACTCACACTCACCCTCACACTCACACTCACACTCACCCTCACCCTCACATTAACCCTAACCCTAACCCTCACACTCAACCTCACACTCACACTCACACTCACACTCACACTCTACACTCACCCTCACACTAGCCCTCAATCTCACACTCTACACTCACCCTCACACTCACCCTCACCTTCACTCTGACACTCACTCTCACACTCACATTCATCCTCACTCTCACCCTCACACTCACCCTAACCCTATCCCTCACACTCACACTCACACTAACCCTAACCCTAACCCTAACCCTAACCCTCACTCTCACACTCACACTCACACTCACACCCACACTCACCCTCACCCTCACCCTCACCCTCACCCTAACCCTAACCTTCACACTCACCCTCACCCTCACACTCACACTCACACTCACTCTCACACTCACACTCACACTCACACTTATCCTCACACTCACCCTAACCCTAACCCTAACCCTCACACTCACACTCACACTCACCCTCACCCTCTCCCTAACACTCAACCTCACACTCACCCTCACCTTCACACTCACCCTAACCCTAACCCTCAAACTCACCCTCACACCCTCGCACTCACACTCACCATCACACTCACACTCGCACTCACACTCACACTCACCCTCACACTAACACTCGCACTAACAGTAACACTCACCCTCACACTCACCCTCACCCTCACACTCACCCTAACCCTAACCCTAACCCTCACACTCACACTGACCGTCACCCTCACACTCACACTCACACTCACCCTAACCCTCCCCCTCACACTCACCCTCACACTCACCCTAAACCTAATCCTAACCATCACACTCACCCTCACCCTCACACTCACACTCACACTCACACTCACCATCACACTCACACTCACACTCAAACTCACCCTCACCCTCACACTAACCCTCACACTCCCCTAACCCTAACCCTAACCCTTACACTCACACTCACACTCACCCTCACCCTCACCCTCACACTCACCCTCAACTTACACTCACACTCACCCTCACCCTTAAACTCACACTCACAGTCACACTCACACTCACACTCACCCTCACACTCACCCTCACACTCACCCTAACGTTAACCCTAACCATCACACTCACACTCACACTCACATTCACCATCACCCTCACACTCACCCTCACACTCACACTCACCCTCACACTAACCCTAACCCTAACCCTAACCCTCACACTCAACTTCACACTCACACTCACATTCACACTCACCCTCACCCTCACACTCACACTGCAACTCAATCTCACACTCACACTCAACCTCACACTCACCCTCACCCTCACACTCACACTCACACTCAAACTCACCCTCACCCTCACCCTCACACTCACCCTCACACTCCCATAACCCTAACCCTAACCCTCACACTCACACTCACCCTCACACTCACCCTCAACCTCACAGTCACATTCACCCTCACACTCACACCCACACTCACATCCACACTCAAACTCAAACTCACCCTCACCCTCACACTCACTCTAACACTCAAACTCAAACTCACCCTTACCCTCACCCTCACACTCACCCTCACACTCACCCTAGTCCTAACCCTAACCCTCACACTCACCCTCACCCTCACACTCACACTCACACTCACACTTGTCCTCACACTCACCGTCACACTCACCCTAACCCGAACCCTAACCCTAACCCTCACCCTCACCCTCACCCTCACACTAACCATAACACTAACCCTAACCCTCACCCTCACCCTCACCCTCACACTCACCCTAACCCTAACCCTAACCATCACCCTCACTCTCACACTCACACTAACACTCACACTCACCCTCACACTCACCCTCACACTCACACTCACACTCACCCTCACCCTCACACTCACCCTCACACTCACCCTAACCCTAACCCTACCCCTCACAATCACACTCACCCTCACCATCACACTCACACTCACTCTCACCCTAACCCTCACACTCACCCTAACCCTAACCATAACCCTCAAACTCACACTCACCCTCACACTCACCCTCACACTCACATTCACACTCACACTCACACTCACCCTCACCCTCACACTCACCCTCACCCTCACACTCACACTCACACTCACCCTCACACTCAAACTCAGCCTCACACTCACACTCACACTCACACTCACACTCACCCTCACACTCACCCTCACCCTCACACTCACGCTCACACTCACACTCACACTCACATTCACCCTCACCCTCACACTCACCCTCACCCTCACACTCACACTCACCCTCACACTCACCCTCACCCTCACACTCACCCTAACCCTCACGCTCACTCTCACACTCACACTCATCCTCACACTCACCCTCACACTCACACTCACACTCACCATCACCCTCACCCTCACACTCACACTCACACTCACACTCCCACTCACACACACACTCACACTCACACTCACCCTCACACTCACACTCACACTCACACTCACACTCACACACACCCTCACACTCACCCTCACACTCACCCTAAGACTAACCCTAACCCTCACACTCACGCTCACACTAACAATCACATTCACCCTCACCCTCAGCCTCAACCTCACACTCACACTCACCCTAACCCTAACCCTCAGCCTCACCCTCACCCTCACCCTCACACTCACACTAACACATTTACACTCACACTCACCCTCACACTCACCCGAACCCTAACCCTAACCCTCACACTCACACTCACCCTCACTCTCACACTCACACTCACACTCACCCTCACACTCACCCTCACCCTCAAGCTCACACTCACCCTCACACTCACACTCACACTAACCCTCACACTCACCCAAACCCTAACCCTCACACTCACACTCACACTCACACTCACCATCACACTCACCCTCACACTCACCCTCACTCTCACACAAACCCTAACCCTAACCCTAACCCTCACACTCAACCTCACACTCACACTCACCCTCACACTAGCCCTCAATCTCACTCTCACACTCACACTCACCCTCACACTCACCCTCACATTCACTCTCACACTCACCCTCAAACTCACACTCACCCTCAAACTCACACTCACACTCACACTCACACTCACCCTCACACTCACCCGAACCCTAACCCTAAACCTCACACTCACACTCACCCTCACACTCACACTCACACTCACCCTCACACTCACACTCACCCTCAAACTCACACTCACCCTCACACTCACACTCACACTCACCCTCACCCTCACACTAACCCTAACCCTAACCCTCACACTCACACTCACACTCACACTCACCCTCACCCTCACACTAACCCTAACCCTAACCCTCACACTCAACCTCACACTCACACTCACCCTCACACTCACACTCAAACTCACACTCACCCTCACCCTCACACTCACTCTCCGCCTCACACTCACACTCACACTCACCCTCACCCTCTCCCTCACACTCAACCTCACACTCACCCTCACCCTCACACTCACCCTAACCCTAACCCTCAAACTCACCCTCACACCCTCGCACTCACACTCACCATCACACTCACACTCGCACTCACACTCATACTCACCCTCACACTAACACTCGCACTCACAGTAACACTCACCCTCACACTCACCCTCACCCTCACACTCACCCTCACACTCACACTCACACTCACACTCACACTCACACTCACCCTCACACTCACACTCACACACACCCTCACCCTCACCCTCACTCTCACGCTCACACTCACACTCACACTCACCCTCACATTCACCCTCACCCTCACACTCACCCTCACCCTCACCCTCACACTCACACTCACACTCACACTCACACTCACACTCACCCTAACCCTAAACCTAACCCTCACACTCACACTCACACTCACACCCACACTCACACTCACCCTCACCCTCACCCTCACCCTCACCCTAACCCTAACCTTCACACTCACACTCACACTCACCCTCACACTCACACTAACCCTCACACTCACCATCACACTCACCCTCACACTCACCCTCACTCTCACACAAACCCTAACCCTAACCCTAACCCTCACACTCAACCTCACACTCACACTCACACTCACCCTCACACTAGCCCTCAATCTCACTCTCACACTCACACTCACCCTCAAACTCACACTCACACTCACACTCACACTCACACTCACACTCACCCTCACACTCACCCGAACCCTAACCCTAACCCTCACACTCACACTCACCCTCACACTCACACTCACACTCACCCTCACACTCACACTCACCCTCAAACTCACACTCACCCTCACACTCACACTCACACTCACCCTCACCCTCACATTAACCCTAACCCTAACCCTCACACTCAACCTCACACTCACACTCACACTCACACTCACACTCTACACTCACCCTCACACTAGCCCTCAATCTCACACTCTACACTCACCCTCACACTCACCCTCACCTTCACTCTGACACTCACTCTCACACTCACATTCATCCTCACTCTCACCCTCACACTCACCCTAACCCTATCCCTCACACTCACACTCACACTCACACTAACCCTAACCCTAACCCTAACCCTCACTCTCACACTCACACTCACACTCACACTCACACCCACACTCACCCTCACCCTCACCCTCACCCTCACCCTCACCCTAACCCTAACCTTCACACTCACCCTCACCCTCACACTCACACTCACACTCACTCTCACACTCACACTCACACTCACACATATCCTCACACTCACCCTAACCCTAACCCTAACCCTCACACTCACACTCACACTCACCCTCACCCTCTCCCTAACACTCAACCTCACACTCACCCTCACCTTCACACTCACCCTAACCCTAACCCTCAAACTCACCCTCACACCCTCGCACTCACACTCACCATCACACTCACACTCGCACTCACACTCACACTCACCCTCACACTAACACTCGCACTAACAGTAACACTCACCCTCACACTCACCCTCACCCTCACACTCACCCTAACCCTAACCCTAACCCTCACACTCACACTTACCGTCACCCTCACACTCACACTCACACTCACCCTAACCCTCCCCCTCACACTCACCCTCACACTCACCCTAAACCTAATCCTAACCATCACACTCACCCTCACCCTCACACTCACACTCACACTCACACTCACCATCACACTCACACTCACACTCAAACTCACCCTCACCCTCACACTAACCCTCACACTCCCCTAATCCTAACCCTAACCCTTACACTCACACTCACACTCACACTCACCCTCACCCTCACACTCACACTCAACTTACACTCACACTCACCCTCACCCTTAAACTCACACTCACAGTCACACTCACCCTCACACTCACACTCACACTCACCCTCACACTCACCCTCACACTCACCCTAACGTTAACCCTAACCATCACACTCACACTCACACTCACATTCACCATCACCCTCACACTCACCCTCACACTCACACTCACCCTCACACTAACCCTAACCCTAACCCTAACCCTCACACTCAACTTCACACTCACACTCACATTCACACTCACCCTCACCCTCACACTCACACTGCAACTCAATCTCACACTCACACTCAACCTCACACTCACCCTCACACTCACACTCACACTCAAACTCACCCTCACCCTCACCCTCACACTCACCCTCACACTCCCATAACCCTAACCCTAACCCTCACACTCACACTCACCCTCACACTCACCCTCAACCTCACAGTCACATTCACCCTCACACTCACACCCACACTCACATCCACACTCAAACTCAAACTCACCCTCACCCTCACACTCACTCTAACACTCAAACTCAAACTCACCCTCACCCTCACCCTCACACTCACCCTCACACTCACCCTAGTCCTAACCCTAACCCTCACACTCACCCTCACCCTCACACTCACACTCACACTCACACTTGTCCTCACACTCACCCTCACACTCACCCTAACCCGAACCCTAACCCTAACCCTCACCCTCACCCTCACACTAACCATAACCCTAACCCTAACCCTCACCCTCACCCTCACCCTCACCCTCACACTCACCCTAACCCTAACCCTAACCATCACCCTCACTCTCACACTCACACTAACACTCACACTCACCCTCACACTCACCCTCACACTCACACTCACACTCACCCTCACCCTCACACTCACCCTCACACTCACCCTAACCCTAACCCTACCCCTCACAATCACACTCACCCTCACCATCACACTCACACTCACTCTCACCCTAACCCTCACACTCACCCTAACCCTAACCCTAACCCTCAAACTCACACTCACCCTCACACTCACCCTCACACTCACATTCACACTCACACTCACACTCACCCTCACCCTCACACTCACCCTCACCCTCACACTCACACTCACACTCACCCTCACCCTCACACTCAAACTCAGCCTCACACTCACACTCACACTCACACTCACACTCACCCTCACACTCACCCTCACCCTCACCCTCACACTCACGCTCACACTCACACTCACACTCACATTCACCCTCACCCTCACACTCACCCTCACCCTCACACTCACACTCACCCTCACACTCACCCTCACCCTCACACTCACCCTAACCCTCACGCTCACTCTCACACTCATACTCATCCTCACACTCACCCTCACACTCACACTCACACTCACCCTCACCCTCACCCTCACCCTCACACTCACACTCACACTCCCACTCACACACACACTCACACTCACACTCACCCTCACACTCACACTCACACTCACACACACCCTCACACTCACCCTCACACTCACCCTCACACTCACACTCACACTCACACTCACCCTAACCCTAACCCTCAGCCTCACCCTCACCCTCACACTCACACTCACACTAACACATTTACACTCACACTCACCCTCACCCTCACCCTCACACTCACACTCACACACACCCTCACCCTCACCCTCACTCTCACGCTCACACTCACACTCACCCTCACACTCACCCTCACCCTCAAGCTCACACTCACCCTCACACTCACACTCACACTAACCCTCACACTCACCCAAACCCTAACCCTCACACTCACACTCACACTCACACTCACCATCACACTCACCCTCACACTCACCCTCACTCTCACACAAACCCTAACCCTAACCCTAACCCTCACACTCAACCTCACACTCACACTCACACTCACCCTCACACTAGCCCTCAATCTCACTCTCACACTCACACTCACCCTCACACTCACCCTCACATTCACTCTCACACTCACCCTCAAACTCACACTCACCCTCACACTCACCCGAACCCTAACCCTAACCCTCACACTCACACTCACCCTCACACTCACACTCACACTCACCCTCACACTCACACTCACCCTCAAACTCACACTCACCCTCACACTCACACTCACACTCACCCTCACCCTCACACTAACCCTAACCCTAACCCTCACACTCACACTCACACTCACACTCACACTCACCCTCACCCTCACACTAACCCTAACCCTAACCCTCACACTCACACTCACACTCACACTCACACTCACACTCACACTCTACACTCACCCTCACACTAGCCCTCAATCTCACACTCTACACTCACCCTCACACTCACCCTCACCTTCACTCTGACACTCACTCTCACACTCACATTCATCCTCACTCTCACCCTCACACTCATCCTAACCCTATCCCTCACACTCACACTCACACTAACCCTAACCCTAACCCTAACCCTAACCCTCACACTCAACCTCACACTCACACTCACACTCACACCCACACTCACACTCACCCTCACCCTCACCCTCACCCTCACCCTAACCCTAACCTTCACACTCACACTCACACTCACCCTCACACTCACACTCACTCTCACACTCACACTCACACTCACACTTATCCTCACACTCACCCTAACCCTAACCCTAACCCTCACACTCACACTCACACTCACCCTCACCCTCTCCCTAACACTCAACCTCACACTCACCCTCACCCTCACACTCACCCTAACCCTAACCCTCAAACTCACCCTCACACCCTCGCACTCACACTCACCATCACACTCACACTCGCACTCACACTCACACTCACCCTCACACTAACACTCGCACTAACAGTAACACTCACCCTCACACTCACCCTCACACTTTTACTCACCCTAACCCTAACCCTAACCCTCACACTCACACTTACCGTCACCCTCACACTCACACTCACACTCACCCTAACCCTCCCCCTCACACTCACCCTCACACTCACCCTAAACCTAATCCTAACCATCACACTCACCCTCACCCTCACACTCACACTCACCCTCACACTCACCCTCACACTCACACTCACACTCACCATCACACTCACACTCAAACTCACCCTCAACCTCACACTAACCCTCACACTCCCCTAACCCTAACCCTAACCCTTACACTCACACTCACCCTCACACTCACCCTCACCCTCACACTCACCCTCAACTTACACTCACACTCACCCTCACCCTTAAACTCACACTCACAGTCACACTCACCCTCACACTCACACTCACACTCACCCTCACACTCACCCTCACACTCACCCTAACGTTAACCCTAACCATCACACTCACACTCACACTCACATTCACCATCACCCTCACACTCACCCTCACACTCACACTCACCCTCACACTAACCCTAACCCTAACCCTCACACTCAACTTCACACTCACACTCACATTCACACTCACCCTCACCCTCACACTCACACTGCAACTCAATCTCACACTCACACTCAACCTCACACTCACCCTCACACTCACACTCACACTCAAACTCACCCTCACCCTCACCCTCACACTCACCCTCACACTCCCATAACCCTAACCCTAACCCTCACCCTCACACTCACCCTCAACCTCAGTCACATTCACCCTCACACTCACACCCACACTCACATCCACACTCAAACTCAAACTCACCCTCACCCTCACACTCACTCTAACACTCAAACTCAAACTCACCCTCACCCTCACCCGCACACTCACCCTCACACTCACCCTAGTCCTAACCCTAACCCTCACACTCACCCTCACCCTCACCCTCACACTCACACTCACACTCACACTCACACTTGTCCTCACACTCACCCTCACACTCACCCTAACCCTAACCCTAACCCTAACCCTCACCCTCACACTCACACTAACCATAACCCTAACCCTAACCCTCACCCTCACCCTCACCCTCACACTCACCCTAACCCTAACCATCACCCTCACTCTCACACTCACACTAACACTCACACTCACCCTCACACTCACCCTCACACTCACACTCACACTCACCCTCACACTCACACTCACCCTCACACTCACCCTAACCCTAACCCTACCCCTCACAATCACACTCACCCTCACCATCACACTCACACTCACTCTCACCCTAACCCTCACACTCACCCTAACCCTAACCCTAACCCTCAAACTCACACTCACCCTCACACTCAACCTCACACTCACATTCACACTCACACTCACACTCACACTCACCCTCACACTCACCCTCACCCTCACACTCACACTCACACTCACACTCACCCTCACACTCAAACTCAGCCTCACACTCACACTCACACTCACACTCACACTCACGCTAAACCTAACCCTCACCCTCACACTCACACTCACACTCACCCTCACACTCACCCTCACCCTCACACTCACACTCTCACTCACACTCACCCTCACCCTCACACTCACACTCACACTAACACTCACACTCACACTCACAATTCACACTCACCCTCACCCTCACCCTCACCCTCACCCTCACCCTCACACTCACCCTAACCCTAACCTAACCCTCACCTTCACCTTCACCCTCACACTCACACTAACACTCACACTCACCCTCACACTAACACTCACACTCACCCTCACACTCACCCTCACTCTCACACTCACACTCACACTCACCCTCACATTCACACTCACCCTCACACTCACCCTCACTCTCACTCTCTCAGTCACACTCAGCCTCACCCTCACACTCACGCTAACCCTAACCCTCACCCTCACACTCACACTCACACTCACCCTCACACTCACCCTCACCCTCACACTCACACTCTCACTCACACTCACCCTCACCCTCACCCTCGCACTCACACTCACACTTATATTCACACTCATTCTCACACTCACCCTAACCCTAACCCTAACCCTCACACTCAAACTCACACTCACACTCACATTCACACTTATCCTCACACTCAGCCTCACACTCACCCTAACCCTAACCCTCACACTCACCCTCACCCTCACCCTCACACTCACGCACACCCTCACCCTCACACACACCCTCACCCTCAAACTCACAGTCACACTCACCCTAAAACTCACACTCACACTCACCCTCACACTCACACTCACACTAACACTCACACTCACACTCACAATTCACACTCACCCTCACCCTCACCCTCACCCTCACCCTCACACTCACCCTAACCCTAACCTAACCCTCACCTTCACCCTCACACTCACCCTCACACTCACCCTCCGCCTCACACTCACACTCACACTCACCCTCACCCTCACCCTCACACTCACCCTCACACTCACCCTAACCCTAACCCTACCCCTCACAATCACACTCACCCTCACCATCACACTCATACTCACTCTCACACTAACCCTCACACTCACCCTAACCCTAACCCTAACCCTCAAACTCACACTCACCCTCACACTCACCCTCACACTCACATTCACACTCACACTCACACTCACCCTCACCCTCACACTCACCCTCACCCTCACACTCACACTCACACTCACACTCACCCTCACACTCAAACTCAGCCTCACACTCACACTCACACTCAGCCTCACACTCACCCTCACACTCACCCTCACCCTCACCCTCACACTCACGCTCACACTCACACTCACACTCACATTCACCCTCACCCTCACACTCACCCTCACCCTCACACTCACACTCACCCTCACACTCACCCTCACACTCACACTCACACTCACCCTCACCCTCACACTCACCCTCACCCTCACACTCACACTCACCCTCACACTCACCCTCACACTCACACTCACACTCACCCTCACCCTCACCCTCAAACTCACACTCAGTCACACTCACCCTCACACTCACACTCACACTCACCCTCACACTCACACTCACCCTCACCCTCACACTAACCCTAACCCTAACCCTAACCCTAACCCTCACACTCACACTCACACTCACCCTCACCCTCACACTCACCCTCAACCTCACCCTCACATTCACCCTAACCCTAACCCTAACCCTCACCCTCACCCTGACACTCACACTCACACTAACACTCACACTCACACTCACAATTCACACTCACCCTCACCCTCACCCTCACCCTCACCCTCACCCTCACACTCACCCTAACCCTAACCTAACCCTCACCTTCACCCTCACCCTCACTCTCACACTCACACTCACACTCACCCTCACACTAACACTCACATTCACCCTCACACTCACCCTCACTCTCACACTCACACTCACACTCACCCTCACATTCACACTCACCCTCACACTCACCCTCACTCTCACTCTCTCAGTCACACTCAGCCTCACCCTCACACTCACGCTAACCCTAACCCTCACCCTCACACTCACACTCACACTCACCCTCACACTCACCCTCACCCTCACACTCACACTCTCACTCACACTCACCCTCACCCTCACCCTCGCACTCACACTCACACTTATATTCACACTCATTCTCACACTCACCCTAACCCTAACCCTAACCCTCACACTCAAACTCACACTCACACTCACATTCACACTTATCCTCACACTCAGCCTCACACTCACCCTAACCCTAACCCTCACACTCACCCTCACCCTCACCCTCACACTCACGCACACCCTCACCCTCACACACACCCTCACCCTCAAACTCACAGTCACACTCACCCTAAAACTCACACTCACACTCACCCTCACACTCACACTCACACTCACACTCACCATCACACTCAGACTCACCCTCACACTCACACTAACCATAACCCTAACCCTAACCCTAACCCTCACACTCAACCTCACTCACACTCACACTCACAATCACACTCACCCTCACCCTAACCCTAACCCTAACCCTCACACTCACACTTACCGTCACCCTCACACTCACACTCACACTCACACTCACCCTCACACTCACACTCACACACACACTCACACTCACGCTAACCCTAACCCTCACCCTCACCCTCACACTCACACTCACACTCACCCTCACACTCACACTCACACTCACACTTATCCTCACACTCACCCTCACACTCACCCTAACCCTAACCCTAACCCTCACACTGACACTCACACTCACACTCACACTCACCCTCACACTCACACTCTCACTCACACTCACCTTCACCCTCACCCTCACACTCACACTCACACTCACACTTATACTCACCCTCACACTCACACTAACCCTCACATTCACCCTCACCCTCACACTCACCCTCACCCTCACACTCACACTCACCCTCACACTCACACTCACCCTCACGCTCACACTCACACTCACCCTCGTACTCACACCCACACTCACACTCACCCTCACCCTCACCCTCACACTCACCCTAATCCTAACCCTAACCCTCACACTCACCCTCACACTCACACTCACACTCACACTTATCCTCACACTCAGCCTCACACTCACCCTAACCCTAACCCTAACCCTCTACCTCACCCTCACACTCACACTCACACTCACACTCACACTCACCCTCACCCTCACACTCATACTACAACTCACTCTCACACTCACACTCATCCTCACACTCACCCTCACACTCAAACTCACCCTCACCCTCACCCTCACACTCCCCTAACCCTAACCCTAACCATCACACTGACACTCACACTCACAATCACACTCACCCTCACACTCAACCTCACCCTCACACTCACACTCACACTCACCCTCACACTCACCCTCAACCTCACACTCACACCCACAATCACATCCACACTCAAACTCAAACTCACTTTCACACTCACACTCTACCCTCAACCTCACACTCACACTCACCCTCACACTCA
This sequence comes from Falco punctatus, assembly GCF_963210335.1. Lineage (NCBI taxonomy): Eukaryota > Metazoa > Chordata > Aves > Falconiformes > Falconidae > Falco > Falco punctatus. Next base: position 790,070 of record NW_027660232.1, on the reverse strand, counting down.
CCCTCACCCTAACCCTCACACTCACACTCACAATCACACTCACGCTCACCCTAACCCTAACCCTAACCCTCACACTCACACTTACCGTCACCCTCACACTCACACTCACACTCACACTCACCCTTTACACTCACACTCAACCTCACACTCACCCTCACACTCACACTCACACTCAAACTCACCCTCACCCTCACCCTCACACTCACCCTCACACTCCCATAACCCTAACCCTAACCCTCACACTCACACTTTACCCTCACACTCTCCCTCAACCTCACAGTCACATTCACCCTCACACTCACACCCACACTCACATCCACACTCAAACTCAAACTCACCCTCACCCTCACACTCACTCTAACACTCAAACTCAAACTCACCCTCACCCTCACCCTCACACTCACCCTCACACTCACCCTAGTCCTAACCCTAACCCTCACACTCACCCTCACCCTCACACTCACACTCACACTCACACTTGTCCTCACACTCACCCTCACACTCACCGTAACCCGAACCCTAACCCTAACCCTCACCCTCACCCTCACACTAACCATAACCCTAACCCTAACCCTCACCCTCACCCTCACCCTCACACTCACCCTAACCCTAACCCTAACCATCACCCTCACTCTCACACTCACACTAACACTCACACTCACCCTCACACTCACCCTCACACTCACACTCACACTCACCCTCACCCTCACACTCACCCTCACACTCACCCTAACCCTAACCCTACCCCTCACAATCACACTCACCCTCACCATCACACTCACACTCACTCTCACCCTAACCCTCACACTCACCCTAACCCTAACCCTAACCCTCAAACTCACACTCACCCTCACACTCACCCTCACACTCACATTCACACTCACACTCACACTCACCCTCACCCTCACACTCACCCTCACCCTCACACTCACACTCACACTCACACTGACCCTCACACTCAAACTCAGCCTCACACTCACACTCACACTCACACTCACCCTCACACTCACCCTCACCCTCACCCTCACACTCACGCTCACACTCACACTCACACTCACATTCACCCTCACCCTCACACTCACCCTCACCCTCACACTCACACTCACCCTCACCCTCACACTCACCCTAACCCTAACGCTCACTCTCACACTCACACTCATCCTCACACTCACCCTCACACTCACACTCACACTCACCCTCACCCTCACCCTCACCCTCACACTCACACTCACACTCCCACTCACACACACACTCACACTCACACTCACCCTCACACTCACACTCACACTCACACTCACACACACCCTCACACTCACCCTCACACTCACCCTAAGACTAACCCTAACCCTCACACTCACACTCACACTAACAATCACATTCACCCTCACCCTCAGCCTCAACCTCACACTCACACTCACCCTAACCCTAACCCTAACCCTCAGCCTCACCCTCACCCTCACACTCACACTCACACTAACACATTTACACTCACACTCACCCTCACACTCACCCGAACCCTAACCCTAACCCTCACACTCACACTCACCCTCACTCTCACACTCACACTCACACTCACCCTCACACTCACCCTCACCCTCAAGCTCACACTCACCCTCACACTCACACTCACACTAACCCTCACACTCACCCAAACCCTAACCCTCACATTCACACTCACACTCACACTCACCATCACACTCACCCTCACACTCACCCTCACTCTCACACAAACCCTAACCCTAACCCTAACCCTCACACTCAACCTCACACTCACACTCACCCTCACACTAGCCCTCAATCTCACTCTCACACTCACACTCACCCTCACACTCACACTCACATTCACTCTCACACTCACCCTCAAACTCACACTCACACTCACACTCACACTCACACTCACACTCACACTCACACTCACCCTCACACTCACCCGAACCCTAACCCTAACCCTCACACTCACACTCACCCTCACACTCACACTCACACTCACCCTCACACTCACACTCACCCTCAAACTCACACTCACCCTCACACTCACACTCACACTCACCCTCACCCTCACACTAACCCTAACCCTCACACTCACACTCACACTCACACTCACCCTCACCCTCACACTAACCCTAACCCTAACCCTCACACTCAACCTCACACTCACACTCACACTCACACTCTACACTCACCCTCACACTAGCCCTCAATCTCACACTCTACACTCACCCTCACACTCACCCTCACCTTCACTCTGACACTCACTCTCACACTCACATTCATCCTCACTCTCACCCTCACACTCATCCTAACCCTATCCCTCACACTCACACTCACACTAACCCTAACCCTAACCCTAACCCTCACCCTCACACTCACCCTCACCCTCACACTCACACTCACCCTCACACTCACCCTCACACTCACACTCACACTCACCCTCACCCTCACACTCACCCTCACCCTCACACTCACACTCACCCTCACACTCACCCTCACACTCACACTCACACTCACCCTCACCCTCACCCTCAAACTCACACTCAGTCACACTCACCCTCACACTCACACTCACACTCACCCTCACACTCACACTCACCCTCACCCTCACACTAACCCTAACCCTAACCCTAACCCTAACCCTCACACTCACACTCACACTCACCCTCACCCTCACACTCACCCTCAACCTCACCCTCACATTCACCCTAACCCTAACCCTAACCCTCACCCTCACCCTGACACTCACACTCACACTAACACTCACACTCACACTCACAATTCACACTCACCCTCACCCTCACCCTCACCCTCACCCTCACCCTCACACTCACCCTAACCCTAACCTAACCCTCACCTTCACCCTCACCCTCACTCTCACACTCACACTCACACTCACCCTCACACTAACACTCACATTCACCCTCACACTCACCCTCACTCTCACACTCACACTCACACTCACCCTCACATTCACACTCACCCTCACACTCACCCTCACTCTCACTCTCTCAGTCACACTCAGCCTCACCCTCACACTCACGCTAACCCTAACCCTCACCCTCACACTCACACTCACACTCACCCTCACACTCACCCTCACCCTCACACTCACACTCTCACTCACACTCACCCTCACCCTCACCCTCGCACTCACACTCACACTTATATTCACACTCATTCTCACACTCACCCTAACCCTAACCCTAACCCTCACACTCAAACTCACACTCACACTCACATTCACACTTATCCTCACACTCAGCCTCACACTCACCCTAACCCTAACCCTCACACTCACCCTCACCCTCACCCTCACACTCACGCACACCCTCACCCTCACACACACCCTCACCCTCAAACTCACAGTCACACTCACCCTAAAACTCACACTCACACTCACCCTCACACTCACACTCACACTCACACTCACCATCACACTCAGACTCACCCTCACACTCACACTAACCATAACCCTAACCCTAACCCTAACCCTCACACTCAACCTCACTCACACTCACACTCACAATCACACTCACCCTCACCCTAACCCTAACCCTAACCCTCACACTCACACTTACCGTCACCCTCACACTCACACTCACACTCACACTCACCCTCACACTCACACTCACACACACACTCACACTCACGCTAACCCTAACCCTCACCCTCACCCTCACACTCACACTCACACTCACCCTCACACTCACACTCACACTCACACTTATCCTCACACTCACCCTCACACTCACCCTAACCCTAACCCTAACCCTCACACTGACACTCACACTCACACTCACACTCACCCTCACACTCACACTCTCACTCACACTCACCTTCACCCTCACCCTCACACTCACACTCACACTCACACTTATACTCACCCTCACACTCACACTAACCCTCACATTCACCCTCACCCTCACACTCACCCTCACCCTCACACTCACACTCACCCTCACACTCACACTCACCCTCACGCTCACACTCACACTCACCCTCGTACTCACACCCACACTCACACTCACCCTCACCCTCACCCTCACACTCACCCTAATCCTAACCCTAACCCTCACACTCACCCTCACACTCACACTCACACTCACACTTATCCTCACACTCAGCCTCACACTCACCCTAACCCTAACCCTAACCCTCTACCTCACCCTCACACTCACACTCACACTCACACTCACACTCACCCTCACCCTCACACTCATACTACAACTCACTCTCACACTCACACTCATCCTCACACTCACCCTCACACTCAAACTCACCCTCACCCTCACCCTCACACTCCCCTAACCCTAACCCTAACCATCACACTGACACTCACACTCACAATCACACTCACCCTCACACTCAACCTCACCCTCACACTCACACTCACACTCACCCTCACACTCACCCTCAACCTCACACTCACACCCACAATCACATCCACACTCAAACTCAAACTCACTTTCACACTCACACTCTACCCTCAACCTCACACTCACACTCACCCTCACACTCACCCTCACCCTAACCCTCACACTCACACTCACAATCACACTCACGCTCACCCTAACCCTAACCCTAACCCTCACACTCACACTTACCGTCACCCTCACACTCACACTCACACTCACACTCACCCTTTACACTCACACTCAACCTCACACTCACCCTCACACTCACACTCACACTCAAACTCACCCTCACCCTCACCCTCACACTCACCCTCACACTCCCATAACCCTAACCCTAACCCTCACACTCACACTTTACCCTCACACTCTCCCTCAACCTCACAGTCACATTCACCCTCACACTCACACCCACACTCACATCCACACTCAAACTCAAACTCACCCTCACCCTCACACTCACTCTAACACTCAAACTCAAACTCACCCTCACCCTCACCCTCACACTCACCCTCACACTCACCCTAGTCCTAACCCTAACCCTCACACTCACCCTCACCCTCACACTCACACTCACACTCACACTCACACTTGTCCTCACACTCACCCTCACACTCACCGTAACCCGAACCCTAACCCTAACCCTCACCCTCACCCTCACACTAACCATAACCCTAACCCTAACCCTCACCCTCACCCTCACCCTCACACTCACCCTAACCCTAACCCTAACCATCACCCTCACTCTCACACTCACACTAACACTCACACTCACCCTCACACTCACCCTCACACTCACACTCACACTCACCCTCACCCTCACACTCACCCTCACACTCACCCTAACCCTAACCCTACCCCTCACAATCACACTCACCCTCACCATCACACTCACACTCACTCTCACCCTAACCCTCACACTCACCCTAACCCTAACCCTAACCCTCAAACTCACACTCACCCTCACACTCACCCTCACACTCACATTCACACTCACACTCACACTCACCCTCACCCTCACACTCACCCTCACCCTCACACTCACACTCACACTCACACTGACCCTCACACTCAAACTCAGCCTCACACTCACACTCACACTCACACTCACCCTCACACTCACCCTCACCCTCACCCTCACACTCACGCTCACACTCACACTCACACTCACATTCACCCTCACCCTCACACTCACCCTCACCCTCACACTCACACTCACCCTCACCCTCACACTCACCCTAACCCTAACGCTCACTCTCACACTCACACTCATCCTCACACTCACCCTCACACTCACACTCACACTCACCCTCACCCTCACCCTCACCCTCACACTCACACTCACACTCCCACTCACACACACACTCACACTCACACTCACCCTCACACTCACACTCACACTCACACTCACACACACCCTCACACTCACCCTCACACTCACCCTAAGACTAACCCTAACCCTCACACTCACACTCACACTAACAATCACATTCACCCTCACCCTCAGCCTCAACCTCACACTCACACTCACCCTAACCCTAACCCTAACCCTCAGCCTCACCCTCACCCTCACACTCACACTCACACTAACACATTTACACTCACACTCACCCTCACACTCACCCGAACCCTAACCCTAACCCTCACACTCACACTCACCCTCACTCTCACACTCACACTCACACTCACCCTCACACTCACCCTCACCCTCAAGCTCACACTCACCCTCACACTCACACTCACACTAACCCTCACACTCACCCAAACCCTAACCCTCACATTCACACTCACACTCACACTCACCATCACACTCACCCTCACACTCACCCTCACTCTCACACAAACCCTAACCCTAACCCTAACCCTCACACTCAACCTCACACTCACACTCACCCTCACACTAGCCCTCAATCTCACTCTCACACTCACACTCACCCTCACACTCACACTCACATTCACTCTCACACTCACCCTCAAACTCACACTCACACTCACACTCACACTCACACTCACACTCACACTCACACTCACCCTCACACTCACCCGAACCCTAACCCTAACCCTCACACTCACACTCACCCTCACACTCACACTCACACTCACCCTCACACTCACACTCACCCTCAAACTCACACTCACCCTCACACTCACACTCACACTCACCCTCACCCTCACACTAACCCTAACCCTCACACTCACACTCACACTCACACTCACCCTCACCCTCACACTAACCCTAACCCTAACCCTCACACTCAACCTCACACTCACACTCACACTCACACTCTACACTCACCCTCACACTAGCCCTCAATCTCACACTCTACACTCACCCTCACACTCACCCTCACCTTCACTCTGACACTCACTCTCACACTCACATTCATCCTCACTCTCACCCTCACACTCACCCTAACCCTATCCCTCACACTCACACTAACCCTAACCCTAACCCTAACCCTCACACTCAACCTCACACTCACACTCACACTCACACCCACACTCACACTCACCCTCACCCTCACCCTCACCCTCACCCTAACCCTAACCTTCACACTCACACTCACACTCACCCTCACACTCACACTCACTCTCACACTCACACTCACACTCACAATTATCCTCACACTCACCCTAACCCTAACCCTAACCCTCACACTCACACTCACACTCACCCTCACCCTCTCCCTAACACTCAACCTCACACTCACCCTCACCCTCACACTCACCCTAACCCTAACCCTCAAACTCACCCTCAGACCCTCGCACTCACACTCACCCTCACACTCACACTCGCACTCACACTCACACTCACCCTCACACTAACACTCGCACTAACAGTAACACTCACCCTCACACTCACCCTCACACTTTTACTCACCCTAACCCTAACCCTAACCCTCACACTCACACTTACCGTCACCCTCACACTCACACTCACACTCACCCTAACCCTCCCCCTCACACTCACCCTAAACCTAATCCTAACCATCACACTCACCCTCACACTCACACTCACACTCACCCTCACACTCACCCTCACACTCACACTCACACTCACCATCACACTCACACTCACACTCAAACTCACCCTCAACCTCACACTAACCCTCACACTCCCCTAACCCTAACCCTAACCCTTACACTCACACTCACACTCACACTCACCCTCACCCTCACACTCACCCTCAACTTACACTCACACTCACCCTCACCCTTAAACTCACACTCACAGTCACACTCACCCTCACAGTCACACTCACACTCACCCTCACACTCACCCTCACACTCACCCTAACGTTAACCCTAACCATCACACTCACACTCACACTCACATTCACCATCACCCTCACACTCACCCTCACACTCACACTCACCCTCACACTAACCCTAACCCTAACCCTCACACTCAACCTCACACTCACACTCACATTCACACTCACCCTCACCCTCACCCTCACACTCACACTGCAACTCAATCTCACACTCACACTCAACCTCACACTCACCCTCACACTCACACTCACACTCAAACTCACCCTCACCCTCACCCTCACACTCACCCTCACACCCACACTCACACTCACCCTCACCCTCACCCTCACCCTCACCCTAACCCTAACCTTCACACTCACACTCACACTCACCCTCACACTCACACTCACTCTCACACTCACACTCACACTCACACTTATCCTCACACTCACCCTAACCCTAACCCTAACCCTCACACTCACACTCACACTAACCCTCACCCTCTCCCTAACACTCAACCTCACACTCACCCTCACCCTCACACTCACCCTAACCCTAACCCTCAAACTCACCCTCAGACCCTCGCACTCACACTCACCATCACACTCACACTCGCACTCACACTCACACTCACCCTCACACTAACACTCGCACTAACAGTAACACTCACCCTCACACTCACCCTCACACTTTTACTCACCCTAACCCTAACCCTAACCCTCACACTCACACTTACCGTCACCCTCACACTCACACTCACACTCACCCTAACCCTCCCCCTCACACTCACCCTCACACTCACCCTAAACCTAATCCTAACCATCACACTCACCCTCACACTCACACTCACACTCACCCTCACACTCACCCTAACCCTCACACTCACACTCACCATCACACTCACACTCACACTCAAACTCACCCTCAACCTCACACTAACCCTCACACTCCCCTAACCCTAACCCTAACCCTTACACTCACACTCACACTCACACTCACCCTCACCCTCACACTCACCCTCAACTTACACTCACACTCACCCTCACCCTTAAACTCACACTCACAGTCACACTCACCCTCACAGTCACACTCACACTCACCCTCACACTCACCCTCACACTCACCCTAACGTTAACCCTAACCATCACACTCACACTCACACTCACACTCACATTCACCATCACCCTCACACTCACCCTCACACTCACACTCACCCTCACACTAACCCTAACCCTAACCCTCACACTCAACCTCACACTCACACTCACATTCACACTCACCCTCACCCTCACACTCACACTGCAACTCAATCTCACACTCACACTCAACCTCACACTCACCCTCACACTCACACTCACACTCAAACTCACCCTCACCCTCACCCTCACACTCACCCTCACACTCCCATAACCCTAACCCTAACCCTCACCCTCACACTCACCCTCAACCTCACAGTCACATTCACCCTCACACTCACACCCACACTCACATCCACACTCAAACTCAAACTCACCCTCACCCTCACACTCACTCTAACACTCACACTCACACTCACACTCACACTTGTCCTCACACTCACCCTCACACTCACCCTAACCCTAACCCTAACCCTAACCCTCACCCTCACACTCACACTAACCATAACCCTAACCCTAACCCTCACCCTCACCCTCACCCTCACACTCACCCTAACCCTAACCCTAACCATCACCCTCACTCTCACACTCACACTAACACTCACACTCACCCTCACACTCACCCTCACACTCACACTCACACTCACCCTCACACTCACACTCACCCTCACACTCACCCTAACCCTAACCCTACCCCTCACAATCACACTCACCCTCACCATCACACTCACACTCCCTCTCACCCTAACCCTCACACTCACCCTAACCCTAACCCTAACCCTCAAACTCACACTCACCCTCACACTCACCCTCACACTCACATTCACACTCACACTCACACTCACCCTCACCCTCACACTCACCCTCACCCTCACACTCACACTCACACTCACACTCACCCTCACACTCAAACTCAGCCTCACACTCACACTCACACTCACACTCACACTCACGCTAAACCTAACCCTCACCCTCACACTCACACTCACACTCACCCTCACACTCACCCTCACCCTCACACTCACACTCTCACTCACACTCACCCTCACACTCACACTCACACTCACACTCACCCTCACACTCACACTCACACTCACACTCACACTCACCCTCACACTCACACTCAGTCACACTCACCCTCACACTCACACTCACACTCACCCTCACACTCACGCTCACACTCACCCTCACACTAAACCTAACCCTAACCCTAACCCTAACCCTCACACTCACACTCACACTCACCCTCACCCTCACACTCACCCTCAACCTCACCCTCACATTCACCCTAACCCTAACCCTAACCCTCACCCTCACCCTCACACTCACACTCACACTCACACTAACACTCACACTCACACTCACACTCATACTCACACTCACACTCACACTCACACTCACACTCACCCTCACACTCACCCTAACCCTAACCTAACCCTAACCCTAACCCTCACACTCACACTAACACTCACACTCACACTCACAATTCACACTCACCCTCACCCTCACCCTCACACTCACCCTCAGACTCCCATAACCCTAACCCTAACCCTCACCCTCACACTCACCCTCAACCTCACAGTCACATTCACCCTCACACTCACACCCACACTCACATCCACACTCAAACTCAAACTCACCCTCACCCTCACACTCACTCTAACACTCACACTCACACTCACACTCACACTTGTCCTCACACTCACCCTCACACTCACCCTAACCCTAACCCTAACCCTAACCCTCACCCTCACACTCACACTAACCATAACCCTAACCCTAACCCTCAAACTCACACTCACCCTCACACTCACCCTAACCCTAACCCTAACCATCACCCTCACTCTCACACTCACACTAACACTCACACTCACCCTCACACTCACCCTCACACTCACACTCACACTCACCCTCACACTCACACTCACCCTCACACTCACCCTAACCCTAACCCTACCCCTCACAATCACACTCACCCTCACCATCACACTCACACTCACTCTCACCCTAACCCTCACACTCACCCTAACCCTAACCCTAACCCTCAAACTCACACTCACCCTCACACTCACCCTCACACTCACATTCACACTCACACTCACACTCACCCTCACCCTCACACTCACCCTCACCCTCACACTCACACTCACACTCACACTCACCCTCACACTCAAACTCAGCCTCACACTCACACTCACACTCACACTCACACTCACGCTAAACCTAACCCTCACCCTCACACTCACACTCACACTCACCCTCACACTCACCCTCACCCTCACACTCACACTCTCACTCACACTCACCCTCACACTCACACTCACACTCACACTCACCCTCACACTCACACTCACACTCACACTCACACTCACCCTCACACTCACACTCAGTCACACTCACCCTCACACTCACACTCACACTCACCCTCACACTCACGCTCACACTCACCCTCACACTAAACCTAACCCTAACCCTAACCCTAACCCTCACACTCACACTCACACTCACCCTCACCCTCACACTCACCCTCAACCTCACCCTCACATTCACCCTAACCCTAACCCTAACCCTCACCCTCACCCTCACACTCACACTCACACTCACACTAACACTCACACTCACACTCACAATTCACACTCACCCTCACCCTCACCCTCACCCTCACACTCACACTCACCCTAACCCTAACCTAACCCTCACCTTCACCCTCACACTCACACTCACACTAACACTCACACTCACACTCACAATTCACACTCACCCTCACCCTCACCCTCACACTCACCCTCACACTCACCCTAACCCTAACCCTAACCCTCACAATCACACTCACCCTCACCATCACACTCATACTCACTCTCACACTAACCCTCACACTCACCCTAACCCTAACCCTAACCCTCAAACTCACACTCACCCTCACACTCACCCTCACACTCACATTCACACTCACACTCACACTCACCCTCACCCTCACACTCACCCTCACCCTCACACTCACACTCACACTCACACTCACCCTCACACTCAAACTCAGCCTCACACTCACACTCACACTCAGCCTCACACTCACCCTCACACTCACCCTCACCCTCACCCTCACACTCACGCTCACACTCACACTCACACTCACATTCACCCTCACCCTCACACTCACCCTCACCCTCACACTCACACTCACCCTCACACTCACCCTCACACTCACACTCACACTCACCCTCACCCTCACACTCACCCTCACCCTCACACTCACACTCACCCTCACACTCACACTCACACTCACACTCACACTCACCCTCACCCTCAAACTCACACTCAGTCACACTCACCCTCACACTCACACTCACCCTCACACTCACCCTCACACTCACACTCACACTCACCCTCACCCTCACACTCACCCTCACCCTCACACTCACACTCACCCTCACACTCACCCTCACACTCACACTCACACTCACACTCACCCTAACCCTGACACTCACACTCACACTCACACTCACCCTCACACTCACACTCACACTCACCCTCACACTCACACTCACCCTCACCCTCACACTAACCCTAACCCTAACCCTAACCCTCACACTCACACTCACACTCACCCTCACCCTCACACTCACCCTCAACCTCACCCTCACATTCACCCTAACCCTAACCCTAACCCTCACCCTCACCCTGACACTCACACTCACACTAACACTCACACTCACACTCACAATTCACACTCACCCTCACACTCACCCTCACCCTCACCCTCACACTCACCCTAACCCTAACCTAACCCTCACCTTCACCCTCACCCTCACACTCACACTAACACTCACACTCACCCTCACACTAACACTCACACTCACCCTCACACTCACCCTCACTCTCACACTCACACTCACACTCACCCTCACATTCACACTCACCCTCACACTCACCCTCACTCTCACTCTCTCAGTCACACTCAGCCTCACCCTCACACTCACGCTAACCCTAACCCTCACCCTCACACTCACACTCACACTCACACTCACACTCACCCTCACCCTCACACTCACACTCTCACTCACACTCACCCTCACCCTCACCCTCGCACTCACACTCACACTTATATTCACACTCATTCTCACACTCACCCTAACCCTAACCCTAACCCTCACACTCAAACTCACACTCACACTCACATTCACACTTATCCTCACACTCAGCCTCACACTCACCCTAACCCTAACCCTCACACTCACCCTCACCCTCACCCTCACACTCACGCACACCCTCACCCTCACACACACCCTCACCCTCAAACTCACAGTCACACTCACCCTAAAACTCACACTCACACTCACCCTCACACTCACACTCACACTCACACTCACCATCACACTCAGACTCACCCTCACACTCACACTAACCATAACCCTAACCCTAACCCTAACACTCACACTCAACCTCACTCACACTCACACTCACAATCACACTCACCCTCACCCTAACCCTAACCCTAACCCTCACACTCACACTTACCGTCACCCTCACACTCACACTCACACTCACACTCACCCTCACACTCACACTCACACACACACTCACACTCACGCTAACCCTAACCCTCACCCTCACCCTCACACTCACACACACACTCACCCTCACACTCACACTCACACTCACACTTATCCTCACACTCACCCTCACACTCACCCTAACCCTAACCCTAACCCTCACACTGACACTCACACTCACACTCACACTCACCCTCACACTCACACTCTCACTCACACTCACCTTCACCCTCACCCTCACACTCACACTCACCCTCACACTTATACTCACCCTCACACTCACACTAACCCTCACATTCACCCTCACCCTCACACTCACCCTCACCCTCACACTCACACTCACCCTCACACTCACACTCACCCTCACGCTCACACTCACACTCACCCTCGTACTCACACCCACACTCACACTCACCCTCACCCTCACCCTCACACTCACCCTAATCCTAACCCTAACCCTCACACTCACCCTCACACTCACACTCACACTCACACTTATCCTCACACTCAGCCTCACACTCACCCTAACCCTAACCCTAACCCTCTACCTCACCCTCACACTCACACTCACACTCACACTCACACTCACCCTCACCCTCACACTCATACTACAACTCACTCTCACACTCACACTCATCCTCACACTCACCCTCACACTCAAACTCACCCTCACCCTCACCCTCACACTCACCCTCACACTCCCCTAACCCTAACACTAACCATCACACTGACACTCACACTCACAATCACACTCACCCTCACACTCAACCTCACCCTCACACTCACACTCACACTCACCCTCACACTCACCCTCACACTCACCCTCACACTCACGCTCACACTCACACTCACACTCACATTCACCCTCACCCTCACACTCACCCTCACCCTCACACTCACACTCACCCTCACACTCACCCTCACCCTAACCCTCACACTCACACTCACAATCACACTCACGCTCACCCTAACCCTAACCCTAACCCTCACACTCACACTTACCGTCACCCTCACACTCACACTCACCCTCACACTCACACTCAAACTCACACTCACACTCACCCTCACACTCACACTCACACTCACACTCACACACACCCTCACACTCACCCTCACACTCACCCTAAGACTAACCCTAACCCTCACACTCACACTCACACTAACAATCACATTCACCCTCACCCTCAGCCTCAACCTCACACTCACACTCACCCTAACCCTAACCCTAACCCTCAGCCTCACCCTCACCCTCACACTCACACTCACACTAACACATTTACACTCACACTCACCCTCACACTCACCCGAACCCTAACCCTAACCCTCACACTCACACTCACCCTCACTCTCACACTCACACTCACACTCACCCTCACACTCACCCTCACCCTCAAGCTCACACTCACCCTCACACTCACACTCACCCTCACCCTCACACTCACCCAAACCCTAACCCTCACACTCACACTCACACTCACACTCACCATCACACTCACCCTCACACTCACCCTCACTCTCACACAAACCCTAACCCTAACCCTAACCCTCACACTCAACCTCACACTCACACTCACCCTCACACTAGCCCTCAATCTCACTCTCACACTCACACTCACCCTCACACTCACCCTCACATTCACTCTCACACTCATCCTCAAACTCACACTCACCCTCAAACTCACACTCACACTCACACTCACACTCACCCTCACACTCACCCGAACCCTAACCCTAACCCTCACACTCACACTCACCCTCACACTCACACTCACACTCACCCTCACACTCACACTCACCCTCAAACTCACACTCACCCTCACACTCACACTCACACTCACCCTCACCCTCACACTAACCCTAACCCTAACCCTCACACTCACACTCACACTCACACTCACACTCACACTCTACACTCACCCTCACACTAGCCCTCAATCTCACACTCTACACTCACCCTCACACTCACCCTCACCTTCACTCTGACACTCACTCTCACACTCACATTCATCCTCACTCTCACCCTCACACTCACCCTAACCCTATCCCTCACACTCACACTAACCCTAACCCTAACCCTAACCCTCACACTCAACCTCACACTCACACTCACACTCACACCCACACTCACACTCACCCTCACTTTCACCCTCACCCTCACCCTAACCCTAACCTTCACACTCACACTCACACTCACCCTCACACTCACACTCACTCTCACACTCACACTCACACTCACACTTATCCTCACACTCACCCTAACCCTAACCCTAACCCTCACACTCACACTCACACTCACCCTCACCCTCTCCCTAACACTCAACCTCACACTCACCCTCACCCTCACACTCACCCTAACCCTAACCCTCAAACTCACCCTCAGACCCTCGCACTCACACTCACCATCACACTCACACTCGCACTCACACTCACACTCACCCTCACACTAACACTCGCACTAACAGTAACACTCACCCTCACACTCACCCTCACACTTTTACTCACCCTAACCCTAACCCTAACCCTCACACTCACACTTACCGTCACCCTCACACTCACACTCACACTCACCCTAACCCTCCCCCTCACACTCACCCTCACACTCACCCTAAACCTAATCCTAACCATCACACTCACCCTCACACTCACACTCACACTCACCCTCACACTCACCCTCACCCTCACACTCACACTCACCATCACACTCACACTCACACTCAAACTCACCCTCAACCTCACACTAACCCTCACACTCCCCTAACCCTAACCCTAACCCTTACACTCACACTCACACTCACCCTCACCCTCACACTCACCCTCAACTTACACTCACACTCACCCTCACCCTTAAACTCACACTCACAGTCACACTCACCCTCACAGTCACACTCACACTCACCCTCACACTCACCCTCACACTCACCCTAACGTTAACCCTAACCATCACACTCACACTCACACTCACACTCACATTCACCATCACCCTCACACTCACCCTCACACTCACACTCACCCTCACACTAACCCTAACCCTAACCCTCACACTCAACCTCACACTCACACTCACATTCACACTCACCCTCACCCTCACACTCACACTGCAACTCAATCTCACACTCACACTCAACCTCACACTCACCCTCACACTCACACTCACACTCACACTCAAACTCACCCTCACCCTCACCCTCACACTCACCCTCACACTCCCATAACCCTAACCCTAACCCTCACCCTCACACTCACCCTCAACCTCACAGTCACATTCACCCTCACACTCACACCCACACTCACATCCACACTCAAACTCAAACTCACCCTCACCCTCACACTCACTCTAACACTCAAACTCAAACTCGCCCTCACCCTCACCCTCACACTCACACTCACACTCAAACTCACCCTCACCCTCACCCTCACACTCACCCTCACCCTCACACTCACACTCACACTCACACTCACACTTGTCCTCACACTCACCCTCACACTCACCCTAACCCTAACCCTATCCCTAACCCTCACCCTCACACTCACACTAACCATAACCCTAACCCTAACCCTCACCCTCACCCTCACCCTCACACTCACCCTAACCCTAACCCTAACCATCACCCTCACTCTCACACTCACACTAACACTCACACTCACCCTCACACTCACCCTCACACTCACACTCACACTCACCCTCACACTCACACTCACCCTCACACTCACCCTAACCCTAACCCTAACCCTACCCCTCACAATCACACTCACCCTCACCATCACACTCACTCTCACCCTAACCCTCACACTCACCCTAACCCTAACCCTAACCCTCAAACTCACACTCACCCTCACACTCACCCTCACACTCACCCTCACCCTCACACTCACACTCACACTCACACTCACCCTCACACTCAAACTCAGCCTCACACTCACACTCACACTCACACTCACACTCACGCTAAACCTAACCCTCACCCTCACACTCACACTCACACTCACCCTCACACTCACCCTCACCCTCACACTCACACTCTCACTCACACTCACCCTCACACTCACACTCACACTCACACTCACACTCACACTCAGTCACACTCACACTCACACTCACACTCACACTCACCCTCACACTCACACTCACACTCACCCTCACACTAAACCTAACCCTAACCCTAACCCTAACCCTCACACTCACACTCACACTCACCCTCACCCTCACACTCACCCTCAACCTCACCCTCACATTCACCCTAACCCTAACCCTAACCCTCACCCTCACCCTCACCCTCACACTCACACTCACACTAACACTCACACTCACACTCACAATTCACACTCACCCTCACCCTCACCCTCACCCTCACCCTCACACTCACCCTAACCCTAACCTAACCCTCACCTTCACCCTCACACTCACACTCACACTAACACTCACACTCACACTCACAATTCACACTCACCCTCACCCTCACCCTCACACTCACCCTCACACTCACCCTAACCCTAACCCTAACCCTCACAATCACACTCACCCTCACCATCACACTCATACTCACTCTCACACTAACCCTCACACTCACCCTAACCCTAACCCTAACCCTCAAACTCACACTCACCCTCACACTCACCCTCACACTCACATTCACACTCACACTCACACTCACCCTCACCCTCACACTCACCCTCACCCTCACACTCACACTCACACTCACACTCACCCTCACACTCAAACTCAGCCTCACACTCACACTCACACTCAGCCTCACACTCACCCTCACACTCACCCTCACCCTCACCCTCACACTCACGCTCACACTCACACTCACACTCACATTCACCCTCACCCTCACACTCACCCTCACCCTCACACTCACACTCACCCTCACACTCACCCTCACACTCACACTCACACTCACCCTCACCCTCACACTCACCCTCACCCTCACACTCACACTCACCCTCACACTCACACTCACACTCACACTCACCCTCACCCTCAAACTCACACTCAGTCACACTCACCCTCACACTCACACTCACACTCACCCTCACACTCACACTCACCCTCACCCTCACACTAACCCTAACCCTAACCCTAACCCTCACACTCACACTCACACTCACCCTCACCCTCACACTCACCCTCAACCTCACCCTCACATTCACCCTAACCCTAACCCTAACCCTCACCCTCACCCTGACACTCACACTCACACTAACACTCACACTCACACTCACAATTCACACTCACCCTCACCCTCACCCTCACCCTCACACTCACCCTAACCCTAACCTAACCCTCACCTTCACCCTCACCCTCACACTCACACTCACACTCACACTCACCCTCACACTAACACTCACACTCACCCTCACACTCACCCTCACTCTCACACTCACACTCACACTCACCCTCACATTCACACTCACCCTCACACTCACCCTCACTCTCACTCTCTCAGTCACACTCAGCCTCACCCTCACACTCACGCTAACCCTAACCCTCACCCTCACACTCACACTCACACTCACACTCACACTCACCCTCACCCTCACACTCACACTCTCACTCACACTCACCCTCACCCTCACCCTCGCACTCACACTCACACTTATATTCACACTCATTCTCACACTCACCCTAACCCTAACCCTAACCCTCACACTCAAACTCACACTCACACTCACATTCACACTTATCCTCACACTCAGCCTCACACTCACCCTAACCCTAACCCTCACACTCACCCTCACCCTCACCCTCACACTCACGCACACCCTCACCCTCACACACACCCTCACCCTCAAACTCACAGTCACACTCACCCTAAAACTCACACTCACACTCACCCTCACACTCACACTCACACTCACACTCACCATCACACTCAGACTCACCCTCACACTCACACTAACCATAACCCTAACCCTAACCCTAACCCTCACACTCAACCTCACTCACACTCACACTCACAATCACACTCACCCTCACCCTAACCCTAACCCTAACCCTCACACTCACACTTACCGTCACCCTCACACTCACACTCACACTCACACTCACCCTCACACTCACACTCACACACACACTCACACTCACGCTAACCCTAACCCTCACCCTCACCCTCACACTCACACTCACACTCACCCTCACACTCACACTCACACTCACACTTATCCTCACACTCACCCTCACACTCACCCTAACCCTAACCCTAACCCTCACACTGACACTCACACTCACACTCACACTCACCCTCACACTCACACTCTCACTCACACTCACACTCACCCTCACCCTCACACTCACACTCACACTCACACTTATACTCACCCTCACACTCACACTAACCCTCACATTCACCCTCACCCTCACACTCACCCTCACCCTCACACTCACACTCACCCTCACACTCACACTCACCCTCACGCTCACACTCACACTCACCCTCGTACTCACACCCACACTCACACTCACCCTCACCCTCACCCTCACACTCACCCTAATCCTAACCCTAACCCTCACACTCACCCTCACACTCACACTCACACTCACACTTATCCTCACACTCAGCCTCACACTCACCCTAACCCTAACCCTAACCCTCTACCTCACCCTCACACTCACACTCACACTCACACTCACACTCACACTCACCCTCACCCTCACACTCATACTACAACTCACTCTCACACTCACACTCATCCTCACACTCACCCTCACACTCAAACTCACCCTCACCCTCACCCTCACACTCACCCTCACACTCCCCTAACCCTAACCCTAACCATCACACTGACACTCACACTCACAATCACACTCACCCTCACACTCAACCTCACCCTCACACTCACACTCACACTCACACTCACCCTCACACTCACCCTCAACCTCACACTCACACCCACAATCACATCCACACTCAAACTCAAACTCACTTTCACACTCACACTCTACCCTCAACCTCACACTCACACTCACCCTCACACTCACCCTCACCCTAACCCTCACACTCACACTCACAATCACACTCACGCTCACCCTAACCCTAACCCTAACCCTCACACTCACACTTACCGTCACCCTCACACTCACACTCACACTCACACTCACACTCACCCTAACCCTAACCCTAACCCTCACACTCACACTCACCCTCACACTCACACTCACCGTTATCCTCAAACTCACACTCACCCTCACACTCCCCTAACCCTAACCCTAACCATCACACTGACACTCACACTCACAATCACACTCACCCTCACACTCAACCTCACCCTCACACTCACACTCACACTCACCCTCACACTCACCCTCAACCTCACACTCACACCCACAATCACATCCACACTCAAACTCAAACTCACTTTCACACTCACACTCTACCCTCAACCTCACCCTCACACTCACCCTCACACTCACCCTCACCCTAACCCTCACACTCACACTCACAATCACACTCACGCTCACCCTAACCCTAACCCTAACCCTCACACTCACACTTACCGTCACCCTCACACTCACACTCACACTCACACTCACCCTTTACACTCACACTCACACTCACCCTCACCCTCACACTCACACACACACTCACACTCACGCTAACCCTAACCCTCACCCTCACACTCACACTCACACTCACCCTCACACTCACACTTATCCTCACACTCACCCTCACACTCACCCTAACCCTAACCCTAACCCTCACACTCACACTCACACTCACAATCACATTCACCCTCACACTCACCCTCACCCTCACACTCACACTCTCACTCACACTCACCCTCACCCTCACACTCACACTCACACTCACACTTATACTCACACTCACCCTCACACTCACCCTAACCCTAACCCTAACCCTCACACTCAAACTCACACTCACACTCACACTCACCCTCATCCTCACCCTCACCCTCAACCTCACCCTCACCCTCACACTCACACTCACACTCACACTCACATTAACACTCACCCTCACTCTCACAGTCACACTCACCCTCACACTCACCCTCACCCTCACCCTCACACTCACCCTAACACTCCCCTAACCCTAACCCTAACCCTCACACTCACACTCACACTCACCCTCACCCTCACACTTTTACTCACCCTCACACTCACACTCACATTCACACTCACACTCACCCTCACCCTCACACTCACCCTAACCCTAACCTCACACTCACGCTCACACTCACCCTCACACTCACCCTCACACTCAAACTCACACTCAGTCACACTCACACTCACACTCACAATCACACCCTCACACTCAGACTCACACTCACACTCACAATCACACTCACCCTCACACTCACACTCACACTCACACTCACCCTCACACTAACCCTAACCCTAACCCTAACCCTCACACTCACACTCACACTCACCCTTACCCTCACACTCACCCTCACCCTCACCCTCACATTCACCCTAACCCTAACCCTCACACTCACACTTAACGTCACACTCACACTCACACTCACACTCACCCTCACACTCACACCCACACTCACACTCACACACACACTCACACTTATACTCACACTCACCCTCATCCTCACCCTCACACTCACCCTCACACTGACACTCACACTCACACTCACACTCACCCTAAACCTCACACTCACAATCACACTCACCCTCACCCTCACCCTCACCCTCGCGCTCACACTCACACTCACACTCACACTCACACTCACCCTAACCCTAACCCTTACCCTCACACTCACACTCACCCTCACACTCACACTCACCCTTATCCTCAAACTCACACTCAGTCACACTCACCCTCACACTCACACTAACCCTCACATTCACCCTCACCCTCACACTCACCCTCACCCTCACAGTCACACTCACCCTCACACTCACCCTCACCCTCACCCTCACACTCACCCTAACACTCCCCTAACCCTAACCCTAACCCTCACACTCACACTCACACTCACCCTCACCCTCACACTTTTACTCACCCTCACACTCACACTCACATTCACACTCACACTCACCCTCACCCTCACACTCACCCTAACCCTAACCTCACACTCACGCTCACACTCACCCTCACACTCACCCTCACACTCAAACTCACACTCAGTCACACTCACACTCACACTCACAATCACACCCTCACACTCAGACTCACACTCACACTCACAATCACACTCACCCTCACACTCACACTCACACTCACACTCACCCTCACACTAACCCTAACCCTAACCCTAACCCTCACACTCACACTCACACTCACCCTTACCCTCACACTCACCCTCACACTCACCCTCACCCTCTCTATCACACTCACCCTCACCCTCACACTCACACTCACACTCAAACTCACCCTCACCCTCACCCTCACACTCACCCTCACCCTCACACTCACACTCACACTCACACTCACACTTGTCCTCACACTCACCCTCACACTCACCCTAACCCTAACCCTATCCCTAACCCTCACCCTCACACTCACACTAACCATAACCCTAACCCTAACCCTCACCCTCACCCTCACCCTCACACTCACCCTAACCCTAACCCTAACCATCACCCTCACTCTCACACTCACACTAACACTCACACTCACCCTCACACTCACCCTCACACTCACACTCACACTCACCCTCACACTCACACTCACCCTCACACTCACCCTAACCCTAACCCTAACCCTACCCCTCACAATCACACTCACCCTCACCATCACACTCACTCTCACCCTAACCCTCACACTCACCCTAACCCTAACCCTAACCCTCAAACTCACACTCACCCTCACACTCACCCTCACACTCACCCTCACCCTCACACTCACACTCACACTCACACTCACCCTCACACTCAAACTCAGCCTCACACTCACACTCACACTCACACTCACACTCACGCTAAACCTAACCCTCACCCTCACACTCACACTCACACTCACCCTCACACTCACCCTCACCCTCACACTCACACTCTCACTCACACTCACCCTCACACTCACACTCACACTCACACTCACACTCACACTCAGTCACACTCACACTCACACTCACACTCACACTCACCCTCACACTCACACTCACACTCACCCTCACACTAAACCTAACCCTAACCCTAACCCTAACCCTCACACTCACACTCACACTCACCCTCACCCTCACACTCACCCTCAACCTCACCCTCACATTCACCCTAACCCTAACCCTAACCCTCACCCTCACCCTCACCCTCACACTCACACTCACACTAACACTCACACTCACACTCACAATTCACACTCACCCTCACCCTCACCCTCACCCTCACCCTCACACTCACCCTAACCCTAACCTAACCCTCACCTTCACCCTCACACTCACACTCACACTAACACTCACACTCACACTCACAATTCACACTCACCCTCACCCTCACCCTCACACTCACCCTCACACTCACCCTAACCCTAACCCTAACCCTCACAATCACACTCACCCTCACCATCACACTCATACTCACTCTCACACTAACCCTCACACTCACCCTAACCCTAACCCTAACCCTCAAACTCACACTCACCCTCACACTCACCCTCACACTCACATTCACACTCACACTCACACTCACCCTCACCCTCACACTCACCCTCACCCTCACACTCACACTCACACTCACACTCACCCTCACACTCAAACTCAGCCTCACACTCACACTCACACTCAGCCTCACACTCACCCTCACACTCACCCTCACCCTCACCCTCACACTCACGCTCACACTCACACTCACACTCACATTCACCCTCACCCTCACACTCACCCTCACCCTCACACTCACACTCACCCTCACACTCACCCTCACACTCACACTCACACTCACCCTCACCCTCACACTCACCCTCACCCTCACACTCACACTCACCCTCACACTCACACTCACACTCACACTCACCCTCACCCTCAAACTCACACTCAGTCACACTCACCCTCACACTCACACTCACACTCACCCTCACACTCACACTCACCCTCACCCTCACACTAACCCTAACCCTAACCCTAACCCTCACACTCACACTCACACTCACCCTCACCCTCACACTCACCCTCAACCTCACCCTCACATTCACCCTAACCCTAACCCTAACCCTCACCCTCACCCTGACACTCACACTCACACTAACACTCACACTCACACTCACAATTCACACTCACCCTCACCCTCACCCTCACCCTCACACTCACCCTAACCCTAACCTAACCCTCACCTTCACCCTCACCCTCACACTCACACTCACACTCACACTCACCCTCACACTAACACTCACACTCACCCTCACACTCACCCTCACTCTCACACTCACACTCACACTCACCCTCACATTCACACTCACCCTCACACTCACCCTCACTCTCACTCTCTCAGTCACACTCAGCCTCACCCTCACACTCACGCTAACCCTAACCCTCACCCTCACACTCACACTCACACTCACACTCACACTCACCCTCACCCTCACACTCACACTCTCACTCACACTCACCCTCACCCTCACCCTCGCACTCACACTCACACTTATATTCACACTCATTCTCACACTCACCCTAACCCTAACCCTAACCCTCACACTCAAACTCACACTCACACTCACATTCACACTTATCCTCACACTCAGCCTCACACTCACCCTCACCCTCACCCTCACACTCACGCACACCCTCACCCTCACACACACCCTCACCCTCAAACTCACAGTCACACTCACCCTAAAACTCACACTCACACTCACACTCACACTCACACTCACACTCACACTCACCATCACACTCAGACTCACCCTCACACTCACACTAACCATAACCCTAACCCTAACCCTAACCCTCACACTCAACCTCACTCACACTCACACTCACAATCACACTCACCCTCACCCTAACCCTAACCCTAACCCTCACACTCACACTTACCGTCACCCTCACACTCACACTCACACTCACACTCACCCTCACACTCACACTCACACACACACTCACACTCACGCTAACCCTAACCCTCACCCTCACCCTCACACTCACACTCACACTCACCCTCACACTCACACTCACACTCACACTTATCCTCACACTCACCCTCACACTCACCCTAACCCTAACCCTAACCCTCACACTGACACTCACACTCACACTCACACTCACCCTCACACTCACACTCTCACTCACACTCACACTCACCCTCACCCTCACACTCACACTCACACTCACACTTATACTCACCCTCACACTCACACTAACCCTCACATTCACCCTCACCCTCACACTCACCCTCACCCTCACACTCACACTCACCCTCACACTCACACTCACCCTCACGCTCACACTCACACTCACCCTCGTACTCACACCCACACTCACACTCACCCTCACCCTCACCCTCACACTCACCCTAATCCTAACCCTAACCCTCACACTCACCCTCACACTCACACTCACACTCACACTTATCCTCACACTCAGCCTCACACTCACCCTAACCCTAACCCTAACCCTCTACCTCACCCTCACACTCACACTCACACTCACACTCACACTCACCCTCACCCTCACACTCATACTACAACTCACTCTCACACTCACACTCATCCTCACACTCACCCTCACACTCAAACTCACCCTCACCCTCACCCTCACACTCACCCTCACACTCCCCTAACCCTAACCCTAACCATCACACTGACACTCACACTCACAATCACACTCACCCTCACACTCAACCTCACCCTCACACTCACACTCACACTCACACTCACCCTCACACTCACCCTCAACCTCACACTCACACCCACAATCACATCCACACTCAAACTCAAACTCACTTTCACACTCACACTCTACCCTCAACCTCACACTCACACTCACCCTCACACTCACCCTCACCCTAACCCTCACACTCACACTCACAATCACACTCACGCTCACCCTAACCCTAACCCTAACCCTCACACTCACACTTACCGTCACCCTCACACTCACACTCACACTCACACTCACACTCACCCTTTACACTCACACTCACACTCACCCTCACCCTCACACTCACACACACACTCACACTCACGCTAACCCTAACCCTCACCCTCACACTCACACTCACCCTCACACTCACACTTATCCTCACACTCACCCTCACACTCACCCTAACCCTAACCCTAACCCTCACACTCACACTCACACTCACAATCACATTCACCCTCACACTCACCCTCACCCTCACACTCACACTCTCACTCACACTCACCCTCACCCTCACACTCACACTCACACTCACACTTATACTCACACTCACCCTCACACTCACCCTAACCCTAACCCTAACCCTCACACTCAAACTCACACTCACACTCACACTCACCCTCATCCTCACCCTCACCCTCACCCTCACCCTCACCCTCACCCTAACACTCACACTCACACTCACACTCACATTAACACTCACCCTCACTCTCACAGTCACACTCACCCTCACACTCACACTCACACTCACCCTCACCCTCACCCTCACACTCACCCTAACACTCCCCTAACCCTAACCCTAACCCTCACACTCACACTCACACTCACCCTCACCCTCACACTTTTACTCACCCTCACACTCACACTCACATTCACACTCACACTCACCCTCACCCTCACACTCACCCTAACCCTAACCTCACACTCACGCTCACACTCACCCTCACACTCACCCTCACACTCAAACTCACACTCAGTCACACTCACACTCACACTCACAATCACACCCTCACACTCAGACTCACACTCACACTCACAATCACACTCACCCTCACACTCACACTCACACTCACACTCACCCTCACACTAACCCTAACCCTAACCCTAACCCTCACACTCACACTCACACTCACCCTTACCCTCACACTCACCCTCACCCTCACCCTCACATTCACCCTAACCCTAACACTCACACTCACACTTACCGTCACACTCACACTCACACTCACACTCACCCTCACACTCACACCCACACTCACACTCACACACACACTCACACTTATACTCACACTCACCCTCATCCTCACCCTCACACTCACCCTCACACTGACACTCACACTCACACTCACACTCACCCTAAACCTCACACTCACAATCACACTCACCCTCACCCTCACCCTCACCCTCGCGCTCACACTCACACTCACACTCACACTCACACTCACCCTAACCCTAACCCTAACCCTCACACTCACACTCACCCTCACACTCACACTCACCGTTATCCTCAAACTCACACTCACCCTCACACTCCCCTAACCCTAACCCTAACCATCACACTGACACTCACACTCACAATCACACTCACCCTCACACTCAACCTCACCCTCACACTCACACTCACACTCACCCTCACACTCTACCCTCAACCTCACACTCACACCCACAATCACATCCACACTCAAACTCAAACTCACTTTCACACTCACACTCTACCCTCAACCTCACACTCACACTCACCCTCACACTCACCCTCACCCTAACCCTCACACTCACACTCACAATCACACTCACGCTCACCCTAACCCTAACCCTAACCCTCACACTCACACTTACCGTCACCCTCACACTCACACTCACACTCACACTCACCCTTTACACTCACACTCACACTCACCCTCACCCTCACACTCACACACACACTCACACTCACGCTAACCCTAACCCTCACCCTCACACTCACACTCACACTCACCCTCACACTCACACTTATCCTCACACTCACCCTCACACTCACCCTAACCCTAACCCTAACCCTCACACTCACACTCACACTCACAATCACATTCACCCTCACACTCACCCTCACCCTCACACTCACACTCTCACTCACACTCACCCTCACCCTCACACTCACACTCACACTCACACTTATACTCACACTCACCCTCACACTCACCCTAACCCTAACCCTAACCCTCACACTCAAACTCACACTCACACTCACACTCACCCTCATCCTCACCCTCACCCTCAACCTCACCCTCACCCTCACCCTCACACTCACACTCACACTCACACTCACATTAACACTCACCCTCACTCTCACAGTCACACTCACCCTCACACTCACCCTCACCCTCACCCTCACACTCACCCTAACACTCCCCTAACCCTAACCCTAACCCTCACACTCACACTCACACTCACCCTCACCCTCACACTTTTACTCACCCTCACACTCACACTCACATTCACACTCACACTCACCCTCACCCTCACACTCACCCTAACCCTAACCTCACACTCACGCTCACACTCACCCTCACACTCACCCTCACACTCAAACTCACACTCAGTCACACTCACACTCACACTCACAATCACACCCTCACACTCAGACTCACACTCACACTCACAATCACACTCACCCTCACACTCACACTCACACTCACACTCACCCTCACACTAACCCTAACCCTAACCCTAACCCTCACACTCACACTCACACTCACCCTTACCCTCACACTCACCCTCACCCTCACCCTCACATTCACCCTAACCCTAACCCTCACACTCACACTTACCGTCACACTCACACTCACACTCACACTCACCCTCACACTCACACCCACACTCACACTCACACACACACTCACACTTATACTCACACTCACCCTCATCCTCACCCTCACACTCACCCTCACACTGACACTCACACTCACACTCACACTCACCCTAAACCTCACACTCACAATCACACTCACCCTCACCCTCACCCTCACCCTCGCGCTCACACTCACACTCACACTCACACTCACACTCACCCTAACCCTAACCCTTACCCTCACACTCACACTCACCCTCACACTCACACTCACCCTTATCCTCAAACTCACACTCAGTCACACTCACCCTCACACTCACACTAACCCTCACATTCACCCTCACCCTCACACTCACCCTCACCCTCACAGTCACACTCACCCTCACACTCACCCTCACCCTCACCCTCACACTCACCCTAACACTCCCCTAACCCTAACCCTAACCCTCACACTCACACTCACACTCACCCTCACCCTCACACTTTTACTCACCCTCACACTCACACTCACATTCACACTCACACTCACCCTCACCCTCACACTCACCCTAACCCTAACCTCACACTCACGCTCACACTCACCCTCACACTCACCCTCACACTCAAACTCACACTCAGTCACACTCACACTCACACTCACAATCACACCCTCACACTCAGACTCACACTCACACTCACAATCACACTCACCCTCACACTCACACTCACACTCACACTCACCCTCACACTAACCCTAACCCTAACCCTAACCCTCACACTCACACTCACACTCACCCTTACCCTCACACTCACCCTCACCCTCACCCTCACATTCACCCTAACCCTAACCCTCACACTCACACTTACCGTCACACTCACACTCACACTCACACTCACCCTCACACTCACACCCACACTCACACTCACACACACACTCACACTTATACTCACACTCACCCTCATCCTCACCCTCACACTCACCCTCACACTGACACTCACACTCACACTCACACTCACCCTAAACCTCACACTCACAATCACACTCACCCTCACCCTCACCCTCACCCTCGCGCTCACACTCACACTCACACTCACACTCACACTCACCCTAACCCTAACCCTTACCCTCACACTCACACTCACCCTCACACTCACACTCACCCTTATCCTCAAACTCACACTCAGTCACACTCACCCTCACACTCACCCTCACCCTCACCCTCACACTCACCCTAACACTCCCCTAACCCTAACCCTAACCCTCACACTCACACTCACACTCACCCTCACCCTCACACTTTTACTCACCCTCACACTCACACTCACATTCACACTCACACTCACCCTCACCCTCACACTCACCCTAACCCTAACCTCACACTCACGCTCACACTCACCCTCACACTCACCCTCACACTCAAACTCACACTCAGTCACACTCACACTCACACTCACAATCACACCCTCACACTCAGACTCACACTCACACTCACAATCACACTCACCCTCACACTCACACTCACACTCACACTCACCCTCACACTAACCCTAACCCTAACCCTAACCCTCACACTCACACTCACACTCACCCTTACCCTCACACTCACCCTCACCCTCACCCTCACATTCACCCTAACCCTAACCCTCACACTCACACTTACCGTCACACTCACACTCACACTCACACTCACCCTCACACTCACACCCACACTCACACTCACACACACACTCACACTTATACTCACACTCACCCTCATCCTCACCCTCACACTCACCCTCACACTGACACTCACACTCACACTCACACTCACCCTAAACCTCACACTCACAATCACACTCACCCTCACCCTCACCCTCACCCTCGCGCTCACACTCACACTCACACTCACACTCACACTCACCCTAACCCTAACCCTTACCCTCACACTCACACTCACCCTCACACTCACACTCACCCTTATCCTCAAACTCACACTCAGTCACACTCACCCTCACACTCACACTAACCCTCACATTCACCCTCACCCTCACACTCACCCTCACCCTCACACTCACACTCACCCTCACACTCACACTCACCCTCAACCTCACACTCACACTCACCCTCGTACTCACACCCACACTCACACTCACCCTCACCCTCACACTCACCCTAATCCTAACCGTAACCCTCACACTCACCCTCACACTCACACTCACACTCACACTTATCCTCACACTCAGCCTCACACTCACCCTAATCCTAACCCTAACCCTCTACCTCACCCTCACACTCACACTCACACTCACCCTCACCCTCACCCTCACACTCATACTACAACTCACTCTCACACTCACACTCATCCTCACACTCACCCTCACACTCACCCTCACACTCAAACTCACCCTCACCCTCACCCTCACACTCACCCTCACACTCCCCTAACCCTAACCCTAACCGTCCCACTCACACTCACCCTCACCCTCACACTCACACTCACCCTCACACTCACCCTCAACCTCACACTCACACCCACAATCACATCCACACTCAAACTCAAATTCACTTTCACACTCACACTCACCCTCAACCTCAAACTCACACTCACCCTCACACTCACCCTCACACTCACACTCACACTCACACTCACACTCACACTCACACTTATCCTCACACTCACCCTCACACTCACCCTAACCCTAAGCCTAACCCTCACACTGACCCTCACTCTCACACTCACACTCACACTCACCCTCACATTCACCCTCACCCTCACACTCACCCTCACTCTCACACTCACCCTCACTCTCACTCTCACAGTCACACTCACCCTCACACTCACACTCACACTCACCCTCACCCTCACCCTCACACTCACCCTAACACTCCCCTAACCCTAACCCTAACCCTCACACTCACACTCACACTCACACTCACCCTCACCCTCACACTTTTACTCACCCTCACACTCACCCTCACATTCACCCTCACACTCACCCTCACCCTCACACTCACACTCACCCTCACACTCACCCTCACACTCAAACTCACACTCAGTCACACTCACACTCACACTCACAATCACACTCACCCTCACACTCACACTCACACTCACACTCACCCTCACACTAACCCTAACCCTAACCCTAACCCTCACACTCACACTCACACTCACCCTTACCCTCACACTCACCCTCACCCTCACCCTCACATTCACCCTAACCCTAACCCTAACCCTCACCCTCACATTCACACTCACACTCACACTAACACTCACAATCACACTCACAATCACACTCACCCTCACCCTCACACTCACCCTCACACTCACCCTAACCCTAACCTAACCCTCACCCTCACCCTCACATTCACACTCACACTAACACTCACACTCACCCTCACACTAACACTCACACTCACCCTCACACTCACCCTCACTCTCACACTCACACTCACACTCACACTCACATTCACCCTCACCCTCACACTCACCCTCACTCTCACTCTCACAGTCACACTAACCCTCACCCTCACACTCACACACACACTCACCCTAACCCTAACCCTCACACTCACACTCACCCTCACACTCACCCTCAGACTCACACTCACACTCACCCTCACACACACCCTCACCCTCAAACTCACACTCACAGTCACACTCACACTAAAACTCACCCTCACACTCACCCTCACACTCACACTCACCATCACACTCACACTCACCCTCACACTCACACTAACCATAACCCTAACCCTAACCCTCACACTCAACCTCACACGCACACTCACACTCACAATCACACTCACCCTCACCCTAACCCTAACCCTCACACTCACACTTACCGTCACACTCACACTCACACTCACCCTCACACTCACCCTCACCCTCACACTCACACACACACTCACACTTATACTCACACTCACCCTCATCCTCACCCTCACACTCACCCTCACACTGACACTCACACTCACACTCACACTCACACTTACCCTAAACCTCACACTCACAATCACACTCACCCTCACCCTCACCCTCACCCTCACGCTCACGCTCACACTCACACTCACACTCACACTCACCCTAACCCTAACCCTAACCCTCACACTCACACTCACCCTCACACTCATTCTCACACTCACACTCACACTCACCCTCATCCTCAAACTCACACTCAGCCACACTCACCCTCACACTCACACTCACCCTCACCCTCACACTCACACTCACACTCACCCTAATCCTAACCCTAACCCTCACACTCACACTTACCGTCACCCTCACACTCACACTCACACTCACCCTCACCCTCACACTCACACTCACACTCACCCTGACCCTCACACTCACACTCAAACTCACACTCACACTCACCCTCACACTCACCCTCACACTCACATTCACCATCACCCTCACACTCACCCTCACACTCACCCTCACCCTCACACTAACCCTAACCCTCACATTCACCCTCACCCTCACACTCATACTACAACTCACTCTCACACTCACACTCATCCTCACACTCACCCTCACACTCACCCTCACACTCAAACTCACCCTCACCCTCACCCTCACACCCTCACACTCCCCTAACCCTAACCCTAACCCTCACACTCACACTCACCCTCACACTCACACTCACACTCACCCTCACACTCACCCTCAACCTCACACTCACACCCACAATCACATCCACACTCAAACTCAAACTCACTTTCACACTCACACTCACCCTCAACCTCACACTCACACTCACCCTCACACTCACCCTCACCCTAACCCTCACACTCACACTCACAATCACACTCACGCTCACCCTAACCCTAACCCTAACCCTCACACTCACACTTACCGTCACCCTCACACTCACACTCACACTCACCCTTTACACTCACACTCACACTCACCCTCACCCTCACACTCACACACACACTCACACTCACGCTAACCCTAACCCTCACCCTCACACTCACACTCACACTTACCCTCACACTCACACTCACACTTATCCTCACACTCACCCTTACACTCACCCTAACCCTAACCCTAACCCTCACACTCACACTCACACTCACAATCACAATCACCCTCACACTCACCCTCACCCTCACACTCACACTCTCACTCACACTCACCCTCAACCTCACACTCACACTCACACTCACACTTATACTCACACTCACACTCACCCTCACCCTCAAACTCACACTCACAGTCACACTCACCATCACACTCACACTCACCCTCACACTCACACTCACACTCACACTCACCCTAACCCTAACCCTAACCCTAAACCTCACACTCACACTCACCCTCACACTCACACTCCCACTCACCCTCACATTCACACTCACACTCACCCTCACACTCACACTCACCATCACCCTCACACTCACACTCACCCTCACCCTCACACTCACACTCACACTCACACTCACCCTAACCCTAACCCTAACCCTAAACCTCACACTCACACTCACCCTCACACTCACACTCCCACTCACCCTCACATTCACACTCACACTCACCCTCACACTCACACTCACCATCACCCTCACACTCACCCTCACACTCACCCTCAACCTCACACTCACACTCACACTCACACCCACACTCACCCTCAACCTCACACTCCCCTAACCCTAACCCTCACTCACACTCACCCTCACACTCACACTCACACTCACCCTCACACTCACCCTAACCCTAACCCTCACACTCACACTCACCCTCACACTCACACTCACCCTCACACTCACCCTCACCCTCATCCTCACCCTCACACTCACCCTCACACTCACACTCACACTCACACTCACACTCACACTCACCCTAAACCTCACACTCACAATCACACTCACCCTCACCCTCACCCTCACCCTCACGCTCACACTCACCCTCACCCTCACACTCACCCTAACCCTAACCCTAACCCTCACACTCACACTCACACTCACCCTCACACTCACACTCACACTCACCCTCATCCTCAAACTCACACTCAGTCACACTCACCCTCACACTCACACTCACCCTCACATTCACCCTCACCCTCACACTCACCCTCACCCTCACACTCACACTCACCCTCACCCTCACACTCACACTCACACTCACACTCACCCTAACCCTAAACCTAACCCTCACACTCACACTCACCCTCACACTCACACTCACACTCACACTCACCCTTTACACTCACACTCACACTCACCCTCACCCTCACACTCACACTCACACTCACCCTCACACTCACACTCTCACTCACACTCACCCTCACCCTCACCCTCACACTCACACTCACACTCACACTTATACTCACACTCACCCAAACACTCACCCTAACCATAACCCTAACCCTCACACTCACACTCACACTCACACTCACACTTATCCTCACACTCACCCTCACACTCACCCTAACCCTAACCCTAACCCTCACACTCACCCTCACACTCACACTCACACTCACGCACACCCTCACCCTCACACTCACACTCACACTCACCCTCACACTCACCCTCACACTCACACTCACACTCACGCTCACCCTCACCCTCACCCTCACACTCACACTCACCCTCACACTCACGCTCACCCTCACCCTCACCCTCATCCTCACACTCACACTCACACTCTCACTCACACTCACACTCACACTCACCCTCACCCTCACATTCACACTCACACTCACACACACACTCACACTCACCCTCACCCTCACATTAACCGTAACCCTAACCCTCACACTCAACCTCACACTCACATTAACACTCACCCTCACACTCACACTCACACTCACACTCACCCTCACCCTCACACTCACACTCACACACACCCTCACCCTCACCCTCACTCTCACGCTCACACTCACACTCACACTCACCCTCACATTCACCCTCACCCTCACACTCACCCTCACCCTCACCCTCACACTCACACTCACACTCACACTCACACTCACCCTAACCCTAATCCTAACCCTAACCCTCACACTCACACTCACACTCACACTCACCCTCACCCTCACACTCACACTCACCCTCACTTTCAAACTCACACTCACAGTCACACTCACACTCACCCTCACAATCACTCTCATACTCACCCTCACACTCACCCTAACCCTAACCCTAACCATCACACTCACCCTCACCCTCACCCTCACACTCACACTCACACTCACACTCACACTCACACTACAACTCACTCTCACACTCACACTCATCCTCACACTCACACTCACACTCACACTCACACTCAAACTCACCCTCACCCTCACACTCACCCTCACACTCCCCTAACCCTAACCCTAACCCTCACACTCACACTCACCCTCATCCTCCCACTCACACTCACACTCACCCTCATCCTCAAACTCACACTCAGTCACACTCACCCTCACACTCACACTAACCCTCACATTCACCCTCACCCTCAAACTCACCCTCACCCTCACACTCACACTCACCCTCACACTCACACTCACACTCACACTCACCCTAACCCTAAACCTAACCCTCACACTCACACTCACCCTCACACTCACACTCCCACTCACCCTCACATTCACACTCACACTCACCCTCACACTCACACTCACCATCACCCTCACACTCACCCTCACACTCACCCTTACCCTCACACTAACCCTAACCCTAACCCTAACCCTAACCCTAACCCTCACACTCAACCTCACACTCACACTCACCCTCACACTCACCCTCACACTCACACTCACACTCACCCTCACCCTCACCCTCACACTCATACTACAACTCACTCTCACACTCACACTCATCCTCACACTCACCCTCACACTCACCCTCACACTCAAACTCACCCTCACCCTCACCCTCACACTCACCCTCACACTCCCCTAACCCTAACCCTAACCATCCCACTCACACTCACCCTCACACTCACACTCACACTCACCCTCACACTCACCCTCAACCTCACACTCACACCCACAATCACATCCACACTCAAACTCAAACTCACTTTCACACTCACACTCACCCTCAACCTCAAACTCACACTCACCCTCACACTCACCCTCACACTCACACTCACACTCACACTCACACTCACACTTATCCTCACACTCACCCTCACACTCACCCTAACCCTAAGCCTAACCCTCACACTGACCCTCACTCTCACACTCACCCTCACACTCACCCTCACCCTCACACTCACCCTCACTCTCACACTCACCCTCACTCTCACTCTCACAGTCACACTCACCCTCACCCTCACACTCACACTCACCCTCACCCTCACCCTCACACTCACCCTAACACTCCCCTAACCCTAACCCTAACCCTCACACTCACACTCACACTCACACTCACACTCACCCTCACCCTCACACTCACCCTCACACTCACCCTCACACTCAAACTCACACTCAGTCACACTCACACTCACACTCACAATCACACTCACCCTCACACTCACACTCACACTCACACTCACCCTCACACTAACCCTAACCCTAACCCTAACCCTCACACTCACACTCACACTCACCCTTACCCTCACACTCACCCTCACCCTCACCCTCACATTCACCCTAACCCTAACCCTAACCCTCACCCTCACATTCACACTCACACTCACACTAACACTCACAATCACACTCACAATCACACTCACCCTCACCCTCACACTCACCCTCACACTCACCCTAACCCTAACCTAACCCTCACCCTCACTCTCACATTCACACTCACACTAACACTCACACTCACCCTCACACTAACACTCACACTCACCCTCACACTCACCCTCACTCTCACACTCACACTCACACTCACACTCACATTCACCCTCACCCTCACACTCACCCTCACTCTCACTCTCACAGTCACACTAACCCTCACCCTCACACTCACACACACACTCACCCTAACCCTAACCCTCACACTCACACTCACCCTCACACTCACCCTCAGACTCACACTCACACTCACCCTCACACACACCCTCACCCTCAAACTCACACTCACAGTCACACTCACACTAAATTCACAATCACACTCACCCTCACACTCACACTCACCATCACACTCACACTCACCCTCACACTCACACTAACCATAACCCTAACCCTAACCCTCACACTCAACCTCACACTCACACTCACACTCACAATCACACTCACCCTCACCCTAACCCTAACCCTCACACTCACACTTACCGTCACACTCACACTCACACTCACACTCACCCTCACACTCACCCTCACCCTCACACTCACACACACACTCACACTTATACTCACACTCACCCTCATCCTCACCCTCACACTCACCCTCACACTGACACTCACACTCACACTCACACTCACACTTACCCTAAACCTCACACTCACAATCACACTCACCCTCACCCTCACCCTCACCCTCACGCTCACGCTCACACTCACACTCACACTCACACTCACCCTAACCCTAACCCTAACCCTCACACTCACACTCACCCTCACACTCACACTCCCACTCACCCTCACAATCACTCTCATACTCACCCTCACACTCACCCTAACCCTAACCCTAACCATCACACTCACCCTCACCCTCACCCTCACACTCACACTCACACTCACACTACAACTCACTCTCACACTCACACTCATCCTCACACTCACACTCACACTCACACTCACACTCAAACTCACCCTCACCCTCACACTCACCCTCACACTCCCCTAACCCTAACCCTAACCCTCACACTCACACTCACCCTCATCCTCCCACTCACACTCACACTCACCCTCATCCTCAAACTCACACTCAGTCACACTCACCCTCACACTCACACTAACCCTCACATTCACCCTCACCCTCAAACTCACCCTCACCCTCACACTCACACTCACCCTCACACTCACACTCACACTCACACTCACCCTAACCCTAAACCTAACCCTCACACTCACACTCACCCTCACACTCACACTCCCACTCACCCTCACATTCACACTCACACTCACCCTCACACTCACACTCACCATCACCCTCACACTCACCCTCACACTCACCCTTACCCTCACACTAACCCTAACCCTAACCCTAACCCTAACCCTAACCCTCACACTCAACCTCACACTCACACTCACCCTCACACTCACCCTCACACTCACACTCACACTCACCCTCACCCTCACCCTCACACTCATACTACAACTCACTCTCACACTCACACTCATCCTCACACTCACCCTCACACTCACCCTCACACTCAAACTCACCCTCACCCTCACCCTCACACTCACCCTCACACTCCCCTAACCCTAACCCTAACCATCCCACTCACACTCACCCTCACACTCACACTCACACTCACCCTCACACTCACCCTCAACCTCACACTCACACCCACAATCACATCCACACTCAAACTCAAACTCACTTTCACACTCACACTCACCCTCAACCTCAAACTCACACTCACCCTCACACTCACCCTCACACTCACACTCACACTCACACTCACACTCACACTTATCCTCACACTCACCCTCACACTCACCCTAACCCTAAGCCTAACCCTCACACTGACCCTCACTCTCACACTCACCCTCACACTCACCCTCACCCTCACACTCACCCTCACTCTCACACTCACCCTCACTCTCACTCTCACAGTCACACTCACCCTCACCCTCACACTCACACTCACCCTCACCCTCACCCTCACACTCACCCTAACACTCCCCTAACCCTAACCCTAACCCTCACACTCACACTCACACTCACACTCACACTCACCCTCACCCTCACACTCACACTCACCCTCACACTCACCCTCACACTCAAACTCACACTCAGTCACACTCACACTCACACTCACAATCACACTCACCCTCACACTCACACTCACACTCACACTCACCCTCACACTAACCCTAACCCTAACCCTAACCCTCACACTCACACTCACACTCACCCTTACCCTCACACTCACCCTCACCCTCACCCTCACATTCACCCTAACCCTAACCCTAACCCTCACCCTCACATTCACACTCACACTCACACTAACACTCACAATCACACTCACAATCACACTCACCCTCACCCTCACACTCACCCTCACACTCACCCTAACCCTAACCTAACCCTCACCCTCACCCTCACATTCACACTCACACTAACACTCACACTCACCCTCACACTAACACTCACACTCACCCTCACACTCACCCTCACTCTCACACTCACACTCACACTCACACTCACATTCACCCTCACCCTCACACTCACCCTCACTCTCACTCTCACAGTCACACTAACCCTCACCCTCACACTCACACACACACTCACCCTAACCCTAACCCTCACACTCACACTCACCCTCACACTCACCCTCAGACTCACACTCACACTCACCCTCACACACACCCTCACCCTCAAACTCACACTCACAGTCACACTCACACTAAAACTCACAATCACACTCACCCTCACACTCACACTCACCATCACACTCACACTCACCCTCACACTCACACTAACCATAACCCTAACCCTAACCCTCACACTCAACCTCACACTCACACTCACACTCACAATCACACTCACCCTCACCCTAACCCTAACCCTCACACTCACACTTACCGTCACACTCACACTCACACTCACACTCACCCTCACACTCACCCTCACCCTCACACTCACACACACACTCACACTTATACTCACACTCACCCTCATCCTCACCCTCACACTCACCCTCACACTGACACTCACACTCACACTCACACTCACACTTACCCTAAACCTCACACTCACAATCACACTCACCCTCACCCTCACCCTCACCCTCACGCTCACGCTCACACTCACACTCACACTCACACTCACCCTAACCCTAACCCTAACCCTCACACTCACACTCACCCTCACACTCATTCTCACACTCACACTCACACTCACCCTCATCCTCAAACTCACACTCAGCCACACTCACCCTCACACTCACACTAACCCTCACATTCACCCTCACCCTCACACTCACCCTAACCCTAACCCTAACCCTCACACTCACACTTACCGTCACCCTCACACTCACACTCACACTCACCCTCACCCTCACACTCACACTCAAACTCACACTCACACTCACCCTCACACTCACCCTCACACTCACATTCACCATCACCCTCACACTCACCCTCACACTCACCCTCACCCTCACACTAACCCTAACCCTCACACTCACCCTCACCCTCACACTCATACTACAACTCACTCTCACACTCACACTCATCCTCACACTCACCCTCACACTCACCCTCACACTCAAACTCACCCTCACCCTCACCCTCACACCCTCACACTCCCCTAACCCTAACCCTAACCCTCACACTCACACTCACCCTCACACTCACACTCACACTCACCCTCACACTCACCCTCAACCTCACACTCACACCCACAATCACATCCACACTCAAACTCAAACTCACTTTCACACTCACACTCACCCTCAACCTCACACTCACACTCACCCTCACACTCACCCTCACCCTAACCCTCACACTCACACTCACAATCACACTCACGCTCACCCTAACCCTAACCCTAACCCTCACACTCACACTTACCGTCACCCTCACACTCACACTCACACTCACACTCACCCTTTACACTCACACTCACACTCACCCTCACCCTCACACTCACACACACACTCACACTCACGCTAACCCTAACCCTCACCCTCACACTCACACTCACACTTACCCTCACACTCACACTCACACTTATCCTCACACTCACCCTTACACTCACCCTAACCCTAACCCTAACCCTCACACTCACACTCACACTCACAATCACAATCACCCTCACACTCACCCTCACCCTCACACTCACACTCTCACTCACACTCACCCTCAACCTCACACTCACACTCACACTCACACTTATACTCACACTCACACTCACCCTCACCCTCAAACTCACACTCACAGTCACACTCACCATCACACTCACACTAACCCTCACATTCACCCTCACCCTCACACTCACCCTCACCCTCACACTCACACTCACCCTCACACTCACACTCCCACTCACCCTCACATTCACACTCACACTCACACTCACACTCACACTCACCATCACCCTCACACTCACCCTCACACTCACCCTCAACCTCAGACTCACACTCACACTCACACCCACACTCACCCTCAACCTCACACTCCCCTAACCCTAACCCTAACCCTCACTCACACTCACCCTCACACTCACACTCACACTCACCCTCACACTCACCCTAACCCTAACCCTCACACTCACACTCACCCTCACACTCACACTCACCCTCACACTCACCCTCACCCTCACACTCACAATCACACTCACCCTCACCCTCACCCTCACCCTCACGCTCACACTCACATTCACACTCACACTCACCCTAACCCTAACCCTAACCCTCACACTCACACTCACACTCACCCTCACACTCACACTCACACTCACCCTCATCCTCAAACTCACACTCAGTCACACTCACCCTCACACTCACACTAACCCTCACATTCACCCTCACCCTCACACTCACCCTCACCCTCACACTCACACTCACCCTCACCCTCACACTCACACTCACACTCACACTCACACTCACCCTAACCCTAAACCTAACCCTCACACTCACACTCACCCTCACACTCACACTCACACTCACCCTTTACACTCACACTCACACTCACCCTCACCCTCACACTCACACTCACACTCACCCTCACCCTCACACTCACACTCTCACTCACACTCACCCTCACCCTCACCCTCACACTCACACTCACACTTATACTCACACTCACCCTAACCATAACCCTAACCCTCACACTCACACTCACACTCACACTCACACTTATCCTCACACTCACCCTCACACTCACCCTAACCCTAACCCTAACCCTCACACTCACCCTCACACTCACACTCACACTCACGCACACCCTCACCCTCACACTCACACTCACACTCACCCTCACACTCACCCTCACACTCACACTCACACTCACGCTCACCCTCACCCTCACCCTCACACTCACACTCACCCTCACACTCACGCTCACCCTCACCCTCACCCTCATCCTCACACTCACACTCACACTCTCACTCACACTCACACTCACCCTCACCCTCACCCTCACATTCACACTCACACTCACACACACACTCACACTCACACTCACACTCACCCTCACATTAACCGTAACCCTAACCCTCACACTCAACCTCACACTCACATTAACACTCACCCTCACACTCACCCTCACACTCACACTCACACTCACACTCACCCTCACCCTCACACTCACACTCACACACACCCTCACCCTCACCCTCACTCTCACGCTCACACTCACACTCACACTCACCCTCACATTCACCCTCACCCTCACACTCACCCTCACCCTCACCCTCACACTCACACTCACACTCACACTCACACTCACCCTAACCCTAACCCTAACCCTCACACTCACACTCACACTCACACTCACCCTCACCCTCACACTCACACTCACCCTCACTTTCAAACTCACACTCACAGTCACACTCACACTCACCCTCACAATCACTCTCATACTCACCCTCACACTCACCCTAACCCTAACCCTAACCATCACACTCACCCTCACCCTCACCCTCACACTCACACTCACACTCACACTCACACTCACACTCACACTCACACTACAACTCACTCTCACACTCACACTCATCCTCACACTCACACTCACACTCACACTCAAACTCACCCTCACCCTCACACTCACCCTCACACTCCCCTAACCCTAACCCTAACCCTCACACTCACACTCACCCTCACCCTCCCACTCACACTCACACTCACCCTCATCCTCAAACTCACACTCAGTCACACTCACCCTCACACTCACACTAACCCTCACATTCACCCTCACCCTCAAACTCACCCTCACCCTCACACTCACACTCACCCTCACACTCACACTCACACTCACACTCACCCTAACCCTAAACCTAACCCTCACACTCACACTCACCCTCACACTCACACTCACGCTCACCCTCACCCGCACCCTCATCCTCACACTCACACTCACACTCACCATCACCCTCACACTCACCCTCACACTCACCCTTACCCTCACACTAACCCTAACCCTAACCCTAACCCTAACCCTCACACTCAACCTCACACTCACACTCACCCTCACACTCACCCTCAACCTCACACTCACACTCACACTCACACTCACACTCACACCCACACTCACCCTCAACCTCACACTCCCCTAACCCTAACCCTAACCCTCACACTCACACTCACCCTCACACTCACACTCACACTCACCCTCACACTCACCCTCAACCTCACACTCACACCCACACTCACATCCACACTCAAACTCAAACTCACACTCACACTCACACTCACCCTCAACCTCACACTCACACTCACCCTCACACTCACCCTCACCATAACCCTCACACTCACACTCACAATCACACTCACGCTCACCCTAACCCTAACCCTAACCCTCACACTCACCCTTACTGTCACCCTCACACTCACACTCACACTCACACTCACCCTTTACACTCACACTCACACTCACCCTCACCCTCACACTCACACACACACTCACACTCACGCTAACCCTAACCCTCACCCTCACACTCACACTCACACTCACACTCACCCTCACACTCACCCTCACCCTCACACTCACACTCACACTCACACTTATACTCACACTCACCCAAACACTCACCCTAA
Organism: Falco punctatus; assembly: GCF_963210335.1. NCBI lineage: Eukaryota > Metazoa > Chordata > Aves > Falconiformes > Falconidae > Falco > Falco punctatus. The sequence goes on along the minus strand of NW_027660232.1, from coordinate 745,364 downwards.
CCATAACCCTAACCCTCACACTCACACTCACACTCACACTTATCCTCACACTCAGCCTCACACTCACCCTAACCCTAACCCTAACCCTCACACTCACCCTCACACTCACACTCACACTCACGCACACCCTCACCCTCACACTCACACTCACACTCACCCTCACACTCACCCTCACACTCACCCTCACACTCACGCTCACCCTCACCCTCACCCTCACCCTCACACTCACACTCACCCTCACACTCACGCTCACCCTCACCCGCACCCTCATCCTCACACTCACACTCACACTCTCACTCACACTCACACTCACCCTCACCCTCACCCTCACATTCACACTCACACTCACACACACACTCACACTCACACTCACCCTCACCCTCACATTAACCGTAACCCAAACCCTCACACTCAACCTCACACTCACATTAACACTCACCCTCACCCTCACCCTCACACTCACACTCACACTCACACTCACCCTCACACTCACACTCACACACACCCTCACCCTCACCCTCACTCTCACGCTCACACTCACACTCACACTCACCCTCACATTCACCCTCACCCTCACACTCACACTCACCCTCACACTCACACTCACACTCACCCTAACCCTAACCCTAACCCTCACACTCACACTCACACTCACACTCACCCTCACCCTCACACTCACACTCACCCTCACTTTCAAACTCACACTCACAGTCACACTCACCCTCACACTCACACTCACACTCACCCTCACAATCACTCTCATATTCACCCTCACACTCACCCTAACCCTAACCCTAACCATCACACTCACCCTCACCCTCACCCTCACACTCACACTCACACTCACACTCACACTACAACTCACTCTCACACTCACACTCATCCTCACACTCACACTCACACTCACACTCAAACTCACCCTCACCCTCAACACTCACCCTCACACTCCCCTAACCCTAACCCTCACACTCACACTCACCCTCACCCTCACACTCACACTCACCCTCACACTCACCCTCACACTCACACCTACACTCACATCCACACTCACACTCACCCTCACCCTCACACTCACCCTCACCCTCACACTAACCCTAACCCTCACACTCACCCTCACCCTCACACTCATACTACAACTCACTCTCACACTCACACTCATCCTCACACTCACCCTCACACTCACCCTCACACTCAAACTCACCCTCACCCTCACCCTCACACCCTCACACTCCCCTAACCCTAACCCTAACCCTCACACTCACACTCACCCTCACACTCACACTCACACTCACCCTCACACTCACCCTCAACCTCACACTCACACCCACAATCACATCCACACTCAAACTCAAACTCACTTTCACACTCACACTCACCCTCAACCTCACCCTCACACTCACCCTCACCCTAACCCTCACACTCACACTCACAATCACACTCACGCTCACCCTAACCCTAACCCTAACCCTCACACTCACACTTACCGTCACCCTCACACTCACACTCACACTCACACTCACCCTTTACACTCACACTCACACTCACCCTCACCCTCACACTCACACACACACTCACACTCACGCTAACCCTAACCCTCACCCTCACACTCACACTCACACTTACCCTCACACTCACACTCACACTTATCCTCACACTCACCCTTACACTCACCCTAACCCTAACCCTAACCCTCACACTCACACTCACACTGCACAATCACAATCACCCTCACACTCACCCTCACCCTCACACTCACACTCTCACTCACACTCACCCTCAACCTCACACTCACACTCACACTCACACTTATACTCACACTCACACTCACCCTCACCCTCAAACTCACACTCACAGTCACACTCACCATCACACTCACACTAACCCTCACATTCACCCTCACCCTCACACTCACCCTCACCCTCACACTCACACTCACCCTAACCCTAACCCTAACCCTAAACCTCACACTCACACTCACCCTCACACTCACACTCCCACTCACCCTCACATTCACACTCACACTCACCCTCACACTCACACTCACCATCACCCTCACACTCACCCTCACACTCACCCTCAACCTCACACTCACACTCACACTCACACCCACACTCACCCTCAACCTCACACTCCCCTAACCCTAACCCTAACCCTCACTTACACTCACCCTCACACTCACACTCACACTCACCCTCACACTCACCCTAACCCTAACCCTCACACTCACACTCACCCTCACACTCACACCCTCACACTCACCCTCACCCTCACACTCACAATCACACTCACCCTCACCCTCACCCTCACCCTCACGCTCACACTCACATTCACACTCACACTCACCCTAACCCTAACCCTAACCCTCACACTCACACTCACACTCACCCTCACACTCACACTCACACTCACCCTCATCCTCAAACTCACACTCAGTCACACTCACCCTCACACTCACACTAACCCTCACATTCACCCTCACCCTCACACTCACCCTCACCCTCACACTCACACTCACCCTCACCCTCACACTCACACTCACACTCACACTCACACTCACCCTAACCCTAAACCTAACCCTCACACTCACACTCACCCTCACACTCACACTCACACTCACCCTTTACACTCACACTCACACTCACCCTCACCCTCACACTCACACTCACACTCACCCTCACCCTCACACTCACACTCTCACTCACACTCACCCTCACCCTCACCCTCACACTCACACTCACACTCACACTTATACTCACACTCACCCAAACACTCACCCTAACCATAACCCTAACCCTCACACTCACACTCACACTCACACTCACACTTATCCTCACACTCACCCTCACACTCACCCTAACCCTAACCCTAACCCTCACACTCACCCTCACACTCACACTCACACTCACGCACACCCTCACCCTCACACTCACACTCACACTCACCCTCACACTCACCCTCACACTCACACTCACACTCACGCTCACCCTCACCCTCACCCTCACACTCACACTCACCCTCACACTCACGCTCACCCTCACCCTCACCCTCATCCTCACACTCACACTCACACTCTCACTCACACTCACACTCACCCTCACCCTCACCCTCCCATTCACACTCACACTCACACACACACTCACACTCACACTCACCCTCACATTAACCGTAACCCTAACCCTCACACTCAACCTCACACTCACATTAACACTCACCCTCACACTCACCCTCACACTCACACTCACACTCACACTCACCCTCACCCTCACACTCACACTCACACACACCCTCACCCTCACCCTCACTCTCACGCTCACACTCACACTCACACTCACCCTCACATTCACCCTCACCCTCACACTCACCCTCACCCTCACCCTCACACTCACACTCACACTCACACTCACACTCACCCTAACCCTAACCCTAACCCTCACACTCACACTCACACTCACACTCACCCTCACCCTCACACTCACACTCACCCTCACTTTCAAACTCACACTCACAGTCACACTCACACTCACCCTCACAATCACTCTCATACTCACCCTCACACTCACCCTAACCCTAACCCTAACCATCACACTCACCCTCACCCTCACCCTCACACTCACACTCACACTCACACTCACACTCACACTCACACTCACACTCACACTACAACTCACTCTCACACTCACACTCATCCTCACACTCACACTCACACTCACACTCAAACTCACCCTCACCCTCACACTCACCCTCACACTCCCCTAACCCTAACCCTAACCCTCACACTCACACTCACCCTCACCCTCCCACTCACACTCACACTCACCCTCATCCTCAAACTCACACTCAGTCACACTCACCCTCACACTCACACTAACCCTCACATTCACCCTCACCCTCAAACTCACCCTCACCCTCACACTCATACTCACCCTCACACTCACCCTCACACTCACACTCACCCTAACCCTAAACCTAACCCTCACACTCACACTCACCCTCACACTCACACTCACGCTCACCCTCACCCGCACCCTCATCCTCACACTCACACTCACACTCACACTCACCATCACCCTCACACTCACCCTCACACTCACCCTTACCCTCACACTAACCCTAACCCTAACCCTAACCCTAACCCTCACACTCAACCTCACACTCACACTCACCCTCACACTCACCCTCAACCTCACACTCACACTCACACTCACACTCACACTCACACCCACACTCACCCTCAACCTCACACTCCCCTAACCCTAACCCTAACCCTCACACTCACACTCACCCTCACACTCACACTCACACTCACCCTCACACTCACCCTCAACCTCACACTCACACCCACACTCACATCCACACTCAAACTCAAACTCACACTCACACTCACACTCACCCTCAACCTCACACTCACACTCACCCTCACACTCACCCTCACCATAACCCTCACACTCACACTCACAATCACACTCACGCTCACCCTAACCCTAACCCTAACCCTCACACTCACCCTTACTGTCACCCTCACACTCACACTCACACTCACACTCACCCTTTACACTCACACTCACACTCACCCTCACCCTCACACTCACACACACACTCACACTCACGCTAACCCTAACCCTCACCCTCACCCTCACACTCACACTCACCCTCACACTCACCCTCACCCTCACACTCACACTCACACTCACACTTATACTCACACTCACCCAAACACTCACCCTAACCATAACCCTAACCCTCACACTCACACTCACACTCACACTTATCCTCACACTCAGCCTCACACTCACCCTAACCCTAACCCTAACCCTCACACTCACCCTCACACTCACACTCACACTCACGCACACCCTCACCCTCACACTCACACTCACACTCACCCTCACACTCACCCTCACACTCACCCTCACACTCACGCTCACCCTCACCCTCACCCTCACCCTCACACTCACACTCACCCTCACACTCACGCTCACCCTCACCCGCACCCTCATCCTCACACTCACACTCACACTCTCACTCACACTCACACTCACCCTCACCCTCACCCTCACATTCACACTCACACTCACACACACACTCACACTCACACTCACCCTCACCCTCACATTAACCGTAACCCAAACCCTCACACTCAACCTCACACTCACATTAACACTCACCCTCACCCTCACCCTCACACTCACACTCACACTCACACTCACCCTCACACTCACACTCACACACACCCTCACCCTCACCCTCACTCTCACGCTCACACTCACACTCACACTCACCCTCACATTCACCCTCACCCTCACACTCACCCTCACACTCACACTCACACTCACACTCACCCTCACCCTCACACTCACACTCACACTCACACTCACCCTCACCCTCACACTCACACTCACCCTCACTTTCAAACTCACACTCACAGTCACACTCACCCTCACACTCACACTCACACTCACCCTCACAATCACTCTCATATTCACCCTCACACTCACCCTAACCCTAACCCTAACCATCACACTCACCCTCACCCTCACCCTCACACTCACACTCACACTCACACTACAACTCACTCTCACACTCACACTCATCCTCACACTCACACTCACACTCACACTCACACTCAAACTCACCCTCACCCTCAACACTCACCCTCACACTCCCCTAACCCTAACCCTCACACTCACACTCACCCTCACCCTCACACTCACACTCACCCTCACACTCACCCTCACACTCACACCTACACTCACATCCACACTCACACTCACCCTCACCCTCACACTCACCCTCAACCTCACACTCACACTCACCCTCACACTCACACCCACACTCACACTCACCCTCACACTCACCCTCACCCTCACCCTCACACTCACCCTCACTCTCACTCTCACAGTCACACTAACCCTCACCCTCACCCTCACACTCACACTCACCCTAACCCTAACCCTCACACTCACACTCACCCTCACACACACCCTCACACTCACACTCACACTCACCCTCACACTCACCCTCACCCTCACCCTCACACTCACCCTCACTCTCACTCTCACAGTCACACTAACCCTCACCCTCACCCTCACACTCACACTCACCCTAACCCTAACCCTCACACTCACACTCACCCTCACACACACCCTCACACTCACACTCACACTCACCCTCACACACACCCTCACCCTCAAACTCACACTCACAGTCACACTCACCCTAAAACTCACACTCACACTCACCCTCACACTCACACTCACACTCACCCTCACACTCACACTAACCATAACCCTAACCCTAACCCTCACACTCAACCTCACACTCACACTCACACTCACAATCACACTCACCCTCACCCTAACCCTAACCCTCACACTCACACTTACCGTCACACTCACACTCACACTCACACTCACACTCACCCTCACACTCACACTCACACTCACACTCACACACACACTCACACTTATACTCACACTCACCCTCATCCTCACCCTAACACTCACACTCACCCTCACACTCACCCTCACACTCACCCTCACACTCACACTAACCCTCACATTCACCCTCACTTTCACACTCACCCTCACCCTCACACTCACACTCACCCATACACTCACACTCACACTCACACTCACGCTCACCCTAACCCTAACCCTAACCCTCACACTCCCACTCACCCTCACACTCACACTCCCACTCACCCTCACACTCACACTCACACTCACCCTCACACTCACACTCACCATCACCCTCACACTCACCCTCACACTCACCCTCACCCTCACACTAACCCTAACCCTCACACTCAACCTCACACTCACACTCACACTCACCCTAACCCTAACCCTCACACTCACACTCACACTCACACTCACCCTCACACTCACACTCACACTCACCCTCACTTTCAAACTCACACTCACAGTCACACTCACCCTCACACTCACACTCACACTCACCCTCACAATCACTCTCACACTCACCCTAACCCTAACCCTAACCATCACACTCACCCTCACACTCACACTCACACTCACACTCACACTACAACTCACTCTCACACTCACACTCATCCTCACACTCACACTCACACTCACACTCACACTCAAACTCACCCTCACCCTAACCCTCACACTCACACTCACCCTCACCCTCCCACTCACACTCACACTCACCCTCATCCTCAAACTCACACTCAGTCACACTCACCCTCACACTCACACTAACCCTCACATTCACCCTCACCCTCAAACTCACCCTCACCCTCACACTCACACTCACCCTCACACTCACACTCACACTCACACTCACCCTAACCCTAAACCTAACCCTCACACTCACACTCACCCTCACACTCACACTCCCACTCACCCTCACATTCACACTCACACTCACCCTCACACTCACACTCACCATCACCCTCACACTCACCCTTACCCTCACACTAACCCTAACCCTAACCCTAACCCTAACTTTCACACTCAACCTCACACTCACACTCACCCTCACACTCACCCTCAACCTCACACTCACACTCACACTCACACTCACACCCACACTCACCCTCAACCTCACACTCCCCTAACCCTAACCCTAACCCTCACACTCACACTCACCCTCACACTCACACTCACACTCACCCTCACACTCACCCTCAACCTCACACTCACACCCACACTCACATCCACACTCAAACTCAAACTCACACTCACACTCACACTCACCCTCAACCTCACACTCACACTCACCCTCACACTCACCCTCACCATAACCCTCACACTCACACTCACAATCACACTCACGCTCACCCTAACCCTAACCCTAACCCTCACACTCACCCTTACTGTCACCCTCACACTCACACTCACACTCACACTCACCCTTTACACTCACACTCACACTCACCCTCACCCTCACACTCACACACACACTCACACTCACGCTAACCCTAACCCTCACCCTCACACTCACACTCACACTCACCCTCACACTCACCCTCACCCTCACACTCACACTCACACTCACACTTATACTCACACTCACCCAAACACTCACCCTAACCATAACCCTAACCCTCACACTCACACTCACACTCACACTTATCCTCACACTCAGCCTCACACTCACCCTAACCCTAACCCTAACCCTCACACTCACCCTCACACTCACACTCACACTCACGCACACCCTCACCCTCACACTCACACTCACACTCACCCTCACACTCACCCTCACACTCACCCTCACACTCACGCTCACCCTCACCCTCACCCTCACCCTCACACTCACACTCACCCTCACACTCACGCTCACCCTCACCCGCACCCTCATCCTCACACTCACACTCACACTCTCACTCACACTCACACTCACCCTCACCCTCACCCTCACATTCACACTCACACTCACACACACACTCACACTCACACTCACCCTCACCCTCACATTAACCGTAACCCAAACCCTCACACTCAACCTCACACTCACATTAACACTCACCCTCACCCTCACCCTCACACTCACACTCACACTCACCCTCACCCTCACACTCACACTCACACACACCCTCACCCTCACCCTCACTCTCACGCTCACACTCACACTCACCCTCACATTCACCCTCACCCTCACACTCACACTCACCCTCACACTCACACTCACACTCACCCTAACCCTAACCCTAACCCTCACACTCACACTCACACTCACACTCACCCTCACCCTCACACTCACACTCACCCTCACTTTCAAACTCACACTCACACTCACACTACAACTCACTCTCACACTCACACTCATCCTCACACTCACACTCACACTCACCCTCACCCTCACACTCACCCTCACACTCCCCTAACCCTAACCCTAACCCTCACACTCACACTCACCCTCACCCTCACACTCACACTCACCCTATACTCACCCTCACACTCACCCTCACACTCACACCTACACTCACATCCACACTCACACTCACCCTCACACTCACCCTCACACTCACCCTCAACCTCACACTCACACTCACCCTCACACTCACACCCACACTCACACTCACCCTCACACTCACCCTCACCCTCACTCTCACTCTCACAGTCACACTAACCCTCACCCTCACACTCACACTCACACTCACCCTAACCCTAACCCTAACCCTAACCCTCACACTCACACTCACACTCACACTCACACTCACACTCACACTCACAATCACACTCACCCTCACCCTCACACTAACCCTAAACCTCACACTCCATCTCACACTCACACTCACACTCACACTCACCCTCACCCTCACACTCATACTACAACTCACTCTCACATTCACACTCATCCTCACACTCACCCTCACACTCACCCTCACACTCAAACTCACCCTCACCCTCACCCTCACACTCCCCTAACCCTAACCCTAACCCTCACACTCACACTCACCCTCACCCTCACACTCACCCTCAACCTCACACTGACACCCACACTCACATCTACACTCAAACTCAAACTCACTTTCACACTCACACTCACCCTCAACCTCACACTCACACTCAAACTCACAATCACACTCACGCTCACCCTAACCCTAACCCTAACCCTCACACTCGACACTTACCGTCACCCTCACACTCACACTCACCCTTTACACTGACACTCACACTCACACTCACCCTCACACTCACACACACACTCACACTCACGCTAAACCTAACCCTCACCCTCACATTCACACTCACACTCACCCTCACACTCACCCTCACCCTCACACTCACACTCTCACTCACACTCACCCTCACCCTCACACTCACACTCACACTCACACTTATACTCACACTCACCCTCACACACACCCTAACCCTAACCCTAACCCTCACACTCAAACTCACACTCACACTCACACTCACCCTCATCCTCACCCTCTCACTCACCCTCACCCTCATACTCACACTCACACTCGCACTCACACTCACACTCACCCTCACACTCACACTCACACTCACACTCACCCTAAACCTCACACTCACAATCACACTCACACTCACACTCACCCTCACGCTCACACTCACACTCACACTCACCCTCACACTCACACTCAGACTCACACTCACCCTCACACTCACCCTAACCCTCACCCTAACCCTAACCCTCACACTCACACTCACCCTCACACTCACACTCACTCTCAGCCTCACACTCACCCTCACACTAACCCTCACATTCACCCTCACCCTCACACTCACCCTCACCCTCACACTCACCCTCACACTCACACTCACACTCACACTCACACTCACACTCACCCTAACCCTAACCCTAACCCTAATCCTAACACTCACACTCACACTCACCCTCACACTCACACTCACCCTCACACTCACACTCACACTCACACTCACCCTAACCCTAACCCTAACCCTAACTCTCACACTCACACTCACCGTCACACTCACACTCCCACTCACCCTCACATTCACACTCACACTCACCCTCACACTCACACTCACCATCACCCTCACACTCACCCTCACACTCACCCTTACCCTCACACTAACCATAACCCTAACCCTAACCCTAACCCTCACACTCAACCTCACCCTCACCCTCACACTCACCCTCACCCTCACACTCACACTCACACTCACCCTCACCCTCACACTCACCCTCACCCTCACACTCACACTCACCCTCACCCTCACCCTCACCCTCACCCTCACACTCACCCTAACCCTAACCCTAACCCTAACACTCACACTCACACTCACCCTCACACTCACACTCACCCTCACCCTCACACTCACACTCACCCTCACCCTCACCCTCACCCTCACCCTCACACTCACCCTAACCCTAACCCTAACCCTAACACTCACACTCACACTCACCCTCACACTCACACTCCCACTCACCCTCACACTAACACTCACACTCACCCTCACACTCACACTCACCATCACCCTCACACTCACCCTAAACCTCACACTCACAATCACACTCACCCTCACCCTCACCCTCACCCTCACGCTCACACTCACATTCACACTCACACTCACCCTAACCCTAACCCTAACCCTCACACTCACCCTCACACTCACCCTCACACTCACACTCACCCTCACCCTCACCCTCACCCTCACCCTCACCCTCACGCTCACGCTCACACTCACACTCACACTCACACTCACCCTCACCCTCACACTCACCCTCACCCTCACACTCACACTCACCCTCACCCTCACCCTCACACTCACCCTAACCCTAACCCTAACCCTAACACTCACACTCACACTCACCCTCACACTCACACTCCCACTCACCCTCACACTAACACTCACACTCACCCTCACACTCACACTCACCATCACCCTCACACTCACCCTCACACTCACCCTTACCCTCACACTAACCCTAACCCTAACCCTAACCCTCACACTCAACCTCACACTCACACTCACACTCACACTCACACTCACCCTCACACTCACCCTCAACCTCACACTCACACTCACACTCACATCCACACTCAAACTCAAACTCACTTTCACACTCACACTCACCCTCAACCTCACACTCACACTCACCCTCACACTCACCCTCACCCTATCCCTCACACTCACACTCACAATCACACTCACGCTCACCCTAACCCTAACCCTAACCCTAACCCTCACACTCACCCTCACACTCACCCTATCCCTCACCCTCACCCTCACACTCACACTCACCCTCACCCTCACCCTCACACTCACACTCACCATCACCCTCACACTAACCCTAACCCCAACCCTAACCCTCACACTCAACCTCACACTCACACTCACACTCACACTACAACTCACTCTCACACTCACACTCATCCTCACACTCACCCTCACACTCACCCTAACCCTAACCCTAACCCTCACCCTCACCCTCACCCTCACACTCACACTAACACTCACACTCACCCTCACACTCACCCTAACCCTAACCCTAACCCTAACCCTCACACTCACCCTCACACTCACACTCACATTCACCCTCACACTCACCCTCACCGTCACACTCACCCTCACACTCACACTCACCCTCACACTCACCCTAACCCTAACCCTAACCCTCACACTCAAACTCACTCTCACACTCACCCTAACCCTCACACTCACACTCACTCTCACCCTAACCCTAACCCTAACCCTCAAACTCACACTCACCCTCACACTCACCCTCACACTCACACTGACACTCACACTCACCCTCACACTCACCCTCACCCTCACCCTCACACTCACCCTAATCCTAACCCTAACCCTCACACTCACCCTCACACTCACACTCACACTCACACACACTGATCGTCACACGCACCCTCACACTCACCCTAACCCTAACCCTCACCCTCACACTCACCCTCACACTCACACACACACTCACACTCACGCTAAACCTAACCCTCACCCTCACACTCACACTCACACTCACCCTCACACTCACCCTCACCCTCACACTCACACTCTAACTCACACTCACCCTCACCCTCACCCTCACACTCACACTCACACTCACACTTATACTCACACTCACCCTCACACTCACCCTAACCCTAACCCTCACACTCAAACTCACACTCACACTCACACTCACCCTCATCCTCACCCTCACACTCACCCTCACCCTCATACTCACACTCACACTCACATTAACACTCACCCTCACACTCACCCTCACACTCACACTCACACTCACCCTAAACCTCACACTCACAATCACACTCACCCTCACCCTCACCCTCACGCTCACACTCACACTCATCCTCACACTCACCCTCAGCACTCACACTCAGCCTCACACTCACCCTCACACTAACCCTCACATTCACCCTCACACTCACCCTCACACTCACACTCACCCTCACACTCACACTCACACTCACACTCACCCTAACCCTAACCCTAACCCTAACCCTAACACTCACACTCACACTCACCCTCACACTCACACTCCCACTCACCCTCACACTAACACTCACACTCACCCTCACACTCACCATCACCCTCACACTCACCCTCACACTCACCCTTACCCTCACACTAACCCTAACCATAACCCTAACCCTCACTCTCAACCTCACACTCACACTCACACTCACACTCACACTCACCCTCACACTCACCCTCAACCTCACACTCACACTCACACTCACACCCACACTCACCCTCAACCTCACACTCCCCTAACCCTAACCCTAACCCTCACACTCACACTCACCCTCACACTCACACTCACACTCACCCTCACACTCACCCTCAACCTCACACTCACACTCACACTCACACTCACACCCACACTCACATCCACACTCAAACTCAAACTCACCCTCACCCTCACACTCACCCTCAACCTCACACTCACACTCACCCTCCGCCTCACACTCACCCTCACACTCACCCTCACACTCACCCTAATACTAACCCTAACCCTCACACTCACCCTCACCCTCACACTCACACTCACACTCACACTCACACTCACACTCACACTGATCCTCACACGCACCCTCACACTCACCATAACCCTAACCCTAACCCTCACACTCACCCTCACTCTCACACTCACACTCACCCTCACATTCACCCTCACCCTCACACTCACCCTCACACTCACACTCACACTCACACTCACACTCACCCTAACCCTAACCCTTACACTCACACTCACACTCACCCTCACACTCACACTCACGCGCACACTCACCCTCACACACACCCTCACCCTCAAACTCACACTCAAAGTCACGCTCACCCTCACACTCACCCTCACACTCACACTCACACTCACCCTAACCCTAACCCTCACACTCACACTAACCATAACCCTAACCTCTAACCCTAACCCTAACACTCAACCTCACAGTCACACTCACCCTCACACTCACCCTCACACTCAGCCTCACCCTCACACTCACTCTCACACTTACACTTACATTAACACTCACCCTCACACTCACACTCACACTCACCCTCATGCTCACCCTCACACTCACCCTCACCATCACACTCACATTCACACTCACATTAACACTCACCCTCACACTCACCCTCACACTCACACTCACACTCACCCTAACCCTCACACTCACACTCACTCTCACCCTCACCCTCACACTCACACTCACACTCACCCTCACTCTCACACTCACACTCACCCTCACCCTCACCCTCACACTAACACTGACTCTCACACTCACACTCATCCTCACACTCACCCTCACACTCACCCTAGCCCTAAACCTCACCCTCACACTCACACTCACCCTCACACTCACCCTAACCCTAACCCAAACCCTCACACTCACACTCACACTCACACTCACACTCACGCTAACCCTAACCCTCACCCTCACCCTCACACTCACCCTCACACTCACCCTATCCCTCACCCTCACCCTCACACTCACACTCACCCTCACCCTCACCCTCACACTCACACTCACCATCACCCTCACACTAACCCTAACCCCAACCCTAACCCTCACACTCACACTCACCCTCACACTCAGCCTCACACTCACCCTCATACTAACCCTAACCCTGACACTCACACTCACACTCACACTCACCCTCACACTCACACTCACCCTCACACTCACACTCACCCTCACACTCACCCTAACCCTAACCCTAACCCTCACACTCACCCTCACACTCACCCTCACACTCACACTCGTGGTGTCTTATAGCTGCCTAGCGGAGCAATGTAAAAACTACCAGAGAACTCCTTGCTGGCACCTTCCCCGGTGGAGTTGTGCATGGGGTGTGTTTGGAACGTTTTGTCACAGGCCGACTCCAAAAGTCAGTGGTTCCCCATCTCAGCCCAGAAAGCAGGTAGAACCACTTTTGTGGTGTCTTTCATCTGGCTACCGGGGCAGTGTCAGAACAAGCAACAGAACTCCTTTCTGGCACCTTCCCCGGGGGAGTTGTGCATGGGGTGTGTTTGGAACATTTTGTCACCAGCCGACTCCAAAAGTCAGCGATTCCCCATCTCAGCCCAGAAAGCAGGTAGAACCACTTTTGTGGTGTCTTTCATCTGGCTACCGGGGCAGTGTAAGAACTACCAACAGAACTCCTTGCTGGCACCTTCCCCGGTGGAGTTGTGCATGGGGTGTGTTTGGAACGTTTTGTCAAGGGCCGACTCCAAAAGTCAGCGGTTCCCCATCTCAGCCCAGAAAGCCGGTAGAACAACTTTTGTGGTGTCTTTCAGCTGCCTAGCGGAGCAATGTAAAAACTACCAAGAGAACTCCTTTCTGGCACCTTCCCCGGTGGAGATGTGCATGGGGGTGTTTGGAACGTTTTGTCACCAGCCGACTGCAAAAGTCAGCGATTCCCCATCTCAGCCCAGCAAGCAGGTAGAACCACTTTTGTGGTATCTTTCATCTGGCTACCGGGGCAGTGTAAGAACTACCAAAAGAACTCCTTTCTGGCACCTTCCCCGGGGGAGTTGTGCATGGGGTGTCTTTGGAACGTTTTGTCACCGGCCGACTCCAAAAGACAGCGATTGCCCATCTCAGCCCAGAAAGCAGGTAGAACCACTTTTGTGGTGTCTTTCATCTGGCTACCGGGGCAGTGTAAGAACTACCAACAGAACTCCTTTCTTGGACCATCCACGCTGGAGTTGTGCATGGGGTGTTTTTGCAACATTTTGTCACCAGCCGACTGCAAAAGTCAGCGATTCCCCATCTCAGCCCAGAAAGCAGGTAGAACCACTTTTGTGGTGTCTTTCATCTGGCTAGCGGGGCAGTGTCAGAACTATAAACACAACTCCTTTCTTGCACCTTCCCCGGTGGAGTTGTGCATGGGGTGTGTTTGCAACATTTTGTCACCGGCCGATTCCAAAAGTCAACGATTCCCCATCTCAGCCCAGAAAGCAGGTAGAACTACTTTTGTGGTGTCCTCCATCTGGCTACCGGGGCAGTGTTAGAACTATCAACAGAACCCCTTTCTGGCACCTTCCCCGGTGGAGTTGTGCATGGGGTGTGTTTGGAACATTTTGTCACCAGCCGACTCCAAAAGTCAGCGATTGCCCATCTCAGCCCAGCAAGCAGGTAGAACCACTTTTGTGGTGTCTTTCATCTGGCTACCGGGGCAGTGTCAGAACTACCAACAGAACTTTCACCTTCACACTCACACTTATCCTCACACTCACCCTCACACTCACACTCATCCTCACACTCACACTCACACTCATACTAACACTCACCCTCACACTCACGCTAACCCTGAACCTAACCCTCACACTCAAACTCACACTCACACTCAAACACACACTCACACTCACCCTCACACTCACACTCACCCTAACCCTCACACTCACACTCACACTCACCCTCACACTCAAACTCACACTCACACTCACCCTCACACTCACCCTCCGCCTCACACTCACACTCACACTCACCCTCACCCTCTCCCTCACACTCACCCTCACACTCACCCTCACCCTCACACTCACCCTAACCCTAACCCTAACCCTCAAACTCACCCTCACACCCTCGCACTCACACTCACCATCACACTCACACTCGCACTCACACTCACACTCACCCTCACAGTAACACTCGCACTCACAGTAACACTCACCCTCACACTCACCCTCACCCTCACACTCACCCTAACCCTAACCCTCACACTCACACTTACCGTCACCCTCACACACTCACACTCACCCTCACCCTCACACTCACACTCACACTCACCCTCACACTCACCCTCCCCCTCACACTCACGCTCACACTCACCCTAACCCTAACCCTCACACTCATCCTCACCCTCACACTCACACTCACACTCACCCTCACACTCACCCTCCGCCTCACACTCACACTCACACTCACCCTCACCCTCTCCCTCACTCTCACCCTCACACTCACACTCACCATCACACTCACACTCCCACTCACCCTCACACTCACCCTCACCCTCACCCTCACACTCACCCTCACACTCACACTCACACTCACCCTCACACTCACCCTCACCCTCACACTCACCCTCACACTCACACTCACCCTCACCCTCACCCTCACACTCACCCTCACACTCACCCTAACCCTAACCCTAACCCTAACCCTCACACTCACACTCACCCTCACACTCAGCCTCACACTCACCCTCACACTAACCCTAACCCTGACACTCACACTCACACTCACAC
This sequence comes from Falco punctatus, assembly GCF_963210335.1. Lineage (NCBI taxonomy): Eukaryota > Metazoa > Chordata > Aves > Falconiformes > Falconidae > Falco > Falco punctatus. The sequence goes on along the minus strand of NW_027660232.1, from coordinate 728,186 downwards.
TCACCCTCACACTCACACTCACCCTCACACTCACCCTCACCCTCACACTCACCCTCACACTCACCCTCAAACTCACACTCACACTCACCCTCACACTCACTCTCACCCTCACACTCACACTCACTCTAACCCTAATCCTAACCCTCACCCTCACACTCACCCTCACACTCACACTCGTGGTGTCTTTCAGCTGCCTTGCGGAGCAATGTAAAAACTACCAGAGAACTCCTTGCTGGCACCTTCCCCGGTGGAGTTGTGCATGGGGTGTGTTTGGAACATTTTGTCACCAGCCGACTCCAAAAGTCAGCGATTCCCCATCTCAGCCCAGAAAGCAGGTAGAACCACTTTTGTGGTGTCTTTCATCTGGCTACCGGGGCAGTGTAAGAACTACCAACAGAACTCCTTGCTGGCACCTTCCCCGGTGGAGTTGTGCATGGGGTGTGTTTGGAACGTTTTGTCAAGGGCCGACTCCAAAAGTCAGCGGTTCCCCATCTCAGCCCAGAAAGCCGGTAGAACAACTTTTGTGGTGTCTTTCAGCTGCCTAGCGGAGCAATGTAAAAACTACCAAGAGAACTCCTTTCTGGCACCTTCCCCGGTGGAGATGTGCATGGGGGTGTTTGGAACGTTTTGTCACCCGCCGACTGCAAAAGTCAGCGATTCCCCATCTCAGCCCAGAAAGCAGGTAGAACCACTTTTGTGGTATCTTTCATCTGGCTACCGGGGCAGTGTAAGAACTACCAAAAGAACTCCTTTCTGGCACCTTCCCCGGGGGAGTTGTGCATGGGGTGTCTTTGGAACGTTTTGTCACCGGCCGACTCCAAAAGACAGCGATTGCCCATCTCAGCCCAGAAAGCAGGTAGAACCACTTTTGTGGTGTCTTTCATCTGGCTACCGGGGCAGTGTAAGAACTACCAACAGAACTCCTTTCTTGGACCATCCACGCTGGAGTTGTGCATGGGGTGTTTTTGCAAAATTTTGTCACCCGCCGACTGCAAAAGTCAGCGATTCCCCATCTCAGCCCAGAAAGCAGGTAGAACCACTTTTGTGGTGTCTTTCATCTGGCTAGCGGGGCAGTGTCAGAACTATAAACACAACTCCTTTCTTGCACCTTCCCCGGTGGAGTTGTGCATGGGGTGTGTTTGCAACATTTTGTCACCGGCCGATTCCAAAAGTCAACGATTCCCCATCTCAGCCCAGAAAGCAGGTAGAACTACTTTTGTGGTGTCCTCCATCTGGCTACCGGGGCAGTGTTAGAACTATCAACAGAACCCCTTTCTGGCACCTTCCCCGGTGGAGTTGTGCATGGGGTGTGTTTGGAACATTTTGTCACCAGCCGACTCCAAAAGTCAGCGATTCCCCATCTCAGCCCAGCAAGCAGGTAGAACCACTTTTGTGGTGTCTTTCATCTGGCTACCGGGGCAGTGTCAGAACTACCAACAGAACTTTCACCTTCACACTCACACTTATCCTCACACTCACCCTCACACTCACTCTCATCCTCACACTCACACTCACACTCACACTCATACTCACACTCACCCTCACACTCACGCTAACCCTGAACCTAACCCTCACACTCAAACTCACACTCACACTCAAACACACACTCACACTCACCCTCACACTCACACTCACCCTAACCCTCACACTCACACTCACACTCACACTCACCCTCACACTCAAACTCACACTCACACTCACCCTCACACTCACCCTCCGCCTCACACTCACACTCACACTCACCCTCACCCTCTCCCTCACACTCACCCTCACACTCACCCTCACCCTCACACTCACCCTAACCCTAACCCTAACCCTCAAACTCACCCTCACACCCTCGCACTCACACTCACCATCACACTCACACTCGCACTCACACTCACACTCACCCTCACAGTAACACTCGCACTCACAGTAACACTCACCCTCACACTCACCCTCACCCTCACACTCACCCTAACCCTAACCCTCACACTCACACTTACCGTCACCCTCACACACTCACACTCACCCTCACCCTCACACTCACACTCACACTCACCCTCACACTCACCCTCCCCCTCACACTCACGCTCACACTCACCCTAAACCTAACCCTCACACTCATCCTCACCCTCACACTCACACTCACACTCACCCTCACACTCACCCTCCGCCTCACACTCACACTCACACTCACCCTCACCCTCTCCCTCACACTCACCCTCACACTCACACTCACCATCACACTCACACTCCCACTCACCCTCACACTCACCCTCACCCTCACCCTCACACTCACCCTCACCCTCTCCCTCACACTCACCCTCACACTCACCCTCACCATCACACTCACCCTCACACTCACACTCACACTCACCCTCACCCTCACACTCACCCTCACACTCACCCTAACCCTAACCCTAACCCTAACCCTCACACTCACACTCACCCTCACACTCACACTCACACTCAGCCTCACACTCACCCTCACACTAACCCTAACCCTGACACTCACACTCACACTCACACTCACCCTCACACTCACACTCACCCTCACACTCACCCTCACCCTCACACTCACCCTCACACTCACCCTCAAACTCACACTCACACTCACCCTCACACTCACTCTCACCCTCACACTCACACTCACCCTAACCCTAATCCTAACCCTCACCCTCACACTCACCCTCACACTCACACTCGTGGTGTCTTTCAGCTGCCTTGCGGAGCAATGTAAAAACTACCAGAGAACTCCTTGCTGGCACCTTCCCCGGTGGAGTTGTGCATGGGGTGTGTTTGGAACGTTTTGTCACAGGCCGACTCCAAAAGTCAGTGGTTCCCCATCTCAGCCCAGAAAGCAGGTAGAACCACTTTTGTGGTGTCTTTCATCTGGCTACCGGGGCAGTGTCAGAACAAGCAACAGAACTCCTTTCTGGCACCTTACCCGGGGGAGTTGTGCATGGGGTGTCTTTGGAACATTTTGTCACCAGCCGACTCCAAAAGTCAGCGATTCCCCATCTCAGCCCAGAAAGCAGGTAGAACCCCTTTTGTGGTGTCTTTCATCTGGCTACCGGGGCAGTGTCAGAACAAGCAACAGAACTCCTTTCTGGCACCTTCCCCGGTGGAGTTGTGCATGGGGTATCTTTGGAACATTTTGTCACCAGCCGACTCCAAAAGACAGCGATTCCCCATCTCAGCCCAGAAAGCAGGTAGAACCACTTTTGTGGTGTCTTTCATCTGGCTTCCGGGGCAGTGTAAGAACTACCAACAGAACTCCTTTCTGGCACCTTCCCCGGGGGAGTTGTGCATGGGGGGTGTTTGCAACATTTTGTCACCAGCCGACTGCAAAAGTCAGCGGTTCCCCATCTCAGGCCAGAAAGCAGGTAGAACCACTTTTGTGGTGTCTTTCATCTGGCTTCCGGGGCAGTGTCAAAACTACCAACAGAACTCCTTTCTGGCACCTTCCCCGGTGGAGTTGTGCATAGGGTGTGTTTGGAACGTTTTGTCACCGGCCGACTCCAAAAGTCAGCGATTGCCCATCTCAGCCCAGCAAGCAGGTAGAACCACTTTTGTGGTGTCTTTCATCTGGCTACCGGGGCAGTGTCAGAACTACCAACAGAACTTTCACCTTCACACTCACACTTATCCTCACACTCACCCTGACACTCACACTCATCCTCACACTCACACTCATACTCACACTCACCCTCACACTCACGCTAACCCTAACCCTAACCCTCAAACTCACACTCACCCTCACACTCACACTCACACTCACCCTAACCCTCACACTCACCCTAACCCTAACCCTCACCCTCACCCTCACACTCAAACACACACTCACACTCACCCTCACACTCACACTCACCCTAAACCTCACACTCACACTCACCCTCACACTCAAACTCACACTCACACTCACCCTCACACTCACACTCACACTCACACTCACCCTCACCCTCTCCCTCACACTCACCCTCACACTCACCCTCACCCTCACACTCACCCTAACCCTAACCCTAACCCTCAAACTCACCCTCACACCCTCGCACTCACACTCACCATCACACTCACACTCGCACTCACACTCACACTCACCCTCACACTAACACTCGCACTCACAGTAACACTCACCCTCACACTCACCCTCACCCTCACACTCACCCTAACCCTAACCCTAACCCTCACACTCACACTTACCGTCACCCTCACACACTCACACTCACCCTCACCCTCACACTCACACTCACACTCACACTCACACTCACACTCACACTCACCCTCCCCCTCACACTCACCCTAACCCTAACCCTAACCCTCACACTCACACTCATCCTCACCCTCACACTCAAACTCACACTCACACTCACCCTCCGCCTCACACTCACACTCACACTCACCCTCACCCTCTCCCTCACACTCACCCTCACACTCACACTCACCATCACACTCACACTCACCATCACACTCAAACTAATCTTAACCCTAACCCTCACACTCACCCTCACCCTCTCTATCACACTCACACTCACCCTCTACACTCACCCTCACCCTCACACTCACCCTCACACTCACACTCACACTCACACTCACCCTCACCCTCACCCTCACACTCACCCTCACACTCACCCTAACCCTAACCCTAACCCTAACCCTCACACTCACACTCACCCTCACACTCACACTCACACTCAGCCTCACACTCACCCTCACACTAACCCTAACCCTGACACTCACACTCACACTCACACTCACCCTCACACTCACACTCACCCTCACACTCACCCTCAACCTCACACTCACCCTCACACTCACCCTCAAACTCACACTCACACTCACCCTCACACTCACTCTCACCCTCACACTCACACTCACCCTAACCCTAATCCTAACCCTCACCCTCATACTCACCCTCACACTCACACTCGTGGTGTCTTTCAGCTGCCTAGCGGAGCAATGTAAAAACTACCAGAGAACTCCTTGCTGGCACCTTCCCCGGTGGAGTTGTGCATGGGGTGTGTTTGGAACGTTTTGTCACAGGCCGACTCCAAAAGTCAGTGGTTCCCCATCTCAGCCCAGGAAGCAGGTAGAACCACTTTTGTGGTGTCTTTCATCTGGCTACCGGGGCAGTGTCAGAACAAGCAACAGAACTCCTTTCTGGCACCTTCCCCGGGGGAGTTGTGCATGGGGTGTCTTTGGAACATTTTGTCACCAGCCGACTCCAAAAGTCAGCGATTCCCCATCTCAGCCCAGAAAGCAGGTAGAACCACTTTTGTGGTGTCTTTCATCTGGCTACCGGGGCAGTGTAAAAATTACCAACAGAGCTCCTTTCCGGCACCTTCCCCGGTGGAGTTGTGCATGGGGTGTGTTTACAACATTTGTCATCAGCGGACTCCAAAAGTCAGCGATTGCCCATCTCAGCCCAGAAAGCAGGTAGAACTACTTTTGTGATGTCTTTCATCTGGCTACAGGGGCAGTGTAAGAACTATAAACACAACTCCTTTCTTGAACCTTCCCCGGTGGAGTTGTGCATGGGGTGTGTTTACATCATTTGTCATCAGCGGACTCCAAAAGTCAGCGATTGCCCATCTCAGCCCAGAAAGCAGGTAGAACCACTTTTGTGGTGTCTTTCATCTGGCTACCGGGGCAGTGTAAGAACTACCAAAAGAAGTCCTTTCTTGAACCTTCCCCGGTGGAGTTGTGCATGGGGTGTGTTTGCAACATTGTGTCGCCAGCCGACTGCAAAAGACAGCGATTCCCCATCTTAGACCAGAAAGCAGGTAGAACCACTTTTGTGGTGTCTTTCATCTGGCTACCGGGGCAGTGTAAGAACAAGAAACAGAACTCCTTTCTGGCACCTTCCCCGGGGGAGTTGTGCATGGGGTGTCTTTGGAACATTTTGTCACCAGCCGACTCCAAAAGTCAGCGATTCCCCATCTCAGCCCAGAAAGCAGGTAGAACCACTTTTGTGATGTCTTTCATCTGGCTACAGGGGCAGTGTCAGAACTACCAACAGAACTCCTTTCTGGCACCTTCCCCGGTGGAGTTGTGCATGGGGTGTGTTTTCAGCATTTTGTCACCCGCCGACTGCAAAAGTCAGCGATTCCCCATCTCAGCCCAGAAAGCAGGTAGAACTACTTTTGTGATGTCTTTCATCTGGCTACAGGGGCAGTGTCAGAACTACCAACAGAACTCCTTTCTGGCACCTTCCCCGGGGGAGTTGTGCATGGGGTGTCTTTAGAATATTTTGTCACCAGCCGACTCCAAAAGTCAGCGATTGCCCATCTCAGCCCAGAAAGCAGGTAGAACCACTTTTGTGGTGTCTTTCAGCTGCCTAGCGGAGCAATGTAAAAGCTACCAGAGAACTCCTTGCTGGCACCTTCCCCGGTGGAGATGTGCATGGGGTTGTTTGGAACGTTTTGTCACCGGCCGACTCCAAAAGTCAGCGATTCCCCATCTCAGCCCAGCAAGCAGGTAGAACCACTTTGTGGTATCTTTCATCTGGCTACCGGGGCAGTGTCAGAACTACCAAGAGAACTCCTTTTTGGCGCCTTCCCCGGGGGAGTTGTGCATGGGGTGTTTTTGGAACATTTTTTCCACCGGCCGACTCCAAAAGACAGCGATTCCCCATCTCAGCCCAGAAAGCAGGTAGAACCACTTTTGTGGTATCTTTCATCTGGCTACCGGGGCAGTGTCAGAACTACCAAAAGAACTCCTTTCTGGCGCCTTCCGCGGTGGAGTTGTGCATGGGGTGTGTTTGGAACGTTTTTTTGCCGGCCGACTCCAAAAGTCAGCGATTGCCCATCTCAGCCCAGAAAGCAGGTAGAACCACTTTTGTGGTGTCTTTCATCTGGCTACCGGGGCAGTGTCAGAACTACCAACAGAACTCCTTTCTGGCACCTTCCCCGGTGGAGTTGTGCATGGGGTGTGTTTGCAACATTTGTCATCAGCCATCTCCATAAGTCAGCGATTCCCCATCTCAGCCCAGAAAGCAGGTAGAACAACTTTTGTGGTGTCTTTCAGCTGCGTAGCGGAGCAATGTAAAAACTACCAGAGAAATCCTTCCTGGCACCTTCCTCAGTGGAGTTGTGCATGGGGTGTCTTTGGAACATTTTGTCACCAGCCGATTCCAAAAGTCAACGATTCCCCGTCTCAGCCCAGAAAGCAGGTAGAACTACTTTTGTGGTGTCCTCCATCTGGCTACCGGGGCAGTGTAAGAACTATCAACAGAACTCCTTTCTTGCAACTTCCCCGGTGGAGTTTTGCAAGGGGTGTGTTTGGAACATTTTGTCACCAGCCGACTCCAAAAGTCAGCGATTGCCCATCTCATCCCAGCAAGCAGGTAGAAAAACTTTTGTGGTGTCTTTCATCTGGCTACCGGGGCAGTGTCAGAACTACCAACAGCACTTTCACCTTCACACTCACACTTATCCTCACACTCACCCTCACACTCACACTCATCCTCACACTCACACTCACACTCATACTCACACTCACCCTCACACTCACGCTAACCCTGAACCTAACCCTCACACTCAAACTCACACTCACACTCACACTCACACTAACACTCACACTCACACTCACACTCACCCTAACCCTCACACTCACCCTAACCCTAACCCTCACCCTCACCCTCACCCTCACACTCAAACACACACTCACACTCACCCTCACACTCACACTCACACTCACACTCACACTCACACTCATACTCACACTCACCCTCACACTCACGCTAACCCTGAACCTAACCCTCACACTCAAACTCACACTCACACTCACACTCACACTAACACTCACACTCACACTCACACTCACCCTAACCCTCACACTCACCCTAACCCTAACCCTCACCCTCACCCTCACACTCAAACACACACTCACACTCACCCTCACACTCACCCTCCGCCTCACACTCACACTCACACTCACCCTCACCCTCTCCCTCACACTCACCCTCACACTCACCCTCACCCTCACACTCACCCTAACCCTAACCCTAACCCTCAAACTCACCCTCACACCCTCGCACTCACACTCACCATCACACTCACACTCGCACTCACACTCACACTCACCCTCACACTAACACTCGCACTCACAGTAACACTCACACTCACACTCACCCTCACCCTCACACTCACACTCACCATCACACTCACACTCACACTCACCCTCACACTCAAACTAATCTTAACCCTAACCCTCACACTCACCCTCACCCTCTCTATCACACTCACACTCACCCTCACACTCACCCTCACCCTCACACTCACCCTCACACTCACACTCACACTCACCCTCACCCTCACACTCAGCCTCACACTCACCCTCACACTAACCCTAACCCTGACCCTCACACTCACACTCACACTCACCCTCACACTCACACTCACCCTCACACTCACCCTCACCCTCACACTCACCCTCAAACTCACACTCACACTCACACTCACACTCACTCTCACCCTCACACTCACACTCACCCTCACACTCACCCTCAAACTCACACTCACACTCACCCTCACACTCACTCTCACCCTCACACTCACACTCACCCTAACCTTAATCCTAACCCTCACCCTCACACTCACCCTCACACTCACACTCGTGGTGTCTTTCAGCTGCCTTGCGGAGCAATGTAAAAACTACCAGAGAACTCCTTGCTGGCACCTTCCCCGGGGGAGTTGTGCATGGGGTGTCTTTGGAACATTTTGTCACCAGCCGACTGCAAAAGTCAGCGATTCCCCATCTCAGCCCAGAAAGCAGGTAGAACCACTTTTGTGGTGTCTTTCATCTGGCTTCCGGGGCAGTGTCAGAACTACCAAAAGAACTCCTTTCTGGCTCCTTCCCCGGTGGAGTTGTGCATGGGGTGTGTTTACAACATTTGTCATCAGCGGACTCCAAAAGTCAGCGATTGCCCATCTCAGCCCAGAAAGCAGGTAGAACCACTTTTGTGGTGTCTTTCATCTGGCTACCGGGGCAGTGTAAGAACTACCAAAAGAAGTCCTTTCTTGAACCTTCCCCGGTGGAGTTGTGCATGGGGTGTGTTTGCAACATTTTGTCGCCAGCAGACTGCAAAAGTCAGCGATTCCCCATCTTAGACTAGAAAGCAGGTAGAACCACTTTTGTGGTGTCTTTCATCTGGCTACAGGGGCAGTGTAAGAACAAGAAACAGAACTCCTTTCTGGCACCTTCCCCGGGGGAGTTGTGCATGGGGTGTCTTTGGAACATTTTGTCACCAGCCGACTCCAAAAGTCAGCGATTGCCCATCTCAGCCCAGCAAGCAGGTAGAACCACTTTTGTGATGTCTTTCATCTGGCTACCGGGGCAGTGTCAGAACTACCAACAGAACTCCTTTCTGGCACCTTCCCCGGGGGAGTTGTGCATGGGGTGTGTTTTCAGCATTTTGTCACCCGCCGACTGCAAAAGTCAGCGATTGCCCATCTCAGCCCAGCAAGCAGGTAGAACCACTTTTGTGGTATCTTTCATCTGGCTACCGGGGCAGTGTCAGAACTACCAAGAGAACTCCTTTCTGGCGCCTTCCCCGGTGGAGTTGTGCATGGGGTGTGTTTGGAACATTTTGTCACCAGCCGACTCCAAAAGTCAGCGATTCCCCATCTCAGCCCAGCAAGCAGGTAGAACCACTTTTGTGGTATCTTTCATCTGGCTACCGGGGCAGTGTCAGAACTACCAACAGAACTTTCACCTTCACACTCACACTTATCCTCACACTAACCCTCACACTCACGCTAACCCTGAACCTAACCCTCACACTCAAACTCACACTCACACTCACACTCACACTAACACTCACACTCACACTCACCCTAACCCACACACTCACCCTAACCCTAACCCTCACCCTCACACTCAAACACACACTCACACTCACCCTCACACTCACACTCACCCTAACCCTCACACTCACACTCACACTCACCCTCACACTCAAACTCACACTCACACTCACCCTCACACTCACCCTCCGCCTCACACTCACACTCACACTCAGCCTCACACTCACCCTCACACTAACCCTAACCCTGACCCTCACACTCACACTCACACTCACCCTCACACTCACACTCACCCTCACACTCACCCTCACCCTCACACTCACCCTCACACTCACCCTCAAACTCACACTCACACTCACCCTCACACTCACCCTCACCCTCACACTCACACTCACACTCAACCTCACCCTCACACTCACCCTCACACTCACCCTAACCCTAACCCTATCCCTAACCCTCACACTCACACTCAGCCTCACACTCACCCTCACACTAACCCTAACCCTGACACTCACACTCACACTCACACTCACCCTCACACTCACACTCACACTCACCCTCACACTCACCCTCACCCTCACACTCACCCTCACACTCACCCTCAAACTCACACTCACACTCACCCTCACACTCACTCTCACCCTCACACTCACACTCACCCTAACCCTAATCCTAACCCTCACCCTCACACTCACCCTCACACTCACACTCGTGGTGTCTTTCAGCTGCCTAGCGGAGCAATGTAAAAACTACCAGAGAACTCCTTGCTGGCACCTTCCCCGGTGGAGTTGTGCATGGGGTGTGTTTGGAACGTTTTGTCAAGGGCCGACTCCAGAAGTCAGTGGTTCCCCATCTCAGCCCAGAAAGCAGGTAGAACCACTTTTGTGGTGTCTTTCATCTGGCTACTGGGGCAGTGTCAGAACTGCCAAAAGAACTCCTTTCTGGCACCTTCCCCGGTGGAGTTGTGCATGGGGGGTGTTTGCAACATTTTGTCACCAGCCGACTGCAAAAGTCAGCGATTCCCCATCTCAGCCCAGAAAGCAGGTAGAACCACTTTTGTGGTGTCTTTCATCAGGCTTCCGGGGCAGTGTCAGAACTACCAACAGAACTCCTTTCTGGCACCTTCCCCGGTGGAGTTGTGCATAGGGTGTGTTTGGAACGTTTTGTCACCGGCCGACTCCAAAAGTCAGCGATTGCCCATCTCAGCCCAGAAAGCAGGTAGAACCACTTTTGTGGTGTCTTTCATCTGGCTACCGGGGCAGTGTAAGAACTACCAACAGAACTCCTTTGTGGCTCCTTCCCCGGTGGAGTTGTGCATGGGGTGTTTTTGCAACATTTTGTCACCAGCCGACTCCAAAAGTCAGCGATTGCCCATCTCAGCCCAGAAAGCAGGTAGAACCACTTTTGTGGTGTCTTTCAGCTGCCTAGCGGAGCAATGTAAAAACTACCAGAGAACTCCTTGCTGGCACCTTCCCCGGTGGAGTTGTGCATGGGGTGTGTTTGGAACGTTTTGTCACAGGCCGACTCCAAAAGTCAGTGGTTCCCCATCTCAGCCCAGAAAGCAGGTAGAACCACTTTTGTGGTGTCTTTCATCTGGCTACCGGGGCAGTGTCAGAACTATCAACAGAACTCCTTTCTTGCAACTTCCCCGGTGGAGTTTTGCAAGGGGTGTGTTTGGAACATTTTGTCACCAGCCGACTCCAAAAGTCAGCGATTGCCCATCTCATCCCAGCAAGCAGGTAGAAAAACTTTTGTGGTGTCTTTCATCTGGCTACCGGGGCAGTGTCAGAACTACCAACAGAACTTTCACCTTCACACTCACACTTATCCTCACACTCACCCTCACACTCACACTCATCCTCACACTCACACTCACACTCACACTCACACTCATACTCACACTCACCCTCACACTCACGCTAACCCTGAACCTAACCCTCACACTCAAACTCACACTCACACTCACACTAACACTCACACTCACACTCACACTCACACTCACCCTAACCCTCACACTCACCCTAACCCTAACCCTCACACTCAAACACACACTCACACTCACCCTCACCCTCACACTCACCCTAACCCTAACCCTCACCCTCACCCTCACACTCAAACACACACTCACACTCACCCTCACACTCACACTCACCCTAACCCTCACACTCACACTCACACTCACACTCAGCCTCACACTCAAACTCACACTCACACTCACCCTCCGACTCACACTCACACTCACACTCACACTCACCCTCACCCTCTCCCTCACACTCACCCTCACACTCACCCTCACCCTCACACTCACCCTAACCCTAACCCTAACCCTCAAACTCACCCTCACACCCTCGCACTCACACTCACCATCACACTCACACTCGCACTCACACTCACACTCACCCTCACACTAACACTCGCACTCACAGTAACACTCACCCTCACACTCACCCTCACCCTCACACTCACACTCACCATCACACTCACACTCACACTCACCCTCACACTCAAACTAATCTTAACCCTAACCCTCACACTCACCCTCACCCTCTCTATCACACTCACACTCACCCTCACACTCACCCTCACACTCACCCTCACCCTCACCCTCACACTCACACTCACCCTAACCCTAATCCGAACCCTCACCCTCACACTCACCCTCACACTCACACTCGTGGTGTCTTTCAGCTGCGTAGCGGAGCAATGTAAAAACTACCAGATAACTCCTTGCTGGCACCTTCCCCGGTGGAGTTGTGCATGGGGTGTGTTTGGAACGTTTTGTCACCGGCCGACTCCAAAAGTCAGTGGTTCCCCATCTCAGCCCAGAAAGCAGGTAGAACCACTTTTGTGGTGTCTTTCATCTGGCTACCGGGGCAGTGTCAGAACAAGAAACAGAACTCCTTTCTGGCACCTTCCCCGGGGGAATTGTGCATGGGGGGTGTTTGCAACATTTTGTCACCAGCCGACTGCAAAAGTCAGCGATTCCCCATCTCAGCCCAGAAAGCCGGTAGAACCACTTTTGTGGTGTCTTTCATCTGGCTTCCGGGGCAGTGTCAGAACTACCAAAAGAACTCCTTTCTGGCTCCTTCCCCGGTGGAGTTGTGCATGGGGTGTGTTTACAACATTTGTCATCAGCGGACTCCAAAAGTCAGCGATTGCCCATCTCAGCCCAGAAAGCAGGTAGAACTACTTTTGTGATGTCTTTCATCTGGCTACAGGGGCAGTGTAAGAACTATAAACACAACTCCTTTCTTGCACCTTCCCCGGTGGAGTTGTGCATGGGGTGTGTTTACATCATTTGTCATCAGCGGACTCCAAAAGTCAGCGATTGCCCATCTCAGCCCAGAAAGCAGGTAGAACCACTTTTGTGGTGTCTTTCATCTGGCTACCGGGGCAGTGTAAGAACTACCAAAAGAAGTCCTTTCTTGAACCTTCCCCGGTGGAGTTGTGCATGGGGTGTGTTTGCAACATTTTGTCGCCAGCCGACTGCAAAAGTCAGCGATTCCCCATCTTAGACTAGAAAGCAGGTAGAACCACTTTTGTGGTGTCTTTCATCTGGCTACCGGGGCAGTGTAAGAACAAGAAACAGAACTCCTTTCTGGCACCTTCCCCGGGGGAGTTGTGCATGGGGTGTGTTTTCAGCATTTTGTCACCCGCCGACTGCAAAAGTCAGCGATTCCCCATCTCAGCCCAGAAAGCAGGTAGAACTACTTTTGTGATGTCTTTCATCTGGCTACAGGGGCAGTGTCAGAACTACCAACAGAACTCCTTTCTGGCACCTTCCCCGGGGGAGTTGTGCATGGGGTGTCTTTAGAATATTTTGTCACCAGCCGACTCCAAAAGTCAGCGATTGCCCATCTCAGCCCAGAAAGCAGGTAGAACCACTTTTGTGGTGTCTTTCAGCTGCCTAGCGGAGCAATGTAAAAGCTACCAGAGAACTCCTTGCTGGCACCTTCCCCGGTGGAGATGTGCATGGGGTTGTTTGGAACGTTTTGTCACCGGCCGACTCCAAAAGTCAGCGATTCCCCATCTCAGCCCAGCAAGCAGGTAGAACCACTTTGTGGTATCTTTCATCTGGCTACCGGGGCAGTGTCAGAACTACCAAGAGAACTCCTTTTTGGCGCCTTCCCCGGGGGAGTTGTGCATGGGGTGTTTTTGGAACATTTTTTCCACCGGCCGACTCCAAAAGACAGCGATTCCCCATCTCAGCCCAGAAAGCAGGTAGAACCACTTTTGTGGTATCTTTCATCTGGCTACCGGGGCAGTGTCAGAACTACCAAAAGAACTCCTTTCTGGCGCCTTCCGCGGTGGAGTTGTGCATGGGGTGTGTTTGGAACGTTTTTTTGCCGGCCGACTCCAAAAGTCAGCGATTGCCCATCTCAGCCCAGAAAGCAGGTAGAACCACTTTTGTGGTGTCTTTCATCTGGCTACCGGGGCAGTGTCAGAACTACCAACAGAACTCCTTTCTGGCACCTTCCCCGGTGGAGTTGTGCATGGGGTGTGTTTGCAACATTTGTCATCAGCCATCTCCATAAGTCAGCGATTCCCCATCTCAGCCCAGAAAGCAGGTAGAACAACTTTTGTGGTGTCTTTCAGCTGCGTAGCGGAGCAATGTAAAAACTACCAGAGAAATCCTTCCTGGCACCTTCCTCAGTGGAGTTGTGCATGGGGTGTCTTTGGAACATTTTGTCACCAGCCGATTCCAAAAGTCAACGATTCCCCGTCTCAGCCCAGAAAGCAGGTAGAACTACTTTTGTGGTGTCCTCCATCTGGCTACCGGGGCAGTGTAAGAACTATCAACAGAACTCCTTTCTTGCAACTTCCCCAGTGGAGTTTTGCAAGGGGTGTGTTTGGAACATTTTGTCACCAGCCGACTCCAAAAGTCAGCGATTGCCCATCTCATCCCAGCAAGCAGGTAGAAAAACTTTTGTGGTGTCTTTCATCTGGCTACCGGGGCAGTGTCAGAACTACCAACAGCACTTTCACCTTCACACTCACACTTATCCTCACACTCACCCTCACACTCACACTCATCCTCACACTCACACTCACACTCATACTCACACTCACCCTCACACTCACGCTAACCCTGAACCTAACCCTCACACTCAAACTCACACTCACACTCACACTCACACTAACACTCACACTCACACTCACACTCACCCTAACCCTCACACTCACCCTAACCCTAACCCTCACCCTCACCCTCACCCTCACACTCAAACACACACTCACACTCACCCTCACACTCACACTCACACTCACACTCACACTCACACTCATACTCACACTCACCCTCACACTCACGCTAACCCTGAACCTAACCCTCACACTCAAACTCACACTCACACTCACACTCACACTAACACTCACACTCACACTCACACTCACCCTAACCCTCACACTCACCCTAACCCTAACCCTCACCCTCACCCTCACACTCAAACACACACTCACACTCACCCTCACACTCACCCTCCGCCTCACACTCACACTCACACTCACCCTCACCCTCTCCCTCACACTCACCCTCACACTCACCCTCACCCTCACACTCACCCTAACCCTAACCCTAACCCTCAAACTCACCCTCACACCCTCGCACTCACACTCACCATCACACTCACACTCGCACTCACACTCACACTCACCCTCACACTAACACTCGCACTCACAGTAACACTCACACTCACACTCACCCTCACCCTCACACTCACACTCACCATCACACTCACACTCACACTCACCCTCACACTCAAACTAATCTTAACCCTAACCCTCACACTCACCCTCACCCTCTCTATCACACTCACACTCACCCTCACACTCACCCTCACCCTCACACTCACCCTCACACTCACACTCACACTCACCCTCACCCTCACACTCAGCCTCACACTCACCCTCACACTAACCCTAACCCTGACCCTCACACTCACACTCACACTCACCCTCACACTCACACTCACCCTCACACTCACCCTCACCCTCACACTCACCCTCAAACTCACACTCACACTCACACTCACACTCACTCTCACCCTCACACTCACACTCACCCTCACACTCACCCTCAAACTCACACTCACACTCACCCTCACACTCACTCTCACCCTCACACTCACACTCACCCTAACCTTAATCCTAACCCTCACCCTCACACTCACCCTCACACTCACACTCGTGGTGTCTTTCAGCTGCCTTGCGGAGCAATGTAAAAACTACCAGAGAACTCCTTGCTGGCACCTTCCCCGGGGGAGTTGTGCATGGGGTGTCTTTGGAACATTTTGTCACCAGCCGACTGCAAAAGTCAGCGATTCCCCATCTCAGCCCAGAAAGCAGGTAGAACCACTTTTGTGGTGTCTTTCATCTGGCTTCCGGGGCAGTGTCAGAACTACCAAAAGAACTCCTTTCTGGCTCCTTCCCCGGTGGAGTTGTGCATGGGGTGTGTTTACAACATTTGTCATCAGCGGACTCCAAAAGTCAGCGATTGCCCATCTCAGCCCAGAAAGCAGGTAGAACCACTTTTGTGGTGTCTTTCATCTGGCTACCGGGGCAGTGTAAGAACTACCAAAAGAAGTCCTTTCTTGAACCTTCCCCGGTGGAGTTGTGCATGGGGTGTGTTTGCAACATTTTGTCGCCAGCAGACTGCAAAAGTCAGCGATTCCCCATCTTAGACTAGAAAGCAGGTAGAACCACTTTTGTGGTGTCTTTCATCTGGCTACAGGGGCAGTGTAAGAACAAGAAACAGAACTCCTTTCTGGCACCTTCCCCGGGGGAGTTGTGCATGGGGTGTCTTTGGAACATTTTGTCACCAGCCGACTCCAAAAGTCAGCGATTGCCCATCTCAGCCCAGCAAGCAGGTAGAACCACTTTTGTGATGTCTTTCATCTGGCTACCGGGGCAGTGTCAGAACTACCAACAGAACTCCTTTCTGGCACCTTCCCCGGGGGAGTTGTGCATGGGGTGTGTTTTCAGCATTTTGTCACCCGCCGACTGCAAAAGTCAGCGATTGCCCATCTCAGCCCAGCAAGCAGGTAGAACCACTTTTGTGGTATCTTTCATCTGGCTACCGGGGCAGTGTCAGAACTACCAAGAGAACTCCTTTCTGGCGCCTTCCCCGGTGGAGTTGTGCATGGGGTGTGTTTGGAACATTTTGTCACCAGCCGACTCCAAAAGTCAGCGATTCCCCATCTCAGCCCAGCAAGCAGGTAGAACCACTTTTGTGGTATCTTTCATCTGGCTACCGGGGCAGTGTCAGAACTACCAACAGAACTTTCACCTTCACACTCACACTTATCCTCACACTAACCCTCACACTCACGCTAACCCTGAACCTAACCCTCACACTCAAACTCACACTCACACTCACACTCACACTAACACTCACACTCACACTCACCCTAACCCACACACTCACCCTAACCCTAACCCTCACCCTCACACTCAAACACACACTCACACTCACCCTCACACTCACACTCACCCTAACCCTCACACTCACACTCACACTCACCCTCACACTCAAACTCACACTCACACTCACCCTCACACTCACCCTCCGCCTCACACTCACACTCACACTCAGCCTCACACTCACCCTCACACTAACCCTAACCCTGACCCTCACACTCACACTCACACTCACCCTCACACTCACACTCACCCTCACACTCACCCTCACCCTCACACTCACCCTCACACTCACCCTCAAACTCACACTCACACTCACCCTCACACTCACCCTCACCCTCACACTCACACTCACACTCAACCTCACCCTCACACTCACCCTCACACTCACCCTAACCCTAACCCTATCCCTAACCCTCACACTCACACTCAGCCTCACACTCACCCTCACACTAACCCTAACCCTGACACTCACACTCACACTCACACTCACCCTCACACTCACACTCACACTCACCCTCACACTCACCCTCACCCTCACACTCACCCTCACACTCACCCTCAAACTCACACTCACACTCACCCTCACACTCACTCTCACCCTCACACTCACACTCACCCTAACCCTAATCCTAACCCTCACCCTCACACTCACCCTCACACTCACACTCGTGGTGTCTTTCAGCTGCCTAGCGGAGCAATGTAAAAACTACCAGAGAACTCCTTGCTGGCACCTTCCCCGGTGGAGTTGTGCATGGGGTGTGTTTGGAACGTTTTGTCAAGGGCCGACTCCAGAAGTCAGTGGTTCCCCATCTCAGCCCAGAAAGCAGGTAGAACCACTTTTGTGGTGTCTTTCATCTGGCTACTGGGGCAGTGTCAGAACTGCCAAAAGAACTCCTTTCTGGCACCTTCCCCGGTGGAGTTGTGCATGGGGGGTGTTTGCAACATTTTGTCACCAGCCGACTGCAAAAGTCAGCGATTCCCCATCTCAGCCCAGAAAGCAGGTAGAACCACTTTTGTGGTGTCTTTCATCAGGCTTCCGGGGCAGTGTCAGAACTACCAACAGAACTCCTTTCTGGCACCTTCCCCGGTGGAGTTGTGCATAGGGTGTGTTTGGAACGTTTTGTCACCGGCCGACTCCAAAAGTCAGCGATTGCCCATCTCAGCCCAGAAAGCAGGTAGAACCACTTTTGTGGTGTCTTTCATCTGGCTACCGGGGCAGTGTAAGAACTACCAACAGAACTCCTTTGTGGCTCCTTCCCCGGTGGAGTTGTGCATGGGGTGTTTTTGCAACATTTTGTCACCAGCCGACTCCAAAAGTCAGCGATTGCCCATCTCAGCCCAGAAAGCAGGTAGAACCACTTTTGTGGTGTCTTTCAGCTGCCTAGCGGAGCAATGTAAAAACTACCAGAGAACTCCTTGCTGGCACCTTCCCCGGTGGAGTTGTGCATGGGGTGTGTTTGGAACGTTTTGTCACAGGCCGACTCCAAAAGTCAGTGGTTCCCCATCTCAGCCCAGAAAGCAGGTAGAACCACTTTTGTGGTGTCTTTCATCTGGCTACCGGGGCAGTGTCAGAACTATCAACAGAACTCCTTTCTTGCAACTTCCCCGGTGGAGTTTTGCAAGGGGTGTGTTTGGAACATTTTGTCACCAGCCGACTCCAAAAGTCAGCGATTGCCCATCTCATCCCAGCAAGCAGGTAGAAAAACTTTTGTGGTGTCTTTCATCTGGCTACCGGGGCAGTGTCAGAACTACCAACAGAACTTTCACCTTCACACTCACACTTATCCTCACACTCACCCTCACACTCACACTCATCCTCACACTCACACTCACACTCACACTCACACTCATACTCACACTCACCCTCACACTCACGCTAACCCTGAACCTAACCCTCACACTCAAACTCACACTCACACTCACACTAACACTCACACTCACACTCACACTCACACTCACCCTAACCCTCACACTCACCCTAACCCTAACCCTCACACTCAAACACACACTCACACTCACCCTCACCCTCACACTCACCCTAACCCTAACCCTCACCCTCACCCTCACACTCAAACACACACTCACACTCACCCTCACACTCACACTCACCCTAACCCTCACACTCACACTCACACTCACACTCAGCCTCACACTCAAACTCACACTCACACTCACCCTCCGACTCACACTCACACTCACACTCACACTCACCCTCACCCTCTCCCTCACACTCACCCTCACACTCACCCTCACCCTCACACTCACCCTAACCCTAACCCTAACCCTCAAACTCACCCTCACACCCTCGCACTCACACTCACCATCACACTCACACTCGCACTCACACTCACACTCACCCTCACACTAACACTCGCACTCACAGTAACACTCACCCTCACACTCACCCTCACCCTCACACTCACACTCACCATCACACTCACACTCACACTCACCCTCACACTCAAACTAATCTTAACCCTAACCCTCACACTCACCCTCACCCTCTCTATCACACTCACACTCACCCTCACACTCACCCTCACACTCACCCTCACCCTCACCCTCACACTCACACTCACCCTAACCCTAATCCGAACCCTCACCCTCACACTCACCCTCACACTCACACTCGTGGTGTCTTTCAGCTGCGTAGCGGAGCAATGTAAAAACTACCAGATAACTCCTTGCTGGCACCTTCCCCGGTGGAGTTGTGCATGGGGTGTGTTTGGAACGTTTTGTCACCGGCCGACTCCAAAAGTCAGTGGTTCCCCATCTCAGCCCAGAAAGCAGGTAGAACCACTTTTGTGGTGTCTTTCATCTGGCTACCGGGGCAGTGTCAGAACAAGAAACAGAACTCCTTTCTGGCACCTTCCCCGGGGGAATTGTGCATGGGGGGTGTTTGCAACATTTTGTCACCAGCCGACTGCAAAAGTCAGCGATTCCCCATCTCAGCCCAGAAAGCCGGTAGAACCACTTTTGTGGTGTCTTTCATCTGGCTTCCGGGGCAGTGTCAGAACTACCAAAAGAACTCCTTTCTGGCTCCTTCCCCGGTGGAGTTGTGCATGGGGTGTGTTTACAACATTTGTCATCAGCGGACTCCAAAAGTCAGCGATTGCCCATCTCAGCCCAGAAAGCAGGTAGAACTACTTTTGTGATGTCTTTCATCTGGCTACAGGGGCAGTGTAAGAACTATAAACACAACTCCTTTCTTGAACCTTCCCCGGTGGAGTTGTGCATGGGGTGTGTTTACATCATTTGTCATCAGCGGACTCCAAAAGTCAGCGATTGCCCATCTCAGCCCAGAAAGCAGGTAGAACCACTTTTGTGGTGTCTTTCATCTGGCTACCGGGGCAGTGTAAGAACTACCAAAAGAAGTCCTTTCTTGAACCTTCCCCGGTGGAGTTGTGCATGGGGTGTGTTTGCAACATTGTGTCGCCAGCCGACTGCAAAAGACAGCGATTCCCCATCTTAGACCAGAAAGCAGGTAGAACCACTTTTGTGGTGTCTTTCATCTGGCTACCGGGGCAGTGTAAGAACAAGAAACAGAACTCCTTTCTGGCACCTTCCCCGGGGGAGTTGTGCATGGGGTGTCTTTGGAACATTTTGTCACCAGCCGACTCCAAAAGTCAGCGATTCCCCATCTCAGCCCAGAAAGCAGGTAGAACCACTTTTGTGATGTCTTTCATCTGGCTACAGGGGCAGTGTCAGAACTACCAACAGAACTCCTTTCTGGCACCTTCCCCGGTGGAGTTGTGCATGGGGTGTGTTTTCAGCATTTTGTCACCCGCCGACTGCAAAAGTCAGCGATTCCCCATCTCAGCCCAGAAAGCAGGTAGAACTACTTTTGTGATGTCTTTCATCTGGCTACAGGGGCAGTGTCAGAACTACCAACAGAACTCCTTTCTGGCACCTTCCCCGGGGGAGTTGTGCATGGGGTGTCTTTAGAATATTTTGTCACCAGCCGACTCCAAAAGTCAGCGATTGCCCATCTCAGCCCAGAAAGCAGGTAGAACCACTTTTGTGGTGTCTTTCAGCTGCCTAGCGGAGCAATGTAAAAGCTACCAGAGAACTCCTTGCTGGCACCTTCCCCGGTGGAGATGTGCATGGGGTTGTTTGGAACGTTTTGTCACCGGCCGACTCCAAAAGTCAGCGATTCCCCATCTCAGCCCAGCAAGCAGGTAGAACCACTTTGTGGTATCTTTCATCTGGCTACCGGGGCAGTGTCAGAACTACCAAGAGAACTCCTTTTTGGCGCCTTCCCCGGGGGAGTTGTGCATGGGGTGTTTTTGGAACATTTTTTCCACCGGCCGACTCCAAAAGACAGCGATTCCCCATCTCAGCCCAGAAAGCAGGTAGAACCACTTTTGTGGTATCTTTCATCTGGCTACCGGGGCAGTGTCAGAACTACCAAAAGAACTCCTTTCTGGCGCCTTCCGCGGTGGAGTTGTGCATGGGGTGTGTTTGGAACGTTTTTTTGCCGGCCGACTCCAAAAGTCAGCGATTGCCCATCTCAGCCCAGAAAGCAGGTAGAACCACTTTTGTGGTGTCTTTCATCTGGCTACCGGGGCAGTGTCAGAACTACCAACAGAACTCCTTTCTGGCACCTTCCCCGGTGGAGTTGTGCATGGGGTGTGTTTGCAACATTTGTCATCAGCCATCTCCATAAGTCAGCGATTCCCCATCTCAGCCCAGAAAGCAGGTAGAACAACTTTTGTGGTGTCTTTCAGCTGCGTAGCGGAGCAATGTAAAAACTACCAGAGAAATCCTTCCTGGCACCTTCCTCAGTGGAGTTGTGCATGGGGTGTCTTTGGAACATTTTGTCACCAGCCGATTCCAAAAGTCAACGATTCCCCGTCTCAGCCCAGAAAGCAGGTAGAACTACTTTTGTGGTGTCCTCCATCTGGCTACCGGGGCAGTGTAAGAACTATCAACAGAACTCCTTTCTTGCAACTTCCCCGGTGGAGTTTTGCAAGGGGTGTGTTTGGAACATTTTGTCACCAGCCGACTCCAAAAGTCAGCGATTGCCCATCTCATCCCAGCAAGCAGGTAGAAAAACTTTTGTGGTGTCTTTCATCTGGCTACCGGGGCAGTGTCAGAACTACCAACAGCACTTTCACCTTCACACTCACACTTATCCTCACACTCACCCTCACACTCACACTCATCCTCACACTCACACTCACACTCATACTCACACTCACCCTCACACTCACGCTAACCCTGAACCTAACCCTCACACTCAAACTCACACTCACACTCACACTCACACTAACACTCACACTCACACTCACACTCACCCTAACCCTCACACTCACCCTAACCCTAACCCTCACCCTCACCCTCACCCTCACACTCAAACACACACTCACACTCACCCTCACACTCACACTCACACTCACACTCACACTCACACTCATACTCACACTCACCCTCACACTCACGCTAACCCTGAACCTAACCCTCACACTCAAACTCACACTCACACTCACACTCACACTAACACTCACACTCACACTCACACTCACCCTAACCCTCACACTCACCCTAACCCTAACCCTCACCCTCACCCTCACACTCAAACACACACTCACACTCACCCTCACACTCACCCTCCGCCTCACACTCACACTCACACTCACCCTCACCCTCTCCCTCACACTCACCCTCACACTCACCCTCACCCTCACACTCACCCTAACCCTAACCCTAACCCTCAAACTCACCCTCACACCCTCGCACTCACACTCACCATCACACTCACACTCGCACTCACACTCACACTCACCCTCACACTAACACTCGCACTCACAGTAACACTCACACTCACACTCACCCTCACCCTCACACTCACACTCACCATCACACTCACACTCACACTCACCCTCACACTCAAACTAATCTTAACCCTAACCCTCACACTCACCCTCACCCTCTCTATCACACTCACACTCACCCTCACACTCACCCTCACCCTCACACTCACCCTCACACTCACACTCACACTCACCCTCACCCTCACACTCAGCCTCACACTCACCCTCACACTAACCCTAACCCTGACCCTCACACTCACACTCACACTCACCCTCACACTCACACTCACCCTCACACTCACCCTCACCCTCACACTCACCCTCAAACTCACACTCACACTCACACTCACACTCACTCTCACCCTCACACTCACACTCACCCTCACACTCACCCTCAAACTCACACTCACACTCACCCTCACACTCACTCTCACCCTCACACTCACACTCACCCTAACCTTAATCCTAACCCTCACCCTCACACTCACCCTCACACTCACACTCGTGGTGTCTTTCAGCTGCCTTGCGGAGCAATGTAAAAACTACCAGAGAACTCCTTGCTGGCACCTTCCCCGGGGGAGTTGTGCATGGGGTGTCTTTGGAACATTTTGTCACCAGCCGACTGCAAAAGTCAGCGATTCCCCATCTCAGCCCAGAAAGCAGGTAGAACCACTTTTGTGGTGTCTTTCATCTGGCTTCCGGGGCAGTGTCAGAACTACCAAAAGAACTCCTTTCTGGCTCCTTCCCCGGTGGAGTTGTGCATGGGGTGTGTTTACAACATTTGTCATCAGCGGACTCCAAAAGTCAGCGATTGCCCATCTCAGCCCAGAAAGCAGGTAGAACCACTTTTGTGGTGTCTTTCATCTGGCTACCGGGGCAGTGTAAGAACTACCAAAAGAAGTCCTTTCTTGAACCTTCCCCGGTGGAGTTGTGCATGGGGTGTGTTTGCAACATTTTGTCGCCAGCAGACTGCAAAAGTCAGCGATTCCCCATCTTAGACTAGAAAGCAGGTAGAACCACTTTTGTGGTGTCTTTCATCTGGCTACAGGGGCAGTGTAAGAACAAGAAACAGAACTCCTTTCTGGCACCTTCCCCGGGGGAGTTGTGCATGGGGTGTCTTTGGAACATTTTGTCACCAGCCGACTCCAAAAGTCAGCGATTGCCCATCTCAGCCCAGCAAGCAGGTAGAACCACTTTTGTGATGTCTTTCATCTGGCTACCGGGGCAGTGTCAGAACTACCAACAGAACTCCTTTCTGGCACCTTCCCCGGGGGAGTTGTGCATGGGGTGTGTTTTCAGCATTTTGTCACCCGCCGACTGCAAAAGTCAGCGATTGCCCATCTCAGCCCAGCAAGCAGGTAGAACCACTTTTGTGGTATCTTTCATCTGGCTACCGGGGCAGTGTCAGAACTACCAAGAGAACTCCTTTCTGGCGCCTTCCCCGGTGGAGTTGTGCATGGGGTGTGTTTGGAACATTTTGTCACCAGCCGACTCCAAAAGTCAGCGATTCCCCATCTCAGCCCAGCAAGCAGGTAGAACCACTTTTGTGGTATCTTTCATCTGGCTACCGGGGCAGTGTCAGAACTACCAACAGAACTTTCACCTTCACACTCACACTTATCCTCACACTAACCCTCACACTCACGCTAACCCTGAACCTAACCCTCACACTCAAACTCACACTCACACTCACACTCACACTAACACTCACACTCACACTCACCCTAACCCACACACTCACCCTAACCCTAACCCTCACCCTCACACTCAAACACACACTCACACTCACCCTCACACTCACACTCACCCTAACCCTCACACTCACACTCACACTCACCCTCACACTCAAACTCACACTCACACTCACCCTCACACTCACCCTCCGCCTCACACTCACACTCACACTCAGCCTCACACTCACCCTCACACTAACCCTAACCCTGACCCTCACACTCACACTCACACTCACCCTCACACTCACACTCACCCTCACACTCACCCTCACCCTCACACTCACCCTCACACTCACCCTCAAACTCACACTCACACTCACCCTCACACTCACCCTCACCCTCACACTCACACTCACACTCAACCTCACCCTCACACTCACCCTCACACTCACCCTAACCCTAACCCTAACCCTAACCCTCACACTCACACTCAGCCTCACACTCACCCTCACACTAACCCTAACCCTGACACTCACACTCACACTCACACTCACCCTCACACTCACACTCACACTCACCCTCACACTCACCCTCACCCTCACACTCACCCTCACACTCACCCTCAAACTCACACTCACACTCACCCTCACACTCACTCTCACCCTCACACTCACACTCACCCTAACCCTAATCCTAACCCTCACCCTCACACTCACCCTCACACTCACACTCGTGGTGTCTTTCAGCTGCCTAGCGGAGCAATGTAAAAACTACCAGAGAACTCCTTGCTGGCACCTTCCCCGGTGGAGTTGTGCATGGGGTGTGTTTGGAACGTTTTGTCAAGGGCCGACTCCAGAAGTCAGTGGTTCCCCATCTCAGCCCAGAAAGCAGGTAGAACCACTTTTGTGGTGTCTTTCATCTGGCTACCGGGGCAGTGTCAGAACAAGCAACAGAACTCCTTTCTGGCACCTTCCCCGGGGGAGTTGTGCATGGGGTGTCTTTGGAACATTTTGTCACCAGCCGACTCCAAAAGTCAGCGATTGCCCATCTCAGCCCAGCAAGCAGGTAGAACCACTTTTGTGGTGTCTTTCATCTGGCTACTGGGGCAGTGTCAGAACTGCCAAAAGAACTCCTTTCTGGCACCTTCCCCGGTGGAGTTGTGCATGGGGGGTGTTTGCAACATTTTGTCACCAGCCGACTGCAAAAGTCAGCGATTCCCCATCTCAGCCCAGAAAGCAGGTAGAACCACTTTTGTGGTGTCTTTCATCAGGCTTCCGGGGCAGTGTCAGAACTACCAACAGAACTCCTTTCTGGCACCTTCCCCGGTGGAGTTGTGCATAGGGTGTGTTTGGAACGTTTTGTCACCGGCCGACTCCAAAAGTCAGCGATTGCCCATCTCAGCCCAGAAAGCAGGTAGAACCACTTTTGTGGTGTCTTTCATCTGGCTACCGGGGCAGTGTAAGAACTACCAACAGAACTCCTTTGTGGCTCCTTCCCCGGTGGAGTTGTGCATGGGGTGTTTTTGCAACATTTTGTCACCAGCCGACTCCAAAAGTCAGCGATTGCCCATCTCAGCCCAGAAAGCAGGTAGAACCACTTTTGTGGTGTCTTTCAGCTGCCTAGCGGAGCAATGTAAAAACTACCAGAGAACTCCTTGCTGGCACCTTCCCCGGTGGAGTTGTGCATGGGGTGTGTTTGGAACGTTTTGTCACAGGCCGACTCCAAAAGTCAGTGGTTCCCCATCTCAGCCCAGAAAGCAGGTAGAACCACTTTTGTGGTGTCTTTCATCTGGCTACCGGGGCAGTGTCAGAACTATCAACAGAACTCCTTTCTTGCAACTTCCCCGGTGGAGTTTTGCAAGGGGTGTGTTTGGAACATTTTGTCACCAGCCGACTCCAAAAGTCAGCGATTGCCCATCTCATCCCAGCAAGCAGGTAGAAAAACTTTTGTGGTGTCTTTCATCTGGCTACCGGGGCAGTGTCAGAACTACCAACAGAACTTTCACCTTCACACTCACACTTATCCTCACACTCACCCTCACACTCACACTCATCCTCACACTCACACTCACACTCACACTCACACTCATACTCACACTCACCCTCACACTCACGCTAACCCTGAACCTAACCCTCACACTCAAACTCACACTCACACTCACACTAACACTCACACTCACACTCACACTCACACTCACCCTAACCCTCACACTCACCCTAACCCTAACCCTCACACTCAAACACACACTCACACTCACCCTCACCCTCACACTCACCCTAACCCTAACCCTCACCCTCACCCTCACACTCAAACACACACTCACACTCACCCTCACACTCACACTCACCCTAACCCTCACACTCACACTCACACTCACACTCAGCCTCACACTCAAACTCACACTCACACTCACCCTCCGACTCACACTCACACTCACACTCACACTCACCCTCACCCTCTCCCTCACACTCACCCTCACACTCACCCTCACCCTCACACTCACCCTAACCCTAACCCTAACCCTCAAACTCACCCTCACACCCTCGCACTCACACTCACCATCACACTCACACTCGCACTCACACTCACACTCACCCTCACACTAACACTCGCACTCACAGTAACACTCACCCTCACACTCACCCTCACCCTCACACTCACACTCACCATCACACTCACACTCACACTCACCCTCACACTCAAACTAATCTTAACCCTAACCCTCACACTCACCCTCACCCTCTCTATCACACTCACACTCACCCTCACACTCACCCTCACACTCACCCTCACCCTCACCCTCACACTCACACTCACCCTAACCCTAATCCGAACCCTCACCCTCACACTCACCCTCACACTCACACTCGTGGTGTCTTTCAGCTGCGTAGCGGAGCAATGTAAAAACTACCAGATAACTCCTTGCTGGCACCTTCCCCGGTGGAGTTGTGCATGGGGTGTGTTTGGAACGTTTTGTCACCGGCCGACTCCAAAAGTCAGTGGTTCCCCATCTCAGCCCAGAAAGCAGGTAGAACCACTTTTGTGGTGTCTTTCATCTGGCTACCGGGGCAGTGTCAGAACAAGAAACAGAACTCCTTTCTGGCACCTTCCCCGGGGGAATTGTGCATGGGGGGTGTTTGCAACATTTTGTCACCAGCCGACTGCAAAAGTCAGCGATTCCCCATCTCAGCCCAGAAAGCCGGTAGAACCACTTTTGTGGTGTCTTTCATCTGGCTTCCGGGGCAGTGTCAGAACTACCAAAAGAACTCCTTTCTGGCTCCTTCCCCGGTGGAGTTGTGCATGGGGTGTGTTTACAACATTTGTCATCAGCGGACTCCAAAAGTCAGCGATTGCCCATCTCAGCCCAGAAAGCAGGTAGAACTACTTTTGTGATGTCTTTCATCTGGCTACAGGGGCAGTGTAAGAACTATAAACACAACTCCTTTCTTGCACCTTCCCCGGTGGAGTTGTGCATGGGGTGTGTTTACATCATTTGTCATCAGCGGACTCCAAAAGTCAGCGATTGCCCATCTCAGCCCAGAAAGCAGGTAGAACCACTTTTGTGGTGTCTTTCATCTGGCTACCGGGGCAGTGTAAGAACTACCAAAAGAAGTCCTTTCTTGAACCTTCCCCGGTGGAGTTGTGCATGGGGTGTGTTTGCAACATTTTGTCGCCAGCCGACTGCAAAAGTCAGCGATTCCCCATCTTAGACTAGAAAGCAGGTAGAACCACTTTTGTGGTGTCTTTCATCTGGCTACCGGGGCAGTGTAAGAACAAGAAACAGAACTCCTTTCTGGCACCTTCCCCGGGGGAGTTGTGCATGGGGTGTCTTTGGAACATTTTGTCACTAGCCGACTCCAAATGACAGCGATTCCCCATCTCAGCCCAGAAAGCAGGTAGAACCACTTTTGTGATGTCTTTCATCTGGCTACCGGGGCAGTGTCAGAACTACCAAAAGAACTCCTTTCTGGCACCTTCCCCGGGGGAGTTGTGCATGGGGTGTCTTTGGAACATTTTGTCACCATCCGACTCTAAAAGTCAGCGATTCC
The DNA here is from genome assembly GCF_963210335.1 of Falco punctatus. NCBI lineage: Eukaryota > Metazoa > Chordata > Aves > Falconiformes > Falconidae > Falco > Falco punctatus. The sequence continues at coordinate 699,444 of NW_027660232.1, read as the reverse complement.
CCATCTCAGCCCAGAAAGCATGTAGAATTACTTTTGGGGTGTCTTTCAGCTGCCTAGCGGAGCAATGTAAAAACTACCAGAGAACTCCTTGCTGGCACCTTCCCCGGTGGAGATGTGCATGGGGTTGTTTGGAACGTTTTGTCACTGGCCGACTCCAAAAGTCAGCGATTCCCCATCTCAGCCCAGCAAGCAGGTAGAACCACTTTTGTGGTATCTTTCATCTGGCTACCGGGGCAGTGTCAGAACTACCAAGAGAACTCCTTTGTGGCGCCTTCCCCGGTGGAGTTGTGCATGGGGTGTGTTTGGAACATTTTGTCACCAGCCGACTGCAAAAGTCAGCGATTGCCCATCTGAGCCCAGCAAGCAGGTAGAACCACTTTTGTGGTGTCTTTCATCTGGCTACCGGGGCAGTGTCAGAACTACCAACAGAACTTTCACCTTCACACTCACACTCACCCTCACACTCAACCTCACACTCACTCTCACACTCACCCTAACCCTAACCCTCAAACTCACCCTCACACCCTCGCACTCACACTCACCATCACACTCACACTCGCACTCACACTCATACTCACCCTCACACTAACACTCGCACTCACAGTAACACTCACCCTCACACTCACCCTCACCCTCACACTCACCCTAACCCTAACCCTAACCCTCACACTCACACTTACCGTCACCCTCACACACTCACACTCACCCTCACCCTCACACTCACACTCACACTCACCCTCACACTCACACTCAGCCTCACACTCACACTCACACACACCCTCACCCTCACACTCATCCTCACCCTCACACTCACACTCAAACTCACACTCACACTCACCCTCACACTCACACTCACCCTCACACTCACACTCACACTCACCCTCACCCTCTCCCTCACACTCACCCTCACACTCACACTCACCATCACACTCACACTCACACTCACCCTCACACTCAAACTAATCTTAACCCTAACCCTCACACTCACCCTCACCCTCTCGACCCTCACCCTCACATTCACCCTCACACTCACCCTCACCCTCACACTCACCCTCACACTCACACTCACACTCACCCTCACCCTCACACTCACCCTCACACTCACCCTAACCCTGACACTCACACTCACACTCACACTCACCCTCACACTCAGCCTCACACTCACCCTCACCCTCACACTCACCCTCACCCTCACCCTCAAACTCACACTCACACTCACCCTCACACTCACTCTCACCCTCACACTCACACTCACCCTAACCCTAATCCTAACCCTCACCCTCACACTCACCCTCACACTCACACTCGTGGTGTCTTTCAGCTGCCTAGCGGAGCAATGTAAAAACTACCAGAGAACTCCTTGCTGGCACCTTCCCCGGTGGAGTTGTGCATGGGGTGTGTTTGGAACGTTTTGTCACAGGCCGACTCCAAAAGTCAGTGGTTCCCCATCTCAGCCCAGAAAGCAGGTAGAACCACTTTTGTGGTGTCTTTCATCTGGCTACCGGAGCAGTGTCAGAACAAGCAACAGAACTCCTTTCTGGCACCTTCCCCGGGGGAGTTGTGCATGGGGTGTCTTTGGAACATTTTGTCACCAGCCGACTCCAAAAGTCAGCGATTCCCCATCTCAGCCCAGAAAGCAGGTAGAACCCCTTTTGTGGTGTCTTTCATCTGGCTACCGGGGCAGTGTCAGAACTGCCAAAAGAACTCCTTTCTGGCACCTTCCCCGGTGGAGTTGTGCATGGGGTATCTTTGGAACATTTTGTCACCAGCCGACTCCAAAAGACAGCGATTCCCCATCTCAGCCCAGAAAGCAGGTAGAACAACTTTTGTGGTGTCTTTCATCTGGCTACCGGGGCAGTGTCAGAACTGCCAAAAGAACTCCTTTCTGGCACCTTCCCCGGGGGAGTTGTGCATGGGGGGTGTTTGCAACATTTTGTCACCAGCCGACTGCAAAAGTCAGCGATTCCCCATCTCAGCCCAGAAAGCAGGTAGAACTACTTTTGTGATGTCTTTCATCTGGCTACCGGGGCAGTGTCAGAACTACCAACAGAACTCCTTTCTGGCACCTTCCCCGGGGGAGTTGTGCATGGGGTGTGTTTACATCATTTGTCATCAGCGGACTCCAAAAGTCAGCGATTGCCCATCTCAGCCCAGAAAGCAGGTAGAACTACTTTTGTGATGTCTTTCATCTGGCTACAGGGGCAGTGTAAGAACTATAAATACAACTCCTTTCTTGAACCTTCCCCGGTGGAGTTGTGCATGGGGTGTGTTTACATCATTTGTCATCAGCGGACTCCAAAAGTCAGCGATTGCCCATCTCAGCCCAGAAAGCAGGTAGAACCACTTTTGTGGTGTCTTTCATCTGGCTACCGGGGCAGTGTAAGAACTACCAAAAGAAGTCCTTTCTTGAACCTTCCCCGGTGGAGTTGTGCATGGGCTGTGTTTGCAACATTTTGTCGCCAGCCGACTGCAAAAGTCAGCGATTCCCCATCTCAGCCCAGAAAGCAGGTAGAACCACTTTTGTGGTGTCTTTCATCTGGCTACCGGGGCAGTGTAAGAACAAGAAACAGAACTCCTTTCTGGCACCTTCCCCGGGGGAGTTGTGCATGGGGTGTCTTTGGAACATTTTGTCACCAGCCGACTCCAAAAGTCAGCGATTCCCCATCTCAGCCCAGAAAGCAGGTAGAACTACTTTTGTGATGTCTTTCAGCTGCCTAGCGGAGCAATGTAAAAACTACCAAGAGAACTCCTTGCTGGCACCTTCCCCGGTGGAGATGTGCATGGGGGTGTTTGGAACGTTTTGTCACCCGCCGACTGCAAAAGTCAGCGATTCCCCATCTCAGCCCAGAAAGCAGGTAGAACCACTTTTGTGGTATCTTTCATCTGGCTACCGGGGCAGTGTAAGAACTATCAAAAGAAGTCCTTTCTTGAACCTTCCCCGGTGGAGTTGTGCATGGGGTGTGTTTGCAACATTTTGTCACCAGCCGACTGCAAAAGTCAGCGATTCCCCATCTCAGCCCAGAAAGCAGGTAGAACCACTTTTGTGGTGTCTTTCATCTGGCTTCCGGGGCAGTGTCAGAACTACCAAAAGAACTCCTTTCTGGCTCCTTCCCCGGTGGAGTTGTGCATGGGGTGTGTTTACAACATTTGTCATCAGCGGACTCCAAAAGTCAGCGATTGCCCATCTCAGCCCAGAAAGCAGGTAGAACCACTTTTGCGGTGTCTTTCATCTGGCTACCGGGGCAGTGTAAGAACTACCAAAAGAAGTCCTTTCTTGAACCTTCCCCGGGGGAGTTGTGCATGGGGTGTGTTTGCAATATTTTGTCGCCAGCCGACTGCAAAAGACAGCGATTCCCCATCTTAGACCAGAAAGCAGGTAGAACCACTTTTGTGGTGTCTTTCATCTGGCTACCGGGGCAGTGTAAGAACAAGAAACAGAACTCCTTTCTGGCACCTTCCCCGGGGGAGTTGTGCATGGGGTGTCTTTGGAACATTTTGTCACCAGCCGACTCCAAAAGTCAGCGATTCCCCATCTCAGCCCAGAAAGCAGGTAGAACTACTTTTGTGATGTCTTTCATCTGGCTACAGGGGCAGTGTCAGAACTACCAACAGAACTCCTTTCTGGCACCTTCCCCGGTGGAGTTGTGCATGGGGTGTGTTTTCAGCATTTTGTCACCCGCCGACTGCAAACTCAGCGATTCCCCATCTCAGCCCAGAAAGCAGGTAGAACTACTTTTGTGATGTCTTTCATCTGGCTACAGGGGCAGTGTCAGAACTACCAAAAGAACTCCTTTCTGGCACCTTCCCCGGGGGAGTTGTGCATGGGGTGTCTTTGGAACATTTTGTCACCATCCGACTCTAAAAGTCAACGATTCCCCATCTCAGCCCAGAAAGCAGGTAGAATTACTTTTGGGGTGTCTTTCAGCTGCCTAGCGGAGCAATGTAAAAACTACCAGAGAACTCCTTGCTGGCACCTTCCCCGGTGGAGATGTGCATGGGGTTGTTTGGAACGTTTTGTCACCGGCCGACTCCAAAAATCAGCGATTCCCCATCTCAGCCCAGCAAGCAGGTAGAACCACTTTTGTGGTATCTTTCATCTGGCTACCGGGGCAGTGTCAGAACTACCAAGAGAACTCCTTTGTGGCTCCTTCCCCGGTGGAGTTGTGCATGGGGTGTGTTTGGAACATTTTGTCACCAGCCGACTGCAAAAGTCAGCGATTGCCCATCTCAGCCCAGCAAGCAGGTAGAACCACTTTTGTGGTGTCTTTCATCTGGCTACCGGGGCAGTGTCAGAACTACCAACAGAACTTTCACCTTCACACTCACACTCACCCTCACACTCAACCTCACACTCACCCTAACCCTAACCCTCAAACTCACCCTCACACCCTCGCACTCACACTCACCATCACACTCACCCTCACACTCACCCTCACACTCACACTCGTGGTGTCTTTCAGCTGCCTAGCGGAGCAATGTAAAAACTACCAGAGAACTCCTTGCTGGCACCTTCCCCGGTGGAGTTGTGCATGGGGTGTGTTTGGAACGTTTTGTCACAGGCCGACTCCAAAAGTCAGTGGTTCCCCATCTCAGCCCAGAAAGCAGGTAGAACCACTTTTGTGGTGTCTTTCATCTGGCTACCGGAGCAGTGTCAGAACAAGCAACAGAACTCCTTTCTGGCACCTTCCCCGGGGGAGTTGTGCATGGGGTGTCTTTGGAACATTTTGTCACCAGCCGACTCCAAAAGTCAGCGATTCCCCATCTCAGCCCAGAAAGCAGGTAGAACCCCTTTTGTGGTGTCTTTCATCTGGCTACCGGGGCAGTGTCAGAACTGCCAAAAGAACTCCTTTCTGGCACCTTCCCCGGTGGAGTTGTGCATGGGGTATCTTTGGAACATTTTGTCACCAGCCGACTCCAAAAGACAGCGATTCCCCATCTCAGCCCAGAAAGCAGGTAGAACAACTTTTGTGGTGTCTTTCATCTGGCTACCGGGGCAGTGTCAGAACTGCCAAAAGAACTCCTTTCTGGCACCTTCCCCGGGGGAGTTGTGCATGGGGGGTGTTTGCAACATTTTGTCACCAGCCGACTGCAAAAGTCAGCGATTCCCCATCTCAGCCCAGAAAGCAGGTAGAACTACTTTTGTGATGTCTTTCATCTGGCTACCGGGGCAGTGTCAGAACTACCAACAGAACTCCTTTCTGGCACCTTCCCCGGGGGAGTTGTGCATGGGGTGTGTTTACATCATTTGTCATCAGCGGACTCCAAAAGTCAGCGATTGCCCATCTCAGCCCAGAAAGCAGGTAGAACTACTTTTGTGATGTCTTTCATCTGGCTACAGGGGCAGTGTAAGAACTATAAATACAACTCCTTTCTTGAACCTTCCCCGGTGGAGTTGTGCATGGGGTGTGTTTACATCATTTGTCATCAGCGGACTCCAAAAGTCAGCGATTGCCCATCTCAGCCCAGAAAGCAGGTAGAACCACTTTTGTGGTGTCTTTCATCTGGCTACCGGGGCAGTGTAAGAACTACCAAAAGAAGTCCTTTCTTGAACCTTCCCCGGTGGAGTTGTGCATGGGCTGTGTTTGCAACATTTTGTCGCCAGCCGACTGCAAAAGTCAGCGATTCCCCATCTCAGCCCAGAAAGCAGGTAGAACCACTTTTGTGGTGTCTTTCATCTGGCTACCGGGGCAGTGTAAGAACAAGAAACAGAACTCCTTTCTGGCACCTTCCCCGGGGGAGTTGTGCATGGGGTGTCTTTGGAACATTTTGTCACCAGCCGACTCCAAAAGTCAGCGATTCCCCATCTCAGCCCAGAAAGCAGGTAGAACTACTTTTGTGATGTCTTTCAGCTGCCTAGCGGAGCAATGTAAAAACTACCAAGAGAACTCCTTGCTGGCACCTTCCCCGGTGGAGATGTGCATGGGGGTGTTTGGAACGTTTTGTCACCCGCCGACTGCAAAAGTCAGCGATTCCCCATCTCAGCCCAGAAAGCAGGTAGAACCACTTTTGTGGTATCTTTCATCTGGCTACCGGGGCAGTGTAAGAACTATCAAAAGAAGTCCTTTCTTGAACCTTCCCCGGTGGAGTTGTGCATGGGGTGTGTTTGCAACATTTTGTCACCAGCCGACTGCAAAAGTCAGCGATTCCCCATCTCAGCCCAGAAAGCAGGTAGAACCACTTTTGTGGTGTCTTTCATCTGGCTTCCGGGGCAGTGTCAGAACTACCAAAAGAACTCCTTTCTGGCTCCTTCCCCGGTGGAGTTGTGCATGGGGTGTGTTTACAACATTTGTCATCAGCGGACTCCAAAAGTCAGCGATTGCCCATCTCAGCCCAGAAAGCAGGTAGAACCACTTTTGCGGTGTCTTTCATCTGGCTACCGGGGCAGTGTAAGAACTACCAAAAGAAGTCCTTTCTTGAACCTTCCCCGGGGGAGTTGTGCATGGGGTGTGTTTGCAATATTTTGTCGCCAGCCGACTGCAAAAGACAGCGATTCCCCATCTCAGCCCAGAAAGCAGGTAGAACCACTTTTGTGGTGTCTTTCATCTGGCTACCGGGGCAGTGTAAGAACAAGAAACAGAACTCCTTTCTGGCACCTTCCCCGGGGGAGTTGTGCATGGGGTGTCTTTGGAACATTTTGTCACCAGCCGACTCCAAAAGTCAGCGATTCCCCATCTCAGCCCAGAAAGCAGGTAGAACTACTTTTGTGATGTCTTTCATCTGGCTACAGGGGCAGTGTCAGAACTACCAACAGAACTCCTTTCTGGCACCTTCCCCGGTGGAGTTGTGCATGGGGTGTGTTTTCAGCATTTTGTCACCCGCCGACTGCAAACTCAGCGATTCCCCATCTCAGCCCAGAAAGCAGGTAGAACTACTTTTGTGATGTCTTTCATCTGGCTACAGGGGCAGTGTCAGAACTACCAAAAGAACTCCTTTCTGGCACCTTCCCCGGGGGAGTTGTGCATGGGGTGTCTTTGGAACATTTTGTCACCATCCGACTCTAAAAGTCAGCGATTCCCCATCTCAGCCCAGAAAGCAGGTAGAATTACTTTTGGGGTGTCTTTCAGCTGCCTAGCGGAGCAATGTAAAAACTACCAGAGAACTCCTTGCTGGCACCTTCCCCGGTGGAGATGTGCATGGGGTTGTTTGGAACGTTTTGTCACCGGCCGACTCCAAAAATCAGCGATTCCCCATCTCAGCCCAGCAAGCAGGTAGAACCACTTTTGTGGTATCTTTCATCTGGCTACCGGGGCAGTGTCAGAACTACCAAGAGAACTCCTTTGTGGCGCCTTCCCCGGTGGAGTTGTGCATGGGGTGTGTTTGGAACATTTTGTCACCAGCCGACTGCAAAAGTCAGCGATTGCCCATCTCAGCCCAGCAAGCAGGTAGAACCACTTTTGTGGTGTCTTTCATCTGGCTACCGGGGCAGTGTCAGAACTACCAACAGAACTTTCACCTTCACACTCACACTCACCCTCACACTCAACCTCACACTCACCCTAACCCTAACCCTCAAACTCACCCTCACACCCTCGCACTCACACTCACCATCACACTCACACTCGCACTCACACTCATACTCACCCTCACACTAACACTCGCACTCACAGTAACACTCACCCTCACACTCACCCTCACCCTCACACTCACCCTAACCCTAACCCTAACCCTCACACTCACACTTACCGTCACCCTCACACACTCACACTCACCCTCCCCCTCACACTCACACTCACACTCACACTCACCCTCACACTCACCCTCCCCCTCACACTCACGCTCACACTCACCCTAACCCTAACCCTAACCCTCACACTCATCCTCACCCTCACACTCACACTCAAACTCACACTCACACTCACCCTCACACTCACCCTCCGCCTCACACTCACACTCACACTCACCCTCACACTCTCCCTCACACTCACCCTCACACTCACACTCACCATCACACTCACACTCACCCTCACACTCAAACTAATCTTAACCCTAACCCTCACACTCACCCTCACCCTCTCGACCCTCACCCTCACATTCACCCTCACACTCACCCTCACCCTCACCCTCACACTCACACTCACACTCACACTCACCCTCACCCTCACACTCACCCTCACACTCACCCTAACCCTGACACTCACACTCACACTCACACTCACACTCACCCTCACACTCACCCTCACACTCACCCTCACACTAACCCTAACCCTGACACTCACACTCACACTCACATTCACCCTCACACTCACACTCACCCTAACCCTAATCCTAACCCTCACCCTCACACTCACCCTCACACTCACACTCGTGGTGTCTTTCAGCTGCCTAGCGGAGCAATGTAAAAACTACCAGAGAACTCCTTGCTGTCACCTTCCCCGGTGGAGTTGTGCATGGGGTGTGTTTGGAACGTTTTGTCACAGGCCGACTCCAAAAGTCAGTGGTTCCCCATCTCAGCCCAGAAAGCAGGTAGAACCACTTTTGTGGTGTCTTTCATCTGGCTACCGGGGCAGTGTCAGAACAAGCAACAGAACTCCTTTCTGGCACCTTCCCCGGGGGAGTTGTGCATGGGGTGTCTTTGGAACATTTTGTCACCAGCCGACTGCAAAAGTCAGCGATTGCCCATCTCAGCCCAGAAAGCAGGTAGAACCACTTTTGTGGTGTCTTTCATCTGGCTACCGGGGCAGTGTAAGAACTACCAACAGAACTCCTTTGTGGCTCCTTCCCCGGTGGAGTTGTGCATGGGGTGTTTTTGCAACATTTTGTCACCAGCCGACTCCAAAAGTCAGCGATTGCCCATCTCAGCCCAGAAAGCAGGTAGAACCACTTTTGTGGTGTCTTTCAGCTGCCTAGCGGAGCAATGTAAAAACTACCAGAGAACTCCTTGCTGGCACCTTCCCCGGTGGAGTTGTGCATGGGGTGTGTTTGGAACGTTTTGTCACAGGCCGACTCCAAAAGTCAGTGGTTCCCCATCTCAGCCCAGAAAGCAGGTAGAACCACTTTTGTGGTGTCTTTCATCTGGCTACCGGGGCAGTGTCAGAACTATCAACAGAACTCCTTTCTTGCAACTTCCCCGGTGGAGTTTTGCAAGGGGTGTGTTTGGAACATTTTGTCACCAGCCGACTCCAAAAGTCAGCGATTGCCCATCTCATCCCAGCAAGCAGGTAGAAAAACTTTTGTGGTGTCTTTCATCTGGCTACCGGGGCAGTGTCAGAACTACCAACAGAACTTTCACCTTCACACTCACACTTATCCTCACACTCACCCTCACCCTCACACTCATCCTCACACTCACACTCACACTCACACTCACACTCACACTCACACTCACACTCATACTCACACTCACCCTCACACTCACGCTAACCCTGAACCTAACCCTCACACTCAAACTCACACTCACACTCACACTCACACTAACACTCACACTCACACTCACCCTAACCCTCACACTCACCCTAACCCTAACCCTCACCCTCACCCTCACACTCAAACACACACTCACACTCACCCTCACACTCACACTCACCCTAACCCTCACACTCACACTCACACTCACACTCACCCTCACACTCAAACTCACACTCACACTCACCCTCCGCCTCACACTCACACTCACACTCACCCTCACCCTCTCCCTCACACTCACCCTCACACTCACCCTCACCCTCACACTCACCCTAACCCTAACCCTAACCCTAACCCTCAAACTCACCCTCACACCCTCGCACTCACACTCACCATCACACTCACACTCGCACTCACCCTCACACTCACCCTCACACTAACACTCGCACTCACAGTAACACTCACCCTCACACTCACCCTCACCCTCACACTCACACTCACCATCACACTCACACGCACACTCACCCTCACACTCAAACTAATCTTAATCCTAACCCTCACACTCACCCTCACCCTCTCTATCACACTCACACTCACCCTCACACTCACCCTCACACTCACACTCACACTCACCCTCACCCTCACCCTCACACTCACACTCACCCTAACCCTAATCCTAGCCCTCACCCTCACACTCACCCTCACACTCACCCTCACACTCACACTCGTGGTGTCTTTCAGCTGCCTAGCGGAGCAATGTAAAAACTACCAGAGAACTCCTTGCTGGCACCTTCCCCGGTGGAGTTGTGCATGGGGTGTGTTTGGAACGTTTTGTCACAGGCCGACTCCAGAAGTCAGTGGTTCCCCATCTCAGCCCAGAAAGCAGGTAGAACTACTTTTGTGATGTCTTTCATCTGGCTACAGGGGCAGTGTAAGAACTATAAATACAACTCCTTTCTTGAACCTTCCCCGGTGGAGTTGTGCATGGGGTGTGTTTACATCATTTGTCATCAGCGGACTCCAAAAGTCAGCGATTGCCCATCTCAGCCCAGAAAGCAGGTAGAACCACTTTTGTGGTGTCTTTCATCTGGCTACCGGGGCAGTGTAAGAACTACCAAAAGAAGTCCTTTCTTGAACCTTCCCCGGTGGAGTTGTGCATGGGCTGTGTTTGCAACATTTTGTCGCCAGCCGACTGCAAAAGTCAGCGATTCCCCATCTCAGCCCAGAAAGCAGGTAGAACCACTTTTGTGGTGTCTTTCATCTGGCTACCGGGGCAGTGTAAGAACAAGAAACAGAACTCCTTTCTGGCACCTTCCCCGGGGGAGTTGTGCATGGGGTGTCTTTGGAACATTTTGTCACCAGCCGACTCCAAAAGTCAGCGATTCCCCATCTCAGCCCAGAAAGCAGGTAGAACTACTTTTGTGATGTCTTTCAGCTGCCTAGCGGAGCAATGTAAAAACTACCAAGAGAACTCCTTGCTGGCACCTTCCCCGGTGGAGATGTGCATGGGGGTGTTTGGAACGTTTTGTCACCCGCCGACTGCAAAAGTCAGCGATTCCCCATCTCAGCCCAGAAAGCAGGTAGAACCACTTTTGTGGTATCTTTCATCTGGCTACCGGGGCAGTGTAAGAACTATCAAAAGAAGTCCTTTCTTGAACCTTCCCCGGTGGAGTTGTGCATGGGGTGTGTTTGCAACATTTTGTCACCAGCCGACTGCAAAAGTCAGCGATTCCCCATCTCAGCCCAGAAAGCAGGTAGAACCACTTTTGTGGTGTCTTTCATCTGGCTTCCGGGGCAGTGTCAGAACTACCAAAAGAACTCCTTTCTGGCTCCTTCCCCGGTGGAGTTGTGCATGGGGTGTGTTTACAACATTTGTCATCAGCGGACTCCAAAAGTCAGCGATTGCCCATCTCAGCCCAGAAAGCAGGTAGAACCACTTTTGCGGTGTCTTTCATCTGGCTACCGGGGCAGTGTAAGAACTACCAAAAGAAGTCCTTTCTTGAACCTTCCCCGGGGGAGTTGTGCATGGGGTGTGTTTGCAATATTTTGTCGCCAGCCGACTGCAAAAGACAGCGATTCCCCATCTTAGACCAGAAAGCAGGTAGAACCACTTTTGTGGTGTCTTTCATCTGGCTACCGGGGCAGTGTAAGAACAAGAAACAGAACTCCTTTCTGGCACCTTCCCCGGGGGAGTTGTGCATGGGGTGTCTTTGGAACATTTTGTCACCAGCCGACTCCAAAAGTCAGCGATTCCCCATCTCAGCCCAGAAAGCAGGTAGAACTACTTTTGTGATGTCTTTCATCTGGCTACAGGGGCAGTGTCAGAACTACCAACAGAACTCCTTTCTGGCACCTTCCCCGGTGGAGTTGTGCATGGGGTGTGTTTTCAGCATTTTGTCACCCGCCGACTGCAAACTCAGCGATTCCCCATCTCAGCCCAGAAAGCAGGTAGAACTACTTTTGTGATGTCTTTCATCTGGCTACAGGGGCAGTGTCAGAACTACCAAAAGAACTCCTTTCTGGCACCTTCCCCGGGGGAGTTGTGCATGGGGTGTCTTTGGAACATTTTGTCACCATCCGACTCTAAAAGTCAGCGATTCCCCATCTCAGCCCAGAAAGCAGGTAGAATTACTTTTGGGGTGTCTTTCAGCTGCCTAGCGGAGCAATGTAAAAACTACCAGAGAACTCCTTGCTGGCACCTTCCCCGGTGGAGATGTGCATGGGGTTGTTTGGAACGTTTTGTCACCGGCCGACTCCAAAAATCAGCGATTCCCCATCTCAGCCCAGCAAGCAGGTAGAACCACTTTTGTGGTATCTTTCATCTGGCTACCGGGGCAGTGTCAGAACTACCAAGAGAACTCCTTTCTGGCGCCTTCCCCGGTGGAGTTGTGCATGGGGTGTGTTTGGAACATTTTGTCACCAGCCGACTGCAAAAGTCAGCGATTGCCCATCTCAGCCCAGCAAGCAGGTAGAACCACTTTTGTGGTGTCTTTCATCTGGCTACCGGGGCAGTGTCAGAACTACCAACAGAACTTTCACCTTCACACTCACACTCACCCTCACACTCAACCTCACACTCACCCTAACCCTAACCCTCAAACTCACCCTCACACCCTCGCACTCACACTCACCATCACACTCACCCTCACACTCACCCTCACACTCACACTCGTGGTGTCTTTCAGCTGCCTAGCGGAGCAATGTAAAAACTACCAGAGAACTCCTTGCTGGCACCTTCCCCGGTGGAGTTGTGCATGGGGTGTGTTTGGAACGTTTTGTCACAGGCCGACTCCAAAAGTCAGTGGTTCCCCATCTCAGCCCAGAAAGCAGGTAGAACCACTTTTGTGGTGTCTTTCATCTGGCTACCGGAGCAGTGTCAGAACAAGCAACAGAACTCCTTTCTGGCACCTTCCCCGGGGGAGTTGTGCATGGGGTGTCTTTGGAACATTTTGTCACCAGCCGACTCCAAAAGTCAGCGATTCCCCATCTCAGCCCAGAAAGCAGGTAGAACCCCTTTTGTGGTGTCTTTCATCTGGCTACCGGGGCAGTGTCAGAACTGCCAAAAGAACTCCTTTCTGGCACCTTCCCCGGTGGAGTTGTGCATGGGGTATCTTTGGAACATTTTGTCACCAGCCGACTCCAAAAGACAGCGATTCCCCATCTCAGCCCAGAAAGCAGGTAGAACAACTTTTGTGGTGTCTTTCATCTGGCTACCGGGGCAGTGTCAGAACTGCCAAAAGAACTCCTTTCTGGCACCTTCCCCGGGGGAGTTGTGCATGGGGGGTGTTTGCAACATTTTGTCACCAGCCGACTGCAAAAGTCAGCGATTCCCCATCTCAGCCCAGAAAGCAGGTAGAACTACTTTTGTGATGTCTTTCATCTGGCTACCGGGGCAGTGTCAGAACTACCAACAGAACTCCTTTCTGGCACCTTCCCCGGGGGAGTTGTGCATGGGGTGTGTTTACATCATTTGTCATCAGCGGACTCCAAAAGTCAGCGATTGCCCATCTCAGCCCAGAAAGCAGGTAGAACTACTTTTGTGATGTCTTTCATCTGGCTACAGGGGCAGTGTAAGAACTATAAATACAACTCCTTTCTTGAACCTTCCCCGGTGGAGTTGTGCATGGGGTGTGTTTACATCATTTGTCATCAGCGGACTCCAAAAGTCAGCGATTGCCCATCTCAGCCCAGAAAGCAGGTAGAACCACTTTTGTGGTGTCTTTCATCTGGCTACCGGGGCAGTGTAAGAACTACCAAAAGAAGTCCTTTCTTGAACCTTCCCCGGTGGAGTTGTGCATGGGCTGTGTTTGCAACATTTTGTCGCCAGCCGACTGCAAAAGTCAGCGATTCCCCATCTCAGCCCAGAAAGCAGGTAGAACCACTTTTGTGGTGTCTTTCATCTGGCTACCGGGGCAGTGTAAGAACAAGAAACAGAACTCCTTTCTGGCACCTTCCCCGGGGGAGTTGTGCATGGGGTGTCTTTGGAACATTTTGTCACCAGCCGACTCCAAAAGTCAGCGATTCCCCATCTCAGCCCAGAAAGCAGGTAGAACTACTTTTGTGATGTCTTTCAGCTGCCTAGCGGAGCAATGTAAAAACTACCAAGAGAACTCCTTGCTGGCACCTTCCCCGGTGGAGATGTGCATGGGGGTGTTTGGAACGTTTTGTCACCCGCCGACTGCAAAAGTCAGCGATTCCCCATCTCAGCCCAGAAAGCAGGTAGAACCACTTTTGTGGTATCTTTCATCTGGCTACCGGGGCAGTGTAAGAACTATCAAAAGAAGTCCTTTCTTGAACCTTCCCCGGTGGAGTTGTGCATGGGGTGTGTTTGCAACATTTTGTCACCAGCCGACTGCAAAAGTCAGCGATTCCCCATCTCAGCCCAGAAAGCAGGTAGAACCACTTTTGTGGTGTCTTTCATCTGGCTTCCGGGGCAGTGTCAGAACTACCAAAAGAACTCCTTTCTGGCTCCTTCCCCGGTGGAGTTGTGCATGGGGTGTGTTTACAACATTTGTCATCAGCGGACTCCAAAAGTCAGCGATTGCCCATCTCAGCCCAGAAAGCAGGTAGAACCACTTTTGCGGTGTCTTTCATCTGGCTACCGGGGCAGTGTAAGAACTACCAAAAGAAGTCCTTTCTTGAACCTTCCCCGGGGGAGTTGTGCATGGGGTGTGTTTGCAATATTTTGTCGCCAGCCGACTGCAAAAGACAGCGATTCCCCATCTTAGACCAGAAAGCAGGTAGAACCACTTTTGTGGTGTCTTTCATCTGGCTACCGGGGCAGTGTAAGAACAAGAAACAGAACTCCTTTCTGGCACCTTCCCCGGGGGAGTTGTGCATGGGGTGTCTTTGGAACATTTTGTCACCAGCCGACTCCAAAAGTCAGCGATTCCCCATCTCAGCCCAGAAAGCAGGTAGAACTACTTTTGTGATGTCTTTCATCTGGCTACAGGGGCAGTGTCAGAACTACCAACAGAACTCCTTTCTGGCACCTTCCCCGGTGGAGTTGTGCATGGGGTGTGTTTTCAGCATTTTGTCACCCGCCGACTGCAAACTCAGCGATTCCCCATCTCAGCCCAGAAAGCAGGTAGAACTACTTTTGTGATGTCTTTCATCTGGCTACAGGGGCAGTGTCAGAACTACCAAAAGAACTCCTTTCTGGCACCTTCCCCGGGGGAGTTGTGCATGGGGTGTCTTTGGAACATTTTGTCACCATCCGACTCTAAAAGTCAGCGATTCCCCATCTCAGCCCAGAAAGCAGGTAGAATTACTTTTGGGGTGTCTTTCAGCTGCCTAGCGGAGCAATGTAAAAACTACCAGAGAACTCCTTGCTGGCACCTTCCCCGGTGGAGATGTGCATGGGGTTGTTTGGAACGTTTTGTCACCGGCCGACTCCAAAAATCAGCGATTCCCCATCTCAGCCCAGCAAGCAGGTAGAACCACTTTTGTGGTATCTTTCATCTGGCTACCGGGGCAGTGTCAGAACTACCAAGAGAACTCCTTTCTGGCGCCTTCCCCGGTGGAGTTGTGCATGGGGTGTGTTTGGAACATTTTGTCACCAGCCGACTGCAAAAGTCAGCGATTGCCCATCTCAGCCCAGCAAGCAGGTAGAACCACTTTTGTGGTGTCTTTCATCTGGCTACCGGGGCAGTGTCAGAACTACCAACAGAACTTTCACCTTCACACTCACACTCACCCTCACACTCAACCTCACACTCACCCTAACCCTAACCCTCAAACTCACCCTCACACCCTCGCACTCACACTCACCATCACACTCACACTCGCACTCACACTCATACTCACCCTCACACTAACACTCGCACTCACAGTAACACTCACCCTCACACTCACCCTCACCCTCACACTCACCCTAACCCTAACCCTAACCCTCACACTCACACTTACCGTCACCCTCACACACTCACACTCACCCTCCCCCTCACACTCACACTCACACTCACACTCACCCTCACACTCACCCTCCCTCTCACACTCACGCTCACACTCACCCTAACCCTAACCCTAACCCTCACACTCATCCTCACCCTCACACTCACACTCAAACTCACACTCACACTCACCCTCACACTCACCCTCCGCCTCACACTCACACTCACACTCACCCTCACACTCTCCCTCACACTCACCCTCACACTCACACTCACCATCACACTCACACTCACCCTCACACTCAAACTAATCTTAACCCTAACCCTCACACTCACCCTCACCCTCTCGACCCTCACCCTCACATTCACCCTCACACTCACCCTCACCCTCACCCTCACACTCACACTCACACTCACACTCACCCTCACCCTCACACTCACCCTCACACTCACCCTAACCCTGACACTCACACTCACACTCACACTCACACTCACCCTCACACTCACCCTCACACTCACCCTCACACTAACCCTAACCCTGACACTCACACTCACACTCACACTCACCCTCACACTCACACTCACCCTAACCCTAATCCTAACCCTCACCCTCACACTCACCCTCACACTCACACTCGTGGTGTCTTTCAGCTGCCTAGCGGAGCAATGTAAAAACTACCAGAGAACTCCTTGCTGTCACCTTCCCCGGTGGAGTTGTGCATGGGGTGTGTTTGGAACGTTTTGTCACAGGCCGACTCCAAAAGTCAGTGGTTCCCCATCTCAGCCCAGAAAGCAGGTAGAACCACTTTTGTGGTGTCTTTCATCTGGCTACCGGGGCAGTGTCAGAACAAGCAACAGAACTCCTTTCTGGCACCTTCCCCGGGGGAGTTGTGCATGGGGTGTCTTTGGAACATTTTGTCACCAGCCGACTGCAAAAGTCAGCGATTGCCCATCTCAGCCCAGAAAGTAGGTAGAACTACTTTTGTGATGTCTTTCATCTGGCTACAGGGGAAGTGTAAGAACTATAAACACAACTCCTTTCTGGCACCTTCCCCGGTAGAGTTGTGCATGGGGTGTGTTTGCAACATTTTGTCACCAGCCGACTGCAAAAGTCAGCGATTGCCCATCTCAGCCCAGAAAGCAGGTAGAACCACTTTTGTGGTGTCTTTCAGCTGCCTAGCGGAGCAATGTAAAAACTACCAGAGAACTCCTTGCTGGCACCTTCCCCGGTGGAGATGTGCATGGGGTTGTTTGGAACGTTTTGTCGCCAGCCGACTCCAAAAGTCAGCTATTGCCCATCTCAGCCCAGAAAGCAGGTAGAACCACTTTTGTGGTGTCTTTCATCTGGCTACCGGGGCAGTGTCAGAACTATCAACAGAACTCCTTTCTTGCAACTTCCCCGGTGGAGTTTTGCAAGGGGTGTGTTTGGAACATTTTGTCACCAGCCGACTCCAAAAGTCAGCGATTGCCCATCTCATCCCAGCAAGCAGGTAGAAAAACTTTTGTGGTGTCTTTCATCTGGCTACCGGGGCAGTGTCAGAACTACCAACAGAACTTTCACCTTCACACTCACACTTATCCTCACACTCACCCTCACCCTCACACTCATCCTCACACTCACACTCACACTCACACTCACACTCACACTCACACTCATACTCACACTCACCCTCACACTCACGCTAACCCTGAACCTAACCCTCACACTCAAACTCACACTCACACTCACACTCACACTAACACTCACACTCACACTCACCCTAACCCTCACACTCACCCTAACCCTAACCCTCACCCTCACCCTCACACTCAAACACACACTCACACTCACCCTCACACTCACACTCACCCTAACCCTCACACTCACACTCACACTCACACTCACCCTCACACTCAAACTCACACTCACACTCACCCTCCGCCTCACACTCACACTCACACTCACCCTCACCCTCTCCCTCACACTCACCCTCACACTCACCCTCACCCTCACACTCACCCTAACCCTAACCCTAACCCTAACCCTCAAACTCACCCTCACACCCTCGCACTCACACTCACCATCACACTCACACTCGCACTCACCCTCACACTCACCCTCACACTAACACTCGCACTCACAGTAACACTCACCCTCACACTCACCCTCACCCTCACACTCACACTCACCATCACACTCACACGCACACTCACCCTCACACTCAAACTAATCTTAATCCTAACCCTCACACTCACCCTCACCCTCTCTATCACACTCACACTCACCCTCACACTCACCCTCACACTCACACTCACACTCACCCTCACCCTCACCCTCACACTCACACTCACCCTAACCCTAATCCTAGCCCTCACCCTCACACTCACCCTCACACTCACCCTCACACTCACACTCGTGGTGTCTTTCAGCTGCCTAGCGGAGCAATGTAAAAACTACCAGAGAACTCCTTGCTGGCACCTTCCCCGGTGGAGTTGTGCATGGGGTGTGTTTGGAACGTTTTGTCACAGGCCGACTCCAGAAGTCAGTGGTTCCCCATCTCAGCCCAGAAAGCAGGTAGAACTACTTTTGTGATGTCTTTCATCTGGCTACAGGGGCAGTGTAAGAACTATAAATACAACTCCTTTCTTGAACCTTCCCCGGTGGAGTTGTGCATGGGGTGTGTTTACATCATTTGTCATCAGCGGACTCCAAAAGTCAGCGATTGCCCATCTCAGCCCAGAAAGCAGGTAGAACCACTTTTGTGGTGTCTTTCATCTGGCTACCGGGGCAGTGTAAGAACTACCAAAAGAAGTCCTTTCTTGAACCTTCCCCGGTGGAGTTGTGCATGGGCTGTGTTTGCAACATTTTGTCGCCAGCCGACTGCAAAAGTCAGCGATTCCCCATCTCAGCCCAGAAAGCAGGTAGAACCACTTTTGTGGTGTCTTTCATCTGGCTACAGGGGCAGTGTCAGAACTACCAACAGAACTGCTTTCTGGCACCTTCCCCGGGGGAGTTGTGCATGGGGTGTCTTTGGAACATTTTGTCACCATCCGACTCCAAAAGTCAGCGATTCCCCATCTCAGCCCAGAAAGCAGGTAGAATTACTTTTGGGGTGTCTTTCAGCTGCCTAGCGGAGCAATGTAAAAACTACCAAGAGAACTCCTTGCTGGCACCTTCCCCGGTGGAGATGTGCATGGGGGTGTTTGGAACGTTTTGTCACCCGCCGACTCCAAAAGTCAGCGATTCCCCATCTCAGCCCAGAAAGCAGGTAGAACCACTTTTGTGGTATCTTTCATCTGGCTACCGGGGCAGTGTAAGAACTACCAAAAGAACTCCTTTCTGGCACCTTCCCCGGGGGAGTTGTGCATGGGGTGTCTTTGGAACGTTTTGTCACCGGCCGACTCCAAAAGTCAGCGATTCCCCATCTCAGCCCAGCAAGCAGGTAGAACCACTTTTGTGGTGTCTTTCATCTGGCTAGTGGGGCAGTGTCAGAACTATAAACACAACTCCTTTCTTGCACCTTCCCCGGTGGAGTTGTGCATGGGGTGTGTTTGCAACATTTTGTCACCGGCCGATTCCAAAAGTCAACGATTCCCCATCTCAGCCCAGAAAGCAGGTTAAACTACTTTTGTGGTGTCCTCCATCTGGCTACCGGGGCAGTGTAAGAACTATCAACAGAACCCCTTTCTGGCACCTTCCCCGGTGGAGTTGTGCATGGGGTGTGTTTGGAACATTTTGTCACCAGCCGACTCCAAAAGTCAGCGATTGCCCATCTCAGCCCAGCAAGCAGGTAGAACCACTTTTGTGGTGTCTTTCATCTGGCTACCGGGGCAGTGTCAGAACTACCAACAGAACTTTCACCTTCACACTGACACTTATCCTCACACTCACCCTCACACTCACACTCACACTCACACTCACACTCATACTCACACTCACCCTCACACTCACGCTAACCCTGAACCTAACCCTCACACTCAAACTCACACTCACACTCACACTCACACTCACACTCACCCTAACCCTCACACTCACCCTAACCCTAACCCTCACCCTCACCCTCACACTCAAACACACACTCACACTCACCCTCACACTCACACTCACCCTAAACCTCACACTCACACTCACCCTCACACTCAAACTCACACTCACACTCACCCTCACACTCACCCTCCGCCTCACACTCACACTCACACTCACCCTCACCCTCTCCCTCACACTCACCCTCACACTCACCCTCACCCTCACACTCACCCTAACCCTCAAACTCACCCTCACACCCTCGCACTCACACTCACCATCACACTCACAGTCGCACTCACACTCATACTCACCCTCACACTAACACTCGCACTCACAGTAACACTCACCCTCACACTCACCCTAACCCTAACCCTCACACTCACACTTACCGTCACCCTCACACACTCACACTCACCCTCACACTCACACTCAGCCTCACACTCACCCTAACCCTAACCCTAACCCTCACACTCATCCTCACCCTCACACTCACACTCAAACTCACACTCACACTCACCCTCACACTCACCCTCCGCCTTCACACTCACACTCACACTGACCCTCACCCTCTCCCTCACACTCACCCTCACCCTCACACTCACACTCACACTCACCCTCACACTCACACTCAGCCTCACACTCACCCTAACCCTAACCCTAACCCTCACACTCATCCTCACCCTCACACTCACACTCAAACTCACACTCACACTCACCCTCACACTCACACTCACCCTCACACTCACACTCACACTCACCCTCACCCTCTCCCTCACACTCACCCTCACACTCACACTCACACTCACACTCACACTCACCCTCACACTCAAACTAATCTTAACCCTAACCCTCACACTCACCCTCACCCTCTCGACCCTCACCCTCACATTCACCCTCACACTCACCCTCACCCTCACACTCACCCTCACACTCACACTCACACTCACCCTCACCCTCACACTCACCCTCACACTCACCCTAACCCTGACACTCACACTCACACTCACACTCACCCTCACACTCACCCTCACACTCACCCTCACACTAACCCTAACCCTGACACTCACACTCACACTCACACTCACCCTCACACTCACCCTAACCCTAATCCTAACCCTCACCCTCACACTCACCCTCACACTCACACTCGTGGTGTCTTTCAGCTGCCTAGCGGAGCAATGTAAAAACTACCAGAGAACTCCTTGCTGGCACCTTCCCCGGTGGAGTTGTGCATGGGGTGTGTTTGGAACGTTTTGTCACCGGCCGACTCCAAAAGTCAGTGGTTCCCCATCTCAGCCCAGAAAGCAGGTAGAACCACTTTTGTGGTGTCTTTCATCTGGCTTCCGGGGCAGTGTCAGAACTACCAAAAGAACTCCTTTCTGGCACCTTCCCCGGTGGAGTTGTGCATGGGGTGTGTTTGGATCATTTGTCATCAGCGGACTCCAAAAGTCAGCGATTGCCCATCTCAGCCCAGAAAGCAGGTAGAACCACTTTTGTGGTGTCTTTCATCTGGCTACCGGGGCAGTGTAAGAACTACCAAAAGAAGTCCTTTCTTGAACCTTCCCCGGTGGAGTTGTGCATGGGCTGTGTTTGCAACATTTTGTCGCCAGCCGACTGCAAAAGTCAGCGATTCCCCATCTCAGCCCAGAAAACAGGTAGAATTACTTTTGGGGTGTCTTTCAGCTGCCTAGCGGAGCAATGTAAAAACTACCAAGAGAACTCCTTGCTGGCACCTTCCCCGGTGGAGATGTGCATGGGGGTGTTTGGAACGTTTTGTCACCCGCCGACTCCAAAAGTCAGCGATTCCCCATCTCAGCCCAGCAAGCAGGTAGAACCACTTTTGTGGTATCTTTCATCTGGC
This sequence comes from Falco punctatus, assembly GCF_963210335.1. Taxonomy (NCBI): domain Eukaryota; kingdom Metazoa; phylum Chordata; class Aves; order Falconiformes; family Falconidae; genus Falco; species Falco punctatus. The sequence continues at coordinate 677,843 of NW_027660232.1, read as the reverse complement.
TACCGGGGCAGTGTAAGAACTACCAAAAGAACTCCTTTCTGGCACCTTCCCCGGGGGAGTTGTGCATGGGGTGTCTTTGGAACGTTTTGTCACCGGCCGACTCCAAAAGTCAGCGATTCCCCATCTCAGCCCAGCAAGCAGGTAGAACCACTTTTGTGGTGTCTTTCATCTGGCTAGCGGGGCAGTGTCAGAACTATAAACACAACTCCTTTCTTGCACCTTCCCCGGTGGAGTTGTGCATGGGGTGTGTTTGCAACATTTTGTCACCGGCCGATTCCAAAAGTCAACGATTCCCCATCTCAGCCCAGAAAGCAGGTAGAACTACTTTTGTGGTGTCCTCCATCTGGCTACCGGGGCAGTGTAAGAACTATCAACAGAACCCCTTTCTGGCACCTTCCCCGGTGGAGTTGTGCATGGGGTGTGTTTGGAACATTTTGTCACCAGCCGACTCCAAAAGTCAGCGATTGCCCATCTCAGCCCAGCAAGCAGGTAGAACCACTTTTGTGGTGTCTTTCATCTGGCTACCGGGGCAGTGTCAGAACTACCAACAGAACTTTCACCTTCACACTGACACTTATCCTCACACTCACCCTCACACTCACACTCACACTCACACTCATACTCATACTCACACTCACCCTCACACTCACGCTAACCCTGAACCTAACCCTCACACTCAAACTCACACTCACACTCACACTCACACTCACACTCACCCTAACCCTCACACTCACCCTAACCCTAACCCTCACCCTCACCCTCACACTCAAACACACACTCACACTCACCCTCACGCTCACACTCACCCTAAACCTCACACTCACACTCACACTCACCCTCACACTCAAACTCACACTCACACTCACCCTCACACTCACCCTCCGCCTCACACTCACACTCACACTCACCCTCACCCTCTCCCTCACACTCACCCTCACACTCACCCTCACCCTCACACTCACCCTAACCCTCAAAATCACCCTCACACCCTCGCACTCACATTCACCATCACACTCACACTCGCACTCACACTCACACTCACCCTCACACTAACACTCGCACTCAGAGTAACACTCACCCTCACACTCACCCTCACCCTCACACTCACCCTAACCCTAACCCTAACCCTAACCCTCACAATCACACTTACCATCACCCTCACACACTCACACTCACCCTCACCCTCACACTCACACTCACACTCACACTCACCCTCACACTCACCCTCCCCCTCACACTCACGCTCACACTCACCCTAACCCTAACCCTAACCCTCACACTCATCCTCACCCTCACACTCACACTCAAACTCACACTCACACTCACCCTCCGCCTCACACACACTCACACTCACCCTCACCCTCTCCCTCACACTCACCCTCACACTCACACTCACCATCACACTCACACTCACCATCACACTCAAACTAATCTTAACCCTAACCCTCACACTCACCCTCACCCTCTCTATCACACTCACACTCACCTTCACACTCACCCTCACCCTCACACTCACACTCACACTCAACCTCACCCTCACACTCACCCTCACACTCACCCTAACCCTAACCCTAACCCTCACACTCACACTCACCCTCACACTCACACTCACACTCACCCTCACCCTCACACTCACCCTCACACTCACCCTAACCCTAACCCTAACCCTCATACTCACACTCACCCTCACACTCACACTCACACTCAGCCTCACACTCACCCTCACACTAACCCTAACCCTGACACTCACACTCACACTCACACTCACCCTCACACTCACACTCACCCTCACCCTCACACTCACCCTCACACTCACCCTCAAACTCACACTCACACTCACCCTCACACTCACTCTCACCCTCACCCTCACACTCACACTCACCCTAACCCTAATCCTAACCCTCACCCTCACACTCACCCTCACACTCACACTCGTGGTGTCTTTCAGCTGCCTAGCGGAGCAATGTAAAAACTACCAGAGAACTCCTTGCTGGCACCTTCCCCGGTGGAGTTGTGCATGGGGTGTGTTTGGAACGTTTTGTCACAGGCCGACTCCAAAAGTCAGTGGTTCCCCATCTCAGCCCAGGAAGCAGGTAGAACCACTTTTGTGGTGTCTTTCATCTGGCTACCGGGGCAGTGTCAGAACTACCAACAGAACTCCTTTCTGGCGCCTTCCCCGGTGGAGTTGTGCATGGGGTGTCTTTGGAACATTTTGTCACCAGCCGACTCCAAAAGTCAGCGGTTCCCCATCTCAGCCCAGAAAGCAGGTAGAACCACTTTTGTGGTGTCTTTCATCTGGCTACCGGGGCAGTGTAAGAACTACCAACAGAACTCCTTGCTGGCACCTTCCCCGGTGGAGTTGTGCATGGGGTATCTTTGGAACATTTTGTCACCAGCCGACTCCAAAAGACAGCGATTCCCCATCTCAGCCCAGAAAGCAGGTAGAACAACTTTTGTGGTGTCTTTCATCTGGCTACCGGGGCAGTGTAAGAACTAACAACAGAACTCCTTTCTGGCTCCTTCCCCGGTGGAGTTGTGCATGGGGTGTGTTTACAACATTTGTCATCAGCGGACTCCAAAAGTCAGCGATTGCCCATCTCAGCCCAGAAAGCAGGTAGAACCACTTTTGTGATGTCTTTCATCTGGCTACAGGGGCAGTGTAAGAACTATAAACACAACTCCTTTCTTGAACCTTCCCCGGTGGAGTTGTGCATGGGGTGTGTTTACATCATTTGTCATCAGCGGACTCCAAAAGTCAGCGATTCCCCATCTCAGCCCAGAAAGCAGGTAGAACCACTTTTGCGGTGTCTTTCATCTGGCTACCGGGGCAGTGTAAGAACTACCAAAAGAAGTCCTTTCCTGAACCTTCCCCGGTGGAGTTGTGCATGGGGTGTGTTTGCAACATTTTGTCGCCAGCCGACTGCAAAAGACAGCGATTCCCCATCTTAGACCAGAAAGCAGGTAGAACCACTTTTGTGGTGTCTTTCATCTGGCTACCGGGGCAGTGTAAGAACTACCAACAGAACTCCTTTGTGGCTCCTTCCCCGGTGGAGTTGTGCATGGGGTGTTTTTGCAACATTTTGTCACCAGCTGACTCCAAAAGTCAGCGATTCCCCATCTCAGCCCAGAAAGCAGGTAGAACTACTTTTGTGATGTCTTTCATCTGGCTACAGGGGCAGTGTCAGAACTACCAACAGAACTCCTTTCTGGCACCTTCCCCGGTGGAGTTGTGCATGGGGTGTGTTTTCAGCATTTTGTCACCCGCCGACTGCAAAAGTCAGCGATTCCCCATCTCAGCCCAGAAAGCAGGTAGAACTACTTTTGTGATGTCTTTCATCTGGCTACCGGGGCAGTGTCAGAACTACCAAGAGAACTCCTTTCTGGCACCTTCCCCGGGGGAGTTGTGCATGGGGTGTCTTTGGAATATTTTGTCACCAGCCGACTCCAAAAGTCAGCGATTGCCCATCTCAGCCCAGAAAGCAGGTAGAACCACTTTTGTGGTGTCTTTCAGCTGCCTAGCGGAGCAATGTAAAAGCTACCAGAGAACTCCTTGCTGGCACCTTCCCCGGTGGAGATGTGCATGGGGTTGTTTGGAACGTTTTGTCACCGGCCGACTCCAAAAGACAGCGATTCCCCATCTCAGCCCAGCAAGCAGGTAGAACCACTTTGTGGTATCTTTCATCTGGCTACCGGGGCAGTGTCAGAACTATCAAGAGAACTCCTTTTTGGCGCCTTCCCTGGGGGAGTTGTGCATGGGGTGTTTTTGGAACATTTTTTCCACCGGCCGACTCCAAAAGACAGCGATTCCCCATCTCAGCCCAGAAAGCAGGTAGAACCACTTTTGTGGTATCTTTCATCTGGCTACCGGGGCAGTGTCAGAACTACCAAAAGAACTCCTTTCTGGCGCCTTCCGCGGTGGAGTTGTGCATGGGGTGTGTTTGCAACATTTGTCATCAGCCATCTCCAGAAGTCAGCGATTCCCCATCTCAGCCCAGAAAGCAGGTAGAACAACTTTTGTGGTGTCTTTCAGCTGCGTAGCGGAGTAATGTAAAAACTACCAGAGAAATCCTTCCTGGCACCTTCCCCGGTGGAGTTGTGCATGGGGTGTCTTTGGAACATTTTGTCACCAGCCGATTCCAAAAGTCAACGATTCCCCGTCTCAGCCCAGAAAGCAGGTAGAACTACTTTTGTGGTATCTTTCATCTGGCTACCGGGGCAGTGTCAGAACTACCAAGAGAACTCCTTTCTGGCGCCTTCCCCGGTGGAGTTGTGCATGGGGTGTGTTTGGAACATTTTGTCACCAGCCGACTCCAAAAGTCAGCGATTGCCCATCTCAGCCCAGCAAGCAGGTAGAACCACTTTTGTGGTGTCTTTCATCTGGCTACCGGGGCAGTGTCAGAACTACCAACAGAACTTTCACCTTCACACTCACACTTATCCTCACACTCACCCTCACACTCACACTCATCCTCACACTCACCCTCACACTCACCCTCACACTCACACTCACCCTAACCCTAACCCTAACCCTAACCCTCACAATCACACTTACCGTCACCCTCACACACTCACACTCACCCTCACCCTCACACTCACACTCACACTCACACTCACCCTCACACTCACCCTCCCCCTCACACTCACGCTCACACTCACCCTAACCCTAACCCTAACCCTCACACTCATCCTCACCCTCACACTCACACTCAAACTCACACTCACACTCACCCTCCGCCTCACACTCACACTCACACTCACCCTCACCCTCTCCCTCACACTCACCCTCACACTCACACTCACCATCACACTCACACTCACCCTCACACTCAAACTAATCTTAACCCTAACCCTCACACTCACCCTCACCCTCTCTATCACACTCACACTCACCCTCACACTCACCCTCACCCTCACACTCACACTCACACTCAACCTCACCCTCACACTCACCCTCACACTCACCCTAACCCTAACCCTAACCCTCACACTCACACTCACCCTCACACTCACACTCACACTCACCCTCACCCTCACACTCACCCTCACACTCACCCTAACGCTAACCCTAACCCTCATACTCACACTCACACTCACCCTCACACTCACACTCAGCCTCACACTCACCCTCACACTAACCCTAACCCTGACACTCACACTCACACTCACACTCACCCTCACACTCACACTCACCCTCACCCTCACACTCACCCTCACACTCACCCTCAAACTCACACTCACACTCACACTCACACTCACTCTCACCCTCACCCTCACACTCACACTCACCCTAACCCTAATCCTAACCCTCACCCTCACACTCACCCTCACACTCACACTCGTGGTGTCTTTCAGCTGCCTAGCGGAGCAATGTAAAAACTACCAGAGAACTCCTTGCTGGCACCTTCCCCGGTGGAGTTGTGCATGGGGTGTGTTTGGAACGTTTTGTCACAGGCCGACTCCAAAAGTCAGTGGTTCCCCATCTCAGCCCAGGAAGCAGGTAGAACCACTTTTGTGGTGTCTTTCATCTGGCTACCGGGGCAGTGTCAGAACAAGCAACAGAACTCCTTTCTGGCACCTTCCCCGGGGGAGTTGTGCATGGGGTGTCTTTGGAACATTTTGTCACCAGCCGACTCCAAAAGTCAGCGGTTCCCCATCTCAGCCCAGCAAGCAGGTAGAACCACTTTTGTGGTGTCTTTCATCTGGCTACCGGGGCAGTGTCAGAACTGCCAAAAGAACTCCTTTCTGGCACCTTCCCCGGTGGAGTTGTGCATGGGGTATGTTTGGAACATTTTGTCACCAGCCGACTCCAAAAGACAGCGATTCCCCATCTCAGCCCAGAAAGCAGGTAGAACAACTTTTGTGGTGTCTTTCATCTGGCTACCGGGGCAGTGTAAGAACTAACAACAGAACTCCTTTCTGGCTCCTTCCCCGGTGGAGTTGTGCATGGGGTGTGTTTACAACATTTGTCATCAGCGGACTCCAAAAGTCAGCGATTGCCCATCTCAGCCCAGAAAGCAGGTAGAACCACTTTTGTGATGTCTTTCATCTGGCTACAGGGGCAGTGTAAGAACTATAAACACAACTCCTTTCTTGAACCTTCCCCGGTGGAGTTGTGCATGGGGTGTGTTTACATCATTTGTCATCAGCGGACTCCAAAAGTCAGCGATTCCCCATCTCAGCCCAGAAAGCAGGTAGAACCACTTTTGCGGTGTCTTTCATCTGGCTACCGGGGCAGTGTAAGAACTACCAAAAGAAGTCCTTTCCTGAACCTTCCCCGGTGGAGTTGTGCATGGGGTGTGTTTGCAACATTTTGTCGCCAGCCGACTGCAAAAGACAGCGATTCCCCATCTTAGACCAGAAAGCAGGTAGAACCACTTTTGTGGTGTCTTTCATCTGGCTACCGGGGCAGTGTAAGAACTACCAACAGAACTCCTTTGTGGTTCCTTCCCCGGTGGAGTTGTGCATGGGGTGTTTTTGCAACATTTTGTCACCAGCAGACTGCAAAAGTCAGCGATTCCCCATCTCAGCCCAGAAAGCAGGTAGAACTACTTTTGTGATGTCTTTCATCTGGCTACAGGGGCAGTGTCAGAACTACCAACAGAACTCCTTTCTGGCACCTTCCCCGGTGGAGTTGTGCATGGGGTGTGTTTTCAGCATTTTGTCACCCGCCGACTGCAAAAGTCAGCGATTCCCCATCTCAGCCCAGAAAGCAGGTAGAACTACTTTTGTGATGTCTTTCATCTGGCTACCGGGGCAGTGTCAGAACTACCAAGAGAACTCCTTTCTGGCACCTTCCCCGGGGGAGTTGTGCATGGGGTGTCTTTGGAATATTTTGTCACCAGCCGACTCCAAAAGTCAGCGATTGCCCATCTCAGCCCAGAAAGCAGGTAGAACCACTTTTGTGGTGTCTTTCAGCTGCCTAGCGGAGCAATGTAAAAGCTACCAGAGAACTCCTTGCTGGCACCTTCCCCGGTGGAGATGTGCATGGGGTTGTTTGGAACGTTTTGTCACCGGCCGACTCCAAAAGTCAGCGATTCCCCATCTCAGCCCAGCAAGCAGGTAGAACCACTTTGTGGTATCTTTCATCTGGCTACCGGGGCAGTGTCAGAACTATCAAGAGAACTCCTTTTTGGCGCCTTCCCTGGGGGAGTTGTGCATGGGGTGTTTTTGGAACATTTTTTCCACCGGCCGACTCCAAAAGACAGCGATTCCCCATCTCAGCCCAGAAAGCAGGTAGAACCACTTTTGTGGTATCTTTCATCTGGCTACCGGGGCAGTGTCAGAACTACCAAAAGAACTCCTTTCTGGCGCCTTCCGCGGTGGAGTTGTGCATGGGGTGTGTTTGCAACATTTGTCATCAGCCATCTCCAGAAGTCAGCGATTGCCCATCTCATCCCAGCAAGCAGGTAGAACAACTTTTGTGGTGTCTTTCAGCTGCGTAGCGGAGTAATGTAAAAACTACCAGAGAAATCCTTCCTGGCACCTTCCTCAGTGGAGTTGTGCATGGGGTGTCTTTGGAACATTTTGTCACCAGCCGATTCCAAAAGTCAACGATTCCCCGTCTCAGCCCAGAAAGCAGGTAGAACTACTTTTGTGGTATCTTTCATCTGGCTACCGGGGCAGTGTCAGAACTACCAAGAGAACTCCTTTCTGGCGCCTTCCCCGGTGGAGTTGTGCATGGGGTGTGTTTGGAACATTTTGTCACCAGCCGACTCCAAAAGTCAGCGATTGCCCATCTCAGCCCAGCAAGCAGGTAGAACCACTTTTGTGGTATCTTTCATCTGGCTACCGGGGCAGTGTCAGAACTACCAACAGAACTTTCACCTTCACACTCACACTTATCCTCACACTCACCCTCACACTCACACTCATCCTCACACTCACACTCATACTCACACTCACCCTCACACTCACGCTAACCCTGAACCTAACCCTCACACTCAAACTCACACTCACACTCACACTCACACTAACACTCACACTCACACTCACCCTAACCCACACACTCACCCTAACCCTAACCCTCACCCTCACACTCAAACACACACTCACACTCACCCTAACCCTCACACTCACACTCACACTCACCCTCACACTCAAACTCACACTCACACTCACCCTCACACTCACCCTCCGCCTCACACTCACACTCACACTCAGCCTCACACTCACCCTAACCCTCACACTCACCCTAACCCTCACACTCACACTCACACTCACCCTCACACTCACCCTCACACTCACCCTCACCCTCACACTCACCCTCACACTCACCCTCAAACTCACACTCACACTCACCCTCACACTCACTCTCACCCTCACACTCACACTCACCCTAACCCTAATCCTAACCCTCACCCTCACACTCACCCTCACACTCACACTCGTGGTGTCTTTCAGCTGCCTTGCGGAGCAATGTAAAAACTACCAGAGAACTCCTTGCTGGCACCTTCCCCGGTGGAGTTGTGCATGGGGTGTGTTTGGAACGTTTTGTCACAGGCCGACTCCAAAAGTCAGTGGTTCCCCATCTCAGCCCAGAAAGCAGGTAGAACCACTTTTGTGGTGTCTTTCATCTGGCTACCGGGGCAGTGTCAGAACTACCAACAGAACTCCTTGCTGGCACCTTCCCCGGGGGAGTTGTGCATGGGGTGTGTTTGGAACATTTTGTCACCAGCCGACTGCAAAAGTCAGCGATTCCCCATCTCAGCCCAGAAAGCAGGTAGAACCACTTTTGTGGTGTCTTTCATCTGGCTTCCGGGGCAGTGTCAGAACTACCAAAAGAACTCCTTTCTGGCTCCTTCCCCGGTGGAGTTGTGCATGGGGTGTGTTTACAACATTTGTCATCAGCGGACTCCAAAAGTCAGCGATTGCCCATCTCAGCCCAGAAAGCAGGTAGAACCACTTTTGTGGTGTCTTTCATCTGGCTACCGGGGCAGTGTAAGAACTACCAACAGAACTCCTTGCTGGCACCTTCCCCGGTGGAGTTGTGCATGGGGTGTGTTTGCAACATTTTGTCGCCAGCAGACTGCAAAAGTCAGCGATTCCCCATCTTAGACTAGAAAGCAGGTAGAACCACTTTTGTGGTGTCTTTCATCTGGCTACAGGGGCAGTGTAAGAACAAGAAACAGAACTCCTTTCTGGCACCTTCCCCGGGGGAGTTGTGCATGGGGTGTCTTTGGAACATTTTGTCACCAGCCGACTGCAAAAGTCAGCGATTCCCCATCTCAGCCCAGAAAGCAGGTAGAACTACTTTTGTGATGTCTTTCATCTGGCTACAGGGGCAGTGTCAGAACTACCAACAGAACTCCTTTCTGGCACCTTCCTCGGTGGAGTTGTGCATGGGGTGTGTTTTCAGCATTTTGTCACCCGCCGACTGCAAAAGTCAGCGATTCCCCATCTCAGCCCAGCAAGCAGGTAGAACCACTTTTGTGGTATCTTTCATCTGGCTACCGGGGCAGTGTCAGAACTACCAAGAGAACTCCTTTCTGGCGCCTTCCCCGGTGGAGTTGTGCATGGGGTGTGTTTGGAACATTTTGTCACCAGCCGACTGCAAAAGTCAGCGATTGCCCATCTCAGCCCAGCAAGCAGGTAGAACCACTTTTGTGGTGTCTTTCATCTGGCTACCGGGGCAGTGTCAAAACTACCAACAGAACTTTCACCTTCACACTCACACTTATCCTCACACTCACCCTCACACTCACACTCATCCTCACACTCACACTCACACTCACACTCATACTCACACTCACCCTCACACTCACGCTATCCCTGAACCTAACCCTGACACTCAAACTCACACTCACACTCAAACTAACACTCACACTCACACTCACCTTAACCCACACACTCACCCTAACCCTAACCCTCACCCTCACACTCAAACACACACTCACACTCACCCTCACACTCACACTCACCCTAACCCTCACACTCACACTCACACTCACCCTCACCCTCTCCCTCACACTCACACTCACACTCACCCTCTCCCTCACACTCACCCTCACACTCACCCTCACCCTCACACTCACCCTAACCCTAACCCTAACCCTCAAACTCACCCTCACACCCTCGCACTCACACTCACCATCACACTCACACTCGCACTCACACTCACACTCACCCTCACACTAACACTCGCACTCACAGTAACACTCACACTCACACTCACCCTCACACTCACACTCACCATCACACTCACACTCACACTCACACTCACACTTACCGTCACCCTCACACACTCACACTCACCCTCACCCTCACACTCACCCTCCCCCTCACACTCACGCTCACACTCACCCTAACCCTAACCCTAACCCTCACACTCATCCTCACCCTCACACTCACACTCAAACTCACACTCACACTCACCCTCACACTCACCCTCCGCCTCACACTCACACTCACACTCACCCTCACCCTCTCCCTAACACTCACCCTCACACTCACACTCACCATCACACTCACACTCACACTCACCCTCACACTCAAACTAATCTTAACCCTAACCCTCACACTCACCCTCACCCTCTCTATCACACTCACACTCACCCTCACACTCACCCTCACCCTCACACTCACCCTCACACTCACACTCACACTCACACTCACCCTCACCCTCACACTCACCCTCACACTCACCCTAACCCTAACCCTAACCCTCACACTCACCCTCACACTCACACTCACACTCAGCCTCACACTCACCCTCACACTAACCCTAACCCTGACACTCACACTCACCCTCACACTCACACTCGTGGTGTCTTTCAGCTGCCTAGCGGAGCAATGTAAAAACTATCAGAGAACTCCTTGCTGGCACCTTCCCCGGTGGAGTTGTGCATGGGGTGTGTTTGGAACGTTTTGTCACAGGCCGACTCCAAAAGACAGCGATTCCCCATCTCAGCCCAGAAAGCAGGTAGAACAACTTTTGTGGTGTCTTTCATCTGGCTACCGGGGCAGTGTCAGAACTACCAACAGAACTCCTTTCTTGAACCTTCCCCGGTGGAGTTGTGCATGGGGTGTGTTTGCAACATTTTTTCGCCAGCCGACTGCAAAAGTCAGCGATTCCCCATCTTAGACCAGAAAGCAGGTAGAACCACTTTTGTGGTGTCTTTCATCTGGCTACCGGGGCAGTGTAAGAACAAGAAACAGAACTCCTTTCTGGCACCTTCCCCGGGGGAGTTGTGCATGGGGTGTGTTTGCAACATTTGTCATCAGCCAACTCCGTAAGTCAGCGATTCCCCATCTCATCCCAGCAATCAGGTAGAACCACTTTTGTGGTGTCTTTCAGCTGCATAGCGGAGCAATGTAAAAACTACCAGAGAACTCCTTGCTGGCACCTTCCCCGGTGGAGTTGTGCATGGGGTGTGTTTGGAACGTTTTGTCACAGGCCGACTCCAGAAGTCAGTGGTTCCCCATCTCAGCCCAGAAAGCAGGTAGAACCACTTTTGTGGTGTCTTTCATCTGGCTACCGGGGCAGTGTCAGAACAAGCAACAGAACTCCTTTCTGGCACCTTCCCCGGGGGAGTTGTGCATGGGGTGTGTTTACAACATTTGTCATCAGCGGACTCCAAAAGTCAGCGATTGCCCATCTCAGCCCAGAAAGCAGGTAGAACCACTTTTGTGATGTCTTTCATCTGGCTACAGGGGCAGTGTAAGAACTATAAACACAACTCCTTTCTTGCACCTTCCCCGGTGGAGTTGTGCATGGGGTGTGTTTACAACATTTGTCATCAGCGGACTCCAAAAGTCAGCGATTGCCCATCTCAGCCCAGAAAGCAGGTAGAACCACTTTTGTGGTGTCTTTCAGCTGCCTAGCGGAGCAATGTAAAAACTACCAGAGAACTCCTTGCTGGCACCTTCCCCGGTGGAGATGTGCATGGGGTTGTTTGGAACGTTTTGTCGCCAGCCGACTCCAAAAGTCAGCTATTGCCCATCTCAGCCCAGAAAGCAGGTAGAACCACTTTTGTGGTGTCTTTCATCTGGCTACCGGGGCAGTGTCAGAACTATCAACAGAACTCCTTTCTTGCAACTTCCCCGGTGGAGTTTTGCAAGGGGTGTGTTTGGAACATTTTGTCACCAGCCGACTCCAAAAGTCAGCGATTGCCCATCTCATCCCAGCAAGCAGGTAGAAAAACTTTTGTGGTGTCTTTCATCTGGCTACCGGGGCAGTGTCAGAACTACCAACAGAACTTTCACCTTCACACTCACACTTATCCTCACACTCACCCTCACCCTCACACTCATCCTCACACTCACACTCACACTCACACTCACACTCACACTCATACTCACACTCACCCTCACACTCACGCTAACCCTGAACCTAACCCTCACACTCAAACTCACACTCACACTCACACTCACACTAACACTCACACTCACACTCACCCTAACCCTCACACTCACCCTAACCCTAACCCTCACCCTCACCCTCACACTCAAACACACACTCACACTCACCCTCACACTCACACTCACCCTAACCCTCACACTCACACTCACACTCACACTCAGCCTCACACTCAAACTCACACTCACACTCACCCTCCGACTCACACTCACACTCACACTCACACTCACCCTCACCCTCTCCCTCACACTCACCCTCACACTCACCCTCACCCTCACACTCACCCTAACCCTAACCCTAACCCTCAAACTCACCCTCACAACCTCGCACTCACACTCACCATCACACTCACACTCGCACTCACCCTCACACTCACCCTCACACTAACACTCGCACTCACAGTAACACTCACCCTCACACTCACCCTCACCCTCACACTCACACTCACCATCACACTCACACGCACACTCACCCTCACACTCAAACTAATCTTAATCCTAACCCTCACACTCACACTCACACTCACCCTCACACTCACCCTCCGCCTCACACTCACCCTCACACTCACACTCACACTCACCCTCACCCTCACCCTCACACTCACCCTAACCCTAACCCTAACCCTCACACTCACCCTCACACTCACACTCACACTCAGCCTCACACTCACCCTCACACTAACCCTAACCCTGACACTCACACTCACCCTCACACTCACACTCGTGGTGTCTTTCAGCTGCCTAGCGGAGCAATGTAAAAACTATCAGAGAACTCCTTGCTGGCACCTTCCCCGGTGGAGTTGTGCATGGGGTGTGTTTGGAACGTTTTGTCACCAGCCGACTCCAAAAGACAGCGATTCCCCATCTCAGCCCAGAAAGCAGGTAGAACAACTTTTGTGGTGTCTTTCATCTGGCTACCGGGGCAGTGTCAGAACTACCAACAGAACTCCTTTCTTGAACCTTCCCCGGTGGAGTTGTGCATGGGGTGTGTTTGCAACATTTGTCATCAACCAACTCCGTAAGTCAGCGATTCCCCATCTCATCCCAGCAATCAGGTAGAACCACTTTTGTGGTGTCTTTCAGCTGCATAGCGGAGCAATGTAAAAACTACCAGAGAACTCCTTGCTGGCACCTTCCCCGGTGGAGTTGTGCATGGGGTGTCTTTGGAACATTTTGTCACCAGCCGACTCCAAAAGTCAGCGATTCCCCATCTCAGCCCACAAAGTAGGTAGAACTACTTTTGTGATGTCTTTCATCTGGCTACAGGGGAAGTGTAAGAACTATAAACACAACTCCTTTCTTGAACCTTCCCCGGTAGAGTTGTGCATGGGGTGTCTTTGGAACATTTTGTCACCAGCCGACTGCAAAAGTCAGCGATTGCCCATCTCAGCCCAGAAAGTAGGTAGAACTACTTTTGTGATGTCTTTCATCTGGCTACAGGGGAAGTGTAAGAACTATAAACACAACTCCTTTCTTGAACCTTCCCCGGTAGAGTTGTGCATGGGGTGTCTTTGGAACATTTTGTCACCAGCCGACTGCAAAAGTCAGCGTTTGCCCATCTCATCCCAGCAATCAGGTAGAACCACTTTTGTGGTGTCTTTCAGCTGCATAGCGGAGCAATGTAAAAACTACCAGAGAACTCCTTGCTGGCACCTTCCCCGGTGGAGTTGTGCATGGGGTGTCTTTGGAACATTTTGTCACCAGCCGACTCCAAAAGTCAGCGATTCCCCATCTCAGCCCACAAAGTAGGTAGAACTACTTTTGTGATGTCTTTCATCTGGCTACAGGGGAAGTGTAAGAAGTATAAACACAACTCCTTTCTTGAACCTTCCCCGGTAGAGTTGTGCATGGGGTGTCTTTGGAACATTTTGTCACCAGCCGACTGCAAAAGTCAGCGATTGCCCATCTCAGCCCAGAAAGTAGGTAGAACTACTTTTGTGATGTCTTTCATCTGGCTACAGGGGAAGTGTAAGAACTATAAACACAACTCCTTTCTTGAACCTTCCCCGGTAGAGTTGTGCATGGGGTGTCTTTGGAACATTTTGTCACCAGCCGACTGCAAAAGTCAGCGATTGCCCATCTCATCCCAGCAATCAGGTAGAACCACTTTTGTGGTGTCTTTCAGCTGCATAGCGGAGCAATGTAAAAACTACCAGAGAACTCCTTGCTGGCACCTTCCCCGGTGGAGTTGTGCATGGGGTGTCTTTGGAACATTTTGTCACCAGCCGACTCCAAAAGTCAGCGATTCCCCATCTCAGCCCACAAAGTAGGTAGAACTACTTTTGTGATGTCTTTCATCTGGCTACAGGGGAAGTGTAAGAACTATAAACACAACTCCTTTCTTGAACCTTCCCCGGTAGAGTTGTGCATGGGGTGTCTTTGGAACATTTTGTCACCAGCCGACTGCAAAAGTCAGCGATTGCCCATCTCAGCCCAGAAAGCAGGTAGAACCACTTTTGTGGTGTCTTTCAGCTGCCTAGCGGAGCAATGTAAAAACTACCAGAGAACTCCTTGCTGGCACCTTCCCCGGTGGAGATGTGCATGGGGTTGTTTGGAACGTTTTGTCGCCAGCCGACTCCAAAAGTCAGCTATTGCCCATCTCAGCCCAGAAAGCAGGTAGAACCACTTTTGTGGTGTCTTTCATCTGGCTACCGGGGCAGTGTCAGAACTATCAACAGAACTCCTTTCTTGCAACTTCCCCGGTGGAGTTTTGCAAGGGGTGTGTTTGGAACATTTTGTCACCAGCCGACTCCAAAAGTCAGCGATTGCCCATCTCATCCCAGCAAGCAGGTAGAAAAACTTTTGTGGTGTCTTTCATCTGGCTACCGGGGCAGTGTCAGAACTACCAACAGAACTTTCACCTTCACACTCACACTTATCCTCACACTCACCCTCACCCTCACACTCATCCTCACACTCACACTCACACTCACACTCACACTCACACTCACACTCATACTCACACTCACCCTCACACTCACGCTAACCCTGAACCTAACCCTCACACTCAAACTCACACTCACACTCACACTCACACTAACACTCACACTCACACTCACCCTAACCCTCACACTCACCCTAACCCTAACCCTCACCCTCACCCTCACACTCACCCTCACACTCACACTCACCCTAACCCTCACACTCACACTCACACTCACACTCACACTCACACTCACCCTCACACTCAAACTCACACTCACACTCACCCTCCGCCTCACACTCACACTCACACTCACCCTCACCCTCTCCCTCACACTCACCCTCACACTCACCCTCACCCTCACACTCACCCTAACCCTAACCCTAACCCTAACCCTCAAACTCACCCTCACACCCTCGCACTCACACTCACCATCACACTCACACTCGCACTCACCCTCACACTCACCCTCACACTAACACTCGCACTCACAGTAACACTCACCCTCACACTCACCCTCACCCTCACACTCACACTCACCATCACACTCACACGCACACTCACCCTCACACTCAAACTAATCTTAATCCTAACCCTCACACTCACCCTCACCCTCTCTATCACACTCACACTCACCCTCACACTCACCCTCACACTCACACTCACACTCACCCTCACCCTCACCCTCACACTCACCCTAACCCTAACCCTAACCCTCACACTCACCCTCACACTCACACTCACACTCAGCCTCACACTCACCCTCACACTAACCCTAACCCTGACACTCACACTCACCCTCACACTCACACTCGTGGTGTCTTTCAGCTGCCTAGCGGAGCAATGTAAAAACTATCAGAGAACTCCTTGCTGGCACCTTCCCCGGTGGAGTTGTGCATGGGGTGTGTTTGGAACGTTTTGTCACCAGCCGACTCCAAAAGACAGCGATTCCCCATCTCAGCCCAGAAAGCAGGTAGAACAACTTTTGTGGTGTCTTTCATCTGGCTACCGGGGCAGTGTCAGAACTACCAACAGAACTCCTTTCTTGAACCTTCCCCGGTGTAGTTGTGCATGGGGTGTGTTTGCAACATTTTGTCGCCAGCCGACTGCAAAAGTCAGCGATTCCCCATCTTAGACCAGAAAGCAGGTAGAACCACTTTTGTGGTGTCTTTCATCTGGCTACCGGGGCAGTGTAAGAACAAGAAACAGAACTCCTTTCTGGCACCTTCCCCGGTGGAGTTGTGCATGGGGTGTGTTTGCAACATTTGTCATCAGCCAACTCCGTAAGTCAGCGATTCCCCATCTCATCCCAGCAATCAGGTAGAACCACTTTTGTGGTGTCTTTCAGCTGCATAGCGGAGCAATGTAAAAACTACCAGAGAACTCCTTGCTGGCACCTTCCCCGGTGGAGTTGTGCATGGGGTGTCTTTGGAACATTTTGTCACCAGCCGACTCCAAAAGTCAGCGATTCCCCATCTCAGCCCACAAAGTAGGTAGAACTACTTTTGTGATGTCTTTCATCTGGCTACAGGGGAAGTGTAAGAACTATAAACACAACTCCTTTCTTGAACCTTCCCCGGTAGAGTTGTGCATGGGGTGTCTTTGGAACATTTTGTCACCAGCCGACTGCAAAAGTCAGCGATTGCCCATCTCAGCCCAGAAAGTAGGTAGAACTACTTTTGTGATGTCTTTCATCTGGCTACAGGGGAAGTGTAAGAACTATAAACACAACTCCTTTCTTGAACCTTCCCCGGTAGAGTTGTGCATGGGGTGTCTTTGGAACATTTTGTCACCAGCCGACTGCAAAAGTCAGCGATTGCCCATCTCAGCCCAGAAAGCAGGTAGAACCACTTTTGTGGTGTCTTTCAGCTGCCTAGCGGAGCAATGTAAAAACTACCAGAGAACTCCTTGCTGGCACCTTCCCCGGTGGAGATGTGCATGGGGTTGTTTGGAACGTTTTGTCGCCAGCCGACTCCAAAAGTCAGCTATTGCCCATCTCAGCCCAGAAAGCAGGTAGAACCACTTTTGTGGTGTCTTTCATCTGGCTTCCGGGGCAGTGTCAGAACTATCAACAGAACTCCTTTCTTGCAACTTCCCCGGTGGAGTTTTGCAAGGGGTGTGTTTGGAACATTTTGTCACCAGCCGACTCCAAAAGTCAGCGATTGCCCATCTCAGCCCAGCAAGCAGGTAGAAAAACTTTTGTGGTGTCTTTCATCTGGCTACCGGGGCAGTGTCAGAACTACCAACAGAACTTTCACCTTCACACTCACACTTATCCTCACACTCACCCTCACCCTCACACTCATCCTCACACTCACACTCACGCTCACACTCACACTCACACTCACACTCATACTCACACTCACCCTCACACTCACGCTAACCCTGAACCTAACCCTCACACTCAAACTCACACTCACACTCACACTCACACTAACACTCACACTCACACTCACCCTAACCCTCACACTCACCCTAACGCTAACCCTCACCCTCACCCTCACACTCAAACACACACTCACACTCACCCTCACACTCACACTCACCCTAACCCTCACACTCACACTCACACTCACCCTCACACTCAAACTCACACTCACACTCACCCTCCGCCTCACACTCACACTCACACTCACCCTCACCCTCTCCCTCACACTCACCCTCACACTCACCCTCACCCTCACACTCACCCTAACCCTAACCCTAACCCTAACCCTCAAACTCACCCTCACACCCTCGCACTCACACTCACCATCACACTCACACTCGCACTCACCCTCACACTCACCCTCACACTAACACTCGCACTCACAGTAACACTCACCCTCACACTCACCCTCACCCTCACACTCACACTCACCATCACACTCACACGCACACTCACCCTCACACTCAAACTAATCTTAATCCTAACCCTCACACTCACCCTCACCCTCTCTATCACACTCACACTCACCCTCACACTCACCCTCACACTCACACTCACACTCACCCTCACCCTCACCCTCACACTCACACTCACCCTAACCCTAATCCTAGCCCTCACCCTCACACTCACCCTCACACTCACCCTCACACTCACACTCGTGGTGTCTTTCAGCTGCCTAGCGGAGCAATGTAAAAACTACCAGAGAACTCCTTGCTGGCACCTTCCCCGGTGGAGTTGTGCATGGGGTGTGTTTGGAACGTTTTGTCACAGGCCGACTCCAGAAGTCAGTGGTTCCCCATCTCAGCCCAGAAAGCAGGTAGAACCACTTTTGTGGTGTCTTTCATCTGGCTACCGGGGCAGTGTCAGAACAAGCAACAGAACTCCTTTCTGGCACCTTCCCCGGGGGAGTTGTGCATGGGGTGTGTTTACAACATTTGTCATCAGCGGACTCCAAAAGTCAGCGATTGCCCATCTCAGCCCAGAAAGCAGGTAGAACCACTTTTGTGATGTCTTTCATCTGGCTACAGGGGCAGTGTAAGAACTATAAACACAACTCCTTTCTTGCACCTTCCCCGGTGGAGTTGTGCATGGGGTGTGTTTACAACATTTGTCATCAGCGGACTCCAAAAGTCAGCGATTGCCCATCTCAGCCCAGAAAGCAGGTAGAACCACTTTTGTGATGTCTTTCATCTGGCTACCGGGGCAGTGTAAGAACTACCAAAAGAAGTCCTTTCTTGAACCTTCCCCGGTGGAGTTGTGCATGGGGTGTGTTTGCAACATTTTGTCGCCAGCAGACTGCAAAAGTCAGCGATTCCCCATCTTAGACTAGAAAGCAGGTAGAACCACTTTTGTGGTGTCTTTCATCTGGCTACCGGGGCAGTGTAAGAACAAGAAACAGAACTCCTTTCTGGCACCTTCCCCGGGGGAGTTGTGCATGGGGTGTGTTTGCAACATTTGTCATCAGCCAACTCCGTAAGTCAGCGATTCCCCATCTCATCCCAGCAATCAGGTAGAACCACTTTTGTGGTGTCTTTCAGCTGCATAGCGGAGCAATGTAAAAACTACCAGAGAACTCCTTGCTGGCACCTTCCCCGGTGGAGTTGTGCATGGGGTGTCTTTGGAACATTTTGTCACCAGCCGACTCCAAAAGTCAGCGATTCCCCATCTCAGCCCACAAAGTAGGTAGAACTACTTTTGTGATGTCTTTCATCTGGCTACAGGGGAAGTGTAAGAACTATAAACACAACTCCTTTCTTGAACCTTCCCCGGTAGAGTTGTGCATGGGGTGTCTTTGGAACATTTTGTCACCAGCCGACTGCAAAAGTCAGCGATTGCCCATCTCAGCCCAGAAAGCAGGTAGAACCACTTTTGTGGTGTCTTTCAGCTGCCTAGCGGAGCAATGTAAAAACTACCAGAGAACTCCTTGCTGGCACCTTCCCCGGTGGAGATGTGCATGGGGTTGTTTGGAACGTTTTGTCGCCAGCCGACTCCAAAAGTCAGCTATTGCCCATCTCAGCCCAGAAAGCAGGTAGAACCACTTTTGTGGTGTCTTTCATCTGGCTACCGGGGCAGTGTCAGAACTATCAACAGAACTCCTTTCTTGCAACTTCCCCGGTGGAGTTTTGCAAGGGGTGTGTTTGGAACATTTTGTCACCAGCCGACTCCAAAAGTCAGCGATTGCCCATCTCATCCCAGCAAGCAGGTAGAAAAACTTTTGTGGTGTCTTTCATCTGGCTACCGGGGCAGTGTCAGAACTACCAACAGAACTTTCACCTTCACACTCACACTTATCCTCACACTCACCCTCACCCTCACACTCATCCTCACACTCACACTCACACTCACACTCACACTCATACTCACACTCACCCTCACACTCACGCTAACCCTGAACCTAACCCTCACACTCAAACTCACACTCACACTCACACTCCCACTAACACTCACACTCACACTCACCCTAACCCTCACACTCACCCTAACCCTAACCCTCACCCTCACCCTCACACTCACACACACACTCACACTCACCCTCACACTCACCCTCACCGTAACCCTTACACTCACACTCACAATCACACTCACGCTCACCCTAACCCTAACCCTAACCCTCACACTCACACTTACCGTCACCCTCACACTCACACTGACACTCACCCTCACACTCACACTCAAACTCACACTCACACTCACCCTCACCTTCTCCCTCACACTCAACCTCACACTCACCCTCACCCTCACACTCACCCTCACATTCACACTCACCCTCACACTCACCCTCACTCTCACTCTCTCAGTCACACTCAGCCTCACCCTAACACTCACGCTAACCCTAACCCTCACCCTCACACTCACACTCACACTCACCCTCACACTCACCCTCACCCTCACACTCACACTCTCACTCACACTCACCCTCACCCTCACCCTCGCACTCACACTCACACTTATATTCACACTCATTCTCACACTCACCCTAACCCTAACCCTAACCCTCACACTCAAACTCACACTCACACTCACATTCACACTTATCCTCACACTCAGCCTCACACTCACCCTAACCCTAACCCTCACACTCACCCTCACCCTCACCCTCACGCTCACGCACACCCTCACCCTCACACACACCCTCACCCTCAAACTCACAGTCACACTCACCCTAAAACTCACACTCACACTCACCCTCACACTCACACTCACACTCACACTCACCATCACACTCAGACTCACCCTCACACTCACACTAACCATAACCCTAACCCTAACCCTAACCCTCACACTCAACCTCACTCACACTCACACTCACAATCACACTCACCCTCACCCTAACCCTAACCCTAACCCTCACACTCACACTTACCGTCACCCTCACACTCACACTCACACTCACACTCACCCTCACACTCACACTCACACACACACTCACACTCACGCTAACCCTAACCCTCACCCTCACCCTCACACTCACACTCACACTCACCCTCACACTCACACTCACACTCACACTTATCCTCACACTCACCCTCACACTCACCCTAACCCTAACCCTAACCCTCACACTGACACTCACACTCACACTCACACTCACCCTCACACTCACACTCTCACTCACACTCACCTTCACCCTCACCCTCACACTCACACTCACACTCACACTTATACTCACCCTCACACTCACACTAACCCTCACATTCACCCTCACCCTCACACTCACCCTCACCCTCACACTCACACTCACCCTCACACTCACACTCACCCTCACGCTCACACTCACACTCACCCTCGTACTCACACCCACACTCACACTCACCCTCACCCTCACCCTCACACTCACCCTAATCCTAACCCTAACCCTCACACTCACCCTCACACTCACACTCACACTCACACTTATCCTCACACTCAGCCTCACACTCACCCTAACCCTAACCCTAACCCTCTACCTCACCCTCACACTCACACTCACACTCACACTCACCCTCACCCTCACACTCATACTACAACTCACTCTCACACTCACACTCATCCTCACACTCACCCTCACACTCAAACTCACCCTCACCCTCACCCTCACACTCACCCTCACACTCCCCTAACCCTAACCCTAACCATCACACTGACACTCACACTCACAATCACACTCACCCTCACACTCAACCTCACCCTCACACTCACACTCACACTCACACTCACCCTCACACTCACCCTCAACCTCACACTCACACCCACAATCACATCCACACTCAAACTCAAACTCACTTTCACACTCACACTCTACCCTCAACCTCACACTCACACTCACCCTCACACTCACCCTCACCCTAACCCTCACACTCACACTCACAATCACACTCACGCTCACCCTAACCCTAACCCTAACCCTCACACTCACACTTACCGTCACCCTCACACTCACACTCACACTCACCCTTTACACTCACACTCACACTCACCCTCACCCTCACCCTCACACACACACTCACACTCACGCTAACCCTAACCCTCACCCTCACACTCACACTCACACTCACCCTCACACTCACACTTATCCTCACACTCACCCTCACACTCACCCTAACCCTAACCCTAACCCTCACACTCACACTCACACTCACAATCACATTCACCCTCACACTCACCCTCACCCTCACACTCACACTCTCACTCACACTCACCCTCACCCTCACACTCACACTCACACTTATACTCACACTCACCCTCACACTCACCCTAACCCTAACCCTAACCCTCACACTCAAACTCACACTCACACTCACACTCACCCTCATCCTCACCCTCACCCTCACCCTCACCCTCACCCTCACACTCACACTCACACTCACACTCACATTAACACTCACCCTCACTCTCACAGTCACACTCACCCTCACACTCACACTCACACTCACCCTCACCCTCACCCTCACACTCACCCTCACTCCCCTAACCCTAACCCTAACCCTAACCCTCACACTCACACTCACACTCACCCTCACCCTCACACTTTTACTCACCCTCACACTCACACTCACATTCACACTCACACTCACCCTCACCCTCACACTCACCCTAACCCTAACCTCACACTCACGCTCACACTCACCCTCACACTCACCCTCACACTCAAACTCACACTCAGTCACACTCACACTCACACTCACAATCACACCCTCACACTCAGACTCACACTCACACTCACAATCACACTCACCCTCACACTCACACTCACACTCACCCTCACACTAACCCTAACCCTAACCCTAACCCTCACACTCACACTCACACTCACCCTTACCCTCACACTGACCCTCACCCTCACCCTCACATTCACCCTAACCCTAACCCTAACCCTCACACTCACACTTACCGTCACACTCACACTCACACTCACACTCACCCTCACACTCACACCCACACTCACACTCACACACACACTCACACTTATCCTCACACTCACCCTCATCCTCACCCTCACACTCACCCTCACACTGACACTCACACTCACACTCACCCTAAACCTCACACTCACAATCACACTCACCCTCACCCTCACCCTCGCGCTCACACTCACACTCACACTCACACTCACACTCACCCTAACCCTAACCCTAACCCTCACACTCACACTCACCCTCACCCTCACACTCACCCTTATCCTCAAACTCACACTCAGTCACACTCACCCTCACACTCACACTAACCCTCACATTCACCCTCACCCTCACACTCACCCTCACCCTCACACTCACACTCACCCTCACACTCACCCTCACATTCACCCTAACCCTAACCCTAACCCTCACCCTCACATTCACACTCACACTCACACTAACACTCACAATCACACTCACAATCACACTCACCCTCACCCTCACACTCACCCTCACACTCACCCTAACCCTAACCTAACCCTCACCCTCACCCTCACACTCACACTCACACTAACACTCTCACTCACCCTCACACTAACACTCACACTCACCCTCACACTCACCCTCACTCTCACACTCACACTCACACTCACACTCACACTCACACTCACATTCACCCTCACCCTCACACTCACCCTCACACTCACCCTAACCCTAACCCTCACACTCACACTCACCCTCACACTCACCCTCAGACTCACACTCACACTCACCCTCACACACACCCTCACCCTCAAACTCACACTCACCCTCACACTCACACTAAAACTCACAATCATACTCACCCTCACACTCACACTCACCATCACACTCACACTCACCCTCACACTCACACTAACCATAACCCTAACCCTAACCCTAACACTCAACCTCACACTCACACTCACACTCACAATCACACTCACCCTCACCATAACCCTAACCCTCACACTCACACTTACCGTCACACTCACACTCACACTCACACTCACACTCACACTCACCCTCACCCTCACACTCACACACACACTCACACTTATACTCACACTCACCCTCATCCTCACCCTCACACTCACCCTCACACTGACACTCACACTCACACTCACACTCACACTCACACTTACCCTAAACCTCACACTCACAATCACACTCACCCTCACCCTCACCCTCACCCTCACGCTCACGCTCACACTCACACTCACACTCACACTCACCCTAACCCTAACCCTAACCCTCACACTCACACTCACCCTCACACTCATTCTCACACTCACACTCACCCTCATCCTCAAACTCACACTCAGCCACACTCACCCTCACACTCACACTAACCCTCACATTCACCCTCACCCTCACACTCACCCTAACCCTAACCCTAACCCTCACACTCACACTTACCGTCACCCTCTACACTCACACTCACACTCACCCTCACCCTCACACTCACACTCACACTCACCCTCACCCTCACACTCACACTCAAACTCACACTCACACTCACCCTCACACTCACCCTCACACTCACATTCACCATCACCCTCACACTCACCCTCACACTCACCCTCACCCTCACACTAACCCTAACCCTCACACTCACCCTCACCCTCACACTCATACTACAACTCACTCTCACACTCACACTCATCCTCACACTCACCCTCACACTCACCCTCACACTCAAACTCACCCTCACCCTCACCCTCACACCCTCACACTCCCCTAACCCTAACCCTAACCCTCACACTCACACTCACCCTCACACTCACACTCACACTCACCCTCACACTCACCCTCAACCTCACACTCACACCCACAATCACATCCACACTCAAACTCAAACTCACTTTCACACTCACACTCACCCTCAACCTCACACTCACACTCACCCTCACACTCACCCTCACCCTAACCCTCACACTCACACTCACAATCACACTCACGCTCACCCTAACCCTAACCCTAACCCTCACACTCACACTTACCGTCACCCTCACACTCACACTCACACTCACACTCACCCTTTACACTCACACTCACACTCACCCTCACCCTCACACTCACACACACACTCACACTCACGCTAACCCTAACCCTCACCCTCACACTCACACTCACAGTTACCCTCACACTCACACTCACACTTATCCTCACACTCACCCTTACACTCACCCTAACCCTAACCCTAACCCTCACACTCACACTCACACTCACAATCACAATCACCCTCACACTCACCCTCACCCTCACACTCACACTCTCACTCACACTCACCCTCACCCTCACACTCACACTCACACTCACACTTATACTCACACTCACACTCACCCTCACCCTAACCCTAACCCTAACCCTCACACTCAAACTCACACTCACACTCACACTCACCCTCATCCTCACCCTCACCCTCACCCTCACCCTCACCCTCACACTCACACTCACACTCACACTCACATTAACACTCACCCTCACTCTCACAGTCACACTCACCCTCACACTCACACTCACACTCACCCTCACCCTCACCCTCACACTCACCCTCACTCCCCTAACCCTAACCCTAACCCTAACCCTCACACTCACACTCACCCTCACCCTCACACTTTTACTCACCCTCACACTCACACTCACATTCACACTCACACTCACCCTCACCCTCACACTCACCCTAACCCTAACCTCACACTCACGCTCACACTCACCCTCACACTCACCCTCACACTCAAACTCACACTCAGTCACACTCACACTCACACTCACAATCACACCCTCACACTCAGACTCACACTCACACTCACAATCACACTCACCCTCACACTCACACTCACACTCACACTCACCCTCACACTAACCCTAACCCTAACCCTAACCCTCACACTCACACTCACACTCACCCTTACCCTCACACTGACCCTCACCCTCACCCTCACATTCACCCTAACCCTAACCCTAACCCTCACACTCACACTTACCGTCACACTCACACTCACACTCACACTCACCCTCACACTCACACCCACACTCACACTCACACACACACTCACACTTATCCTCACACTCACCCTCATCCTCACCCTCACACTCACCCTCACACTGACACTCACACTCACACTCACCCTAAACCTCACACTCACAATCACACTCACCCTCACCCTCACCCTCGCGCTCACACTCACACTCACACTCACACTCACACTCACCCTAACCCTAACCCTAACCCTCACACTCACACTCACCCTCACCCTCACACTCACCCTTATCCTCAAACTCACACTCAGTCACACTCACCCTCACACTCACACTAACCCTCACATTCACCCTCACCCTCACACTCACCCTCACCCTCACACTCACACTCACCCTCACACTCACCCTCACATTCACCCTAACCCTAACCCTAACCCTCACCCTCACATTCACACTCACACTCACACTAACACTCACAATCACACTCACAATCACACTCACCCTCACCCTCACACTCACCCTCACACTCACCCTAACCCTAACCTAACCCTCACCCTCACCCTCACACTCACACTCACACTAACACTCACACTCACCCTCACACTAACACTCACACTCACCCTCACACTCACCCTCACTCTCACACTCACACTCACACTCACACTCACATTCACCCTCACCCTCACACTCACCCTCACTCTCACTCTCACAGTCACACTAACCCTCACCCTCACACTCACACTCACACTCACCCTAACCCTAACCCTCACACTCACACTCACCCTCACACTCACCCTCAGACTCACACTCACACTCACCCTCACACACACCCTCACCCTCAAACTCACACTCACAGTCACACTCACACTAAAACTCACAATCATACTCACCCTCACACTCACACTCACCATCACACTCACACTCACCCTCACACTCACACTAACCATAACCCTAACCCTAACCCTCACACTCAACCTCACACTCACACTCACACTCACAATCACACTCACCCTCACCATAACCCTAACCCTCACACTCACACTTACCGTCACACTCACACTCACACTCACACTCACACTCACACTCACCCTCACCCTCACACTCACACACACACTCACACTTATACTCACACTCACCCTCATCCTCACCCTCACACTCACCCTCACACTGACACTCACACTCACACTCACACTCACACTTACCCTAAACCTCACACTCACAATCACACTCACCCTCACCCTCACCCTCACCCTCACGCTCACGCTCACACTCACACTCACACTCACACTCACCCTAACCCTAACCCTAACCCTCACACTCACACTCACCCTCACACTCATTCTCACACTCACACTCACACTCACCCTCATCCTCAAACTCACACTCAGCCACACTCACCCTCACACTCACACTAACCCTCACATTCACCCTCACCCTCACACTCACCCTAACCCTAACCCTAACCCTCACACTCACACTTACCGTCACCCTCTACACTCACACTCACACTCACCCTCACCCTCACACTCACACTCACACTCACCCTCACCCTCACACTCACACTCAAACTCACACTCACACTCACCCTCACACTCACCCTCACACTCACATTCACCATCACCCTCACACTCACCCTCACACTCACACTCACCCTCACACTAACCCTAACCCTCACACTCACCCTCACCCTCACACTCATACTACAACTCACTCTCACACTCACACTCATCCTCACACTCACCCTCACACTCACCCTCACACTCAAACTCACCCTCACCCTCACCCTCACACCCTCACACTCCCCTAACCCTAACCCTAACCCTCACACTCACACTCACCCTCACACTCACACTCACACTCACCCTCACACTCACCCTCAACCTCACACTCACACCCACAATCACATCCACACTCAAACTCAAACTCACTTTCACACTCACACTCACCCTCAACCTCACACTCACACTCACCCTCACAC
Source organism: Falco punctatus (assembly GCF_963210335.1). NCBI lineage: Eukaryota > Metazoa > Chordata > Aves > Falconiformes > Falconidae > Falco > Falco punctatus. The sequence continues at coordinate 649,782 of NW_027660232.1, read as the reverse complement.
TCACCCTCACCCTAACCCTCACACTCACACTCACAATCACACTCACGCTCACCCTAACCCTAACCCTAACCCTCACACTCACACTTACCGTCACCCTCACACTCACACTCACACTCACACTCACCCTTTACACTCACACTCACACTCACCCTCACCCTCACACTCACACACACACTCACACTCACGCTAACCCTAACCCTCACCCTCACACTCACACTCACACTGCACAATCACAATCACCCTCACACTCACCCTCACCCTCACACTCACACTCTCACTCACACTCACCCTCAACCTCACACTCACACTCACACTCACACTTATACTCACACTCACACTCACCCTCACCCTCAAACTCACACTCACAGTCACACTCACCATCACACTCACACTAACCCTCACATTCACCCTCACCCTCACACTCACCCTCACCCTCACACTCACACTCACCCTCACACTCACACTCACACTCACCCTCACCCTAACCCTAACCCTAACCCTAAACCTCACACTCACACTCACCCTCACACTCACACTCCCACTCACCCTCACATTCACACTCACACTCACAACTCACACTCACACTCACCATCACCCTCACACTCACCCTCACACTCACCCTCAACCTCACACTCACACTCACACTCACACCCACACTCACCCTCACCTCACACTCCCTTAACCCTAACCCTAACCCTCACTCACACTCACCCTCACACTCACACTCACACTCACCCTCACACTCACCCTAACCCTAACCCTCACACTCACCCTCACACTCACCCTCACCCTCATCCTCACCCTCACACTCACCCTCACACTCACACTCACACTCACACTCACACTCACACTCACACTCACCCTAAACCTCACACTCACAATCACACTCACCCTCACCCTCACCCTCACCCTCACGCTCACACTCACATTCACACTCACACTCACCCTAACCCTAACCCTAACCCTCACACTCACACTCACACTCACCCTCACACTCACACTCACACTCACCCTCACACTCACACTCACACTCACCCTCATCCTCAAACTCACACTCAGTCACACTCACCCTCACACTCACACTAACCCTCACATTCACCCTCACCCTCACACTCACCCTCACCCTCACACTCACACTCACCCTCACACTCACACTCACACTCACACTCACACTCACCCTAACCCTAAACCTAACCCTCACACTCACACTCACCCTCACACTCACACTCACACTCACACTCACCCTTTACACTCACACTCACACTCACCCTCACCCTCACAGTCACACTCACACTCACACTCACCCTCACACTCACACTCTCACTCACACTCACCCTCACCCTCACCCTCACACTCACACTCACACTCACACTTATACTCACACTCACCCAAACACTCACCCTAACCATAACCCTAACCCTCACACTCACACTCACACTCACACTCACACTCACACTTATCCTCACACTCACCCTCACACTCACCCTAACCCTAACCCTAACCCTCACACTCACCCTCACACTCACACTCACACTCACGCACACCCTCACCCTCACACTCACACTCACACTCACCCTCACACTCACCCTCACACTCACACTCACACTCACGCTCACCCTCACCCTCACACTCACACTCACCCTCACACTCACGCTCACCCTCACCCTCACCCTCTTCCTCACACTCACACTCACACTCTCACTCACACTCACACTCACCCTCACCCTCACCCTCACATTCACACTCACACTCACACACACACTCACACTCACACTCACCCTCACCCTCACATTAACCGTAACCCTAACCCTCACACTCAACCTCACACTCACATTAACACTCACCCTCACACTCACCCTCACACTCACACTCACACTCACACTCACCCTCACCCTCACACTCACACTCACACACACCCTCACCCTCACCCTCACTCTCACGCTCACACTCACACTCACCCTCACATTCACCCTCACCCTCACACTCACCCTCACCCTCACCCTCACACTCACCCTCACACTCACACTCACACTCACCCTAACCCTAACCCTCACACTCACACTCACACTCACACTCACCCTCACCCTCACACTCACACTCACCCTCACTTTCAAACTCACACTCACAGTCACACTCACACTCACCCTCACAATCACACTCACACTCACACTCACACTACAACTCACTCTCACACTCACACTCATCCTCACACTCACACTCACACTCACACTCACACTCAAACTCACCCTCACCCTCACACTCACCCTCACACTCCCCTAACCCTAACCCTAACCCTCACACTCACACTCACCCTCACCCTCCCACTCACACTCACACTCACCCTCATCCTCAAACTCACACTCAGTCACACTCACCCTCACACTCACACTAACCCTCACATTCACCCTCACCCTCAAACTCACCCTCACCCTCACACTCACACTCACCCTCACACTCACACTCACACTCACCCTAACCCTAAACCTAACCCTCACACTCACACTCACCCTCACACTCACACTCCCACTCACCCTCACATTCACACTCACACTCACCCTCACACTCACACTCACCATCACCCTCACACTCACCCTCACACTCACCCTTACCCTCACACTAACCCTAACCCTAACCCTAACCCTAACCCTCACACTCAACCTCACACTCACACTCACCCTCACACTCACCCTCAACCTCACACTCACATTCACCCTCACACTCACCCTCACCCTCACACTCACCCTCACCCTAACCCTCACACTCACACTCACAATCACACTCACGCTCACCCTAACCCTAACCCTAACCCTCACACTCACACTTACCGTCACCCTCACACTCACACTCACACTCACACTCACCCTTTACACTCACACTCACACTCACCCTCACCCTCACACTCACACACACACTCACACTCACGCTAACCCTAACCCTCACCCTCACACTCACACTCACAGTTACCCTCACACTCACACTCACACTTATCCTCACACTCACCCTTACACTCACCCTAACCCTAACCCTAACCCTCACACTCACACTCACACTCACAATCACAATCACCCTCACACTCACCCTCACCCTCACACTCACACTCTCACTCACACTCACCCTCACCCTCACACTCACACTCACACTCACACTTATACTCACACTCACACTCACCCTCACCCTAACCCTAACCCTAACCCTCACACTCAAACTCACACTCACACTCACACTCACCCTCATCCTCACCCTCACCCTCACCCTCACCCTCACCCTCACACTCACACTCACACTCACACTCACATTAACACTCACCCTCACTCTCACAGTCACACTCACCCTCACACTCACACTCACACTCACCCTCACCCTCACCCTCACACTCACCCTCACTCCCCTAACCCTAACCCTAACCCTAACCCTCACACTCACACTCACACTCACCCTCACCCTCACACTTTTACTCACCCTCACACTCACACTCACATTCACACTCACACTCACCCTCACCCTCACACTCACCCTAACCCTAACCTCACACTCACGCTCACACTCACCCTCACACTCACCCTCACACTCAAACTCACACTCAGTCACACTCACACTCACACTCACAATCACACCCTCACACTCAGACTCACACTCACACTCACAATCACACTCACCCTCACACTCACACTCACACTCACACTCACCCTCACACTAACCCTAACCCTAACCCTAACCCTCACACTCACACTCACACTCACCCTTACCCTCACACTGACCCTCACCCTCACCCTCACATTCACCCTAACCCTAACCCTAACCCTCACACTCACACTTACCGTCACACTCACACTCACACTCACACTCACCCTCACACTCACACCCACACTCACACTCACACACACACTCACACTTATCCTCACACTCACCCTCATCCTCACCCTCACACTCACCCTCACACTGACACTCACACTCACACTCACCCTAAACCTCACACTCACAATCACACTCACCCTCACCCTCACCCTCGCGCTCACACTCACACTCACACTCACACTCACACTCACCCTAACCCTAACCCTAACCCTCACACTCACACTCACCCTCACCCTCACACTCACCCTTATCCTCAAACTCACACTCAGTCACACTCACCCTCACACTCACACTAACCCTCACATTCACCCTCACCCTCACACTCACCCTCACCCTCACACTCACACTCACCCTCACACTCACCCTCACATTCACCCTAACCCTAACCCTAACCCTCACCCTCACATTCACACTCACACTCACACTAACACTCACAATCACACTCACAATCACACTCACCCTCACACTCACCCTAACCCTAACCTCACACTCACGCTCACACTCACCCTCACACTCACCCTCACACTCAAACTCACACTCAGTCACACTCACACTCACACTCACAATCACACCCTCACACTCAGACTCACACTCACACTCACAATCACACTCACCCTCACACTCACACTCACACTCACACTCACCCTCACACTAACCCTAACCCTAACCCTAACCCTCACACTCACACTCACACTCACCCTTACCCTCACACTGACCCTCACCCTCACCCTCACATTCACCCTAACCCTAACCCTAACCCTCACACTCACACTTACCGTCACACTCACACTCACACTCACACTCACCCTCACACTCACACCCACACTCACACTCACACACACACTCACACTTATCCTCACACTCACCCTCATCCTCACCCTCACACTCACCCTCACACTGACACTCACACTCACACTCACCCTAAACCTCACACTCACAATCACACTCACCCTCACCCTCACCCTCGCGCTCACACTCACACTCACACTCACACTCACACTCACCCTAACCCTAACCCTAACCCTCACACTCACACTCACCCTCACCCTCACACTCACCCTTATCCTCAAACTCACACTCAGTCACACTCACCCTCACACTCACACTAACCCTCACATTCACCCTCACCCTCACACTCACCCTCACCCTCACACTCACACTCACCCTCACACTCACCCTCACATTCACCCTAACCCTAACCCTAACCCTCACCCTCACATTCACACTCACACTCACACTAACACTCACAATCACACTCACAATCACACTCACCCTCACCCTCACACTCACCCTCACACTCACCCTAACCCTAACCTAACCCTCACCCTCACCCTCACACTCACACTCACACTAACACTCACACTCACCCTCACACTAACACTCACACTCACCCTCACACTCACCCTCACTCTCACACTCACACTCACACTCACACTCACATTCACCCTCACCCTCACACTCACCCTCACTCTCACTCTCACAGTCACACTAACCCTCACCCTCACACTCACACTCACACTCACCCTAACCCTAACCCTCACACTCACACTCACCCTCACACTCACCCTCAGACTCACACTCACACTCACCCTCACACACACCCTCACCCTCAAACTCACACTCACAGTCACACTCACACTAAAACTCACAATCATACTCACCCTCACACTCACACTCACCATCACACTCACACTCACCCTCACACTCACACTAACCATAACCCTAACCCTAACCCTCACACTCAACCTCACACTCACACTCACACTCACAATCACACTCACCCTCACCATAACCCTAACCCTCACACTCACACTTACCGTCACACTCACACTCACACTCACACTCACACTCACACTCACCCTCACCCTCACACTCACACACACACTCACACTTATACTCACACTCACCCTCATCCTCACCCTCACACTCACCCTCACACTGACACTCACACTCACACTCACACTCACACTCACACTTACCCTAAACCTCACACTCACAATCACACTCACCCTCACCCTCACCCTCACCCTCACGCTCACGCTCACACTCACACTCACACTCACACTCACCCTAACCCTAACCCTAACCCTCACACTCACACTCACCCTCACACTCATTCTCACACTCACACTCACACTCACCCTCATCCTCAAACTCACACTCAGCCACACTCACCCTCACACTCACACTAACCCTCACATTCACCCTCACCCTCACACTCACCCTAACCCTAACCCTAACCCTCACACTCACACTTACCGTCACCCTCTACACTCACACTCACACTCACCCTCACCCTCACACTCACACTCACACTCACCCTCACCCTCACACTCACACTCAAACTCACACTCACACTCACCCTCACACTCACCCTCACACTCACATTCACCATCACCCTCACACTCACCCTCACACTCACACTCACCCTCACACTAACCCTAACCCTCACACTCACCCTCACCCTCACACTCATACTACAACTCACTCTCACACTCACACTCATCCTCACACTCACCCTCACACTCACCCTCACACTCAAACTCACCCTCACCCTCACCCTCACACCCTCACACTCCCCTAACCCTAACCCTAACCCTCACACTCACACTCACCCTCACACTCACACTCACACTCACCCTCACACTCACCCTCAACCTCACACTCACACCCACAATCACATCCACACTCAAACTCAAACTCACTTTCACACTCACACTCACCCTCAACCTCACACTCACACTCACCCTCACACTCACCCTCACCCTAACCCTCACACTCACACTCACAATCACACTCACGCTCACCCTAACCCTAACCCTAACCCTCACACTCACACTTACCGTCACCCTCACACTCACACTCACACTCACACTCACCCTTTACACTCACACTCACACTCACCCTCACCCTCACACTCACACACACACTCACACTCACGCTAACCCTAACCCTCACCCTCACACTCACACTCACACTTACCCTCACACTCACACTCACACTTATCCTCACACTCACCCTTACACTCACCCTAACCCTAACCCTAACCCTCACACTCACACTCACACTGCACAATCACAATCACCCTCACACTCACCCTCACCCTCACACTCACACTCTCACTCACACTCACCCTCAACCTCACACTCACACTCACACTCACACTTATACTCACACTCACACTCACCCTCACCCTCAAACTCACACTCACAGTCACACTCACCATCACACTCACACTAACCCTCACATTCACCCTCACCCTCACACTCACCCTCACCCTCACACTCACACTCACCCTCACACTCACACTCACACTCACCCTCACCCTAACCCTAACCCTAACCCTAAACCTCACACTCACACTCACCCTCACACTCACACTCCCACTCACCCTCACATTCACACTCACACTCACAACTCACACTCACACTCACCATCACCCTCACACTCACCCTCACACTCACCCTCAACCTCACACTCACACTCACACTCACACCCACACTCACCCTCACCTCACACTCCCTTAACCCTAACCCTAACCCTCACTCACACTCACCCTCACACTCACACTCACACTCACCCTCACACTCACCCTAACCCTAACCCTCACACTCACCCTCACACTCACCCTCACCCTCATCCTCACCCTCACACTCACCCTCACACTCACACTCACACTCACACTCACACTCACACTCACACTCACCCTAAACCTCACACTCACAATCACACTCACCCTCACCCTCACCCTCACCCTCACGCTCACACTCACATTCACACTCACACTCACCCTAACCCTAACCCTAACCCTCACACTCACACTCAACCTCACACTCACACTCACACTCACCCTAACCCTCACACTCACACTCACACTCACCCTCATCCTCAAACTCACACTCAGTCACACTCACCCTCACACTCACACTAACCCTCACATTCACCCTCACCCTCACACTCACCCTCACCCTCACACTCACACTCACCCTCACACTCACACTCACACTCACACTCACACTCACCCTAACCCTAAACCTAACCCTCACACTCACACTCACCCTCACACTCACACTCACACTCACACTCACCCTTTACACTCACACTCACACTCACCCTCACCCTCACAGTCACACTCACACTCACCCTCACCCTCACACTCACACTCTCACTCACACTCACCCTCACCCTCACCCTCACACTCACACTCACACTCACACTTATACTCACACTCACCCAAACACTCACCCTAACCATAACCCTAACCCTCACACTCACACTCACACTCACACTCACACTTATCCTCACACTCACCCTCACACTCACCCTAACCCTAACCCTAACCCTCACACTCACCCTCACACTCACACTCACACTCACGCACACCCTCACCCTCACACTCACACTCACACTCACCCTCACACTCACCCTCACACTCACACTCACACTCACGCTCACCCTCACCCTCACACTCACACTCACCCTCACACTCACGCTCACCCTCACCCTCACCCTCATCCTCACACTCACACTCACACTCTCACTCACACTCACACTCACCCTCACCCTCACCCTCACATTCACACTCACACTCACACACACACTCACACTCACACTCACCCTCACCCTCACATTAACCGTAACCCTAACCCTCACACTCAACCTCACACTCACATTAACACTCACCCTCACACTCACCCTCACACTCACACTCACACTCACACTCACCCTCACCCTCACACTCACACTCACACACACCCTCACCCTCACCCTCACTCTCACGCTCACACTCACACTCACCCTCACATTCACCCTCACCCTCACACTCACCCTCACCCTCACCCTCACACTCACCCTCACACTCACACTCACACTCACCCTAACCCTAACCCTCACACTCACACTCACACTCACACTCACCCTCACCCTCACACTCACACTCACCCTCACTTTCAAACTCACACTCACAGTCACACTCACACTCACCCTCACAATCACACTCACACTCACACTCACACTACAACTCACTCTCACACTCACACTCATCCTCACACTCACACTCACACTCACACTCACACTCAAACTCACCCTCACCCTCACACTCACCCTCACACTCCCCTAACCCTAACCCTAACCCTCACACTCACACTCACCCTCACCCTCCCACTCACACTCACACTCACCCTCATCCTCAAACTCACACTCAGTCACACTCACCCTCACACTCACACTAACCCTCACATTCACCCTCACCCTCAAACTCACCCTCACCCTCACACTCACACTCACCCTCACACTCACACTCACACTCACCCTAACCCTAAACCTAACCCTCACACTCACACTCACCCTCACACTCACACTCCCACTCACCCTCACATTCACACTCACACTCACCCTCACACTCACACTCACCATCACCCTCACACTCACCCTCACACTCACCCTTACCCTCACACTAACCCTAACCCTAACCCTAACCCTAACCCTCACACTCAACCTCACACTCACACTCACCCTCACACTCACCCTCAACCTCACACTCACACTCACACTCACACTCACACTCACACTCACACTCACACCCACACTCACCCTCAACCTCACACTCCCCTAACCCTAACCCTAACCCTCACACTCACACTCACCCTCACACTCACACTCACACTCACCCTCACACTCACCCTCAACCTCACACTCACACCCACACTCACATCCACACTCAAACTCAAACTCACACTCACACTCACACTCACCCTCAACCTCACACTCACACTCACCCTCACACTCACCCTCACCATAACCCTCACACTCACACTCACAATCACACTCACGCTCACCCTAACCCTAACCCTAACCCTCACACTCACCCTTACTGTCACCCTCACACTCACACTCACACTCACACTCACCCTTTACACTCACACTCACACTCACCCTCACCCTCACACTCACACACACACTCACACTCACGCTAACCCTAACCCTCACCCTCACAATCACACTCACACTCACCCTCACACTCACCCTCACCCTCACACTCACACTCACACTCACACTTATACTCACACTCACCCAAACACTCACCCTAACCATAACCCTAACCCTCACACTCACACTCACACTCACACTTATCCTCACACTCAGCCTCACACTCACCCTAACCCTAACCCTAACCCTCACACTCACCCTCACACTCACACTCACACTCACGCACACCTTCACCCTCACACTCACACTCACACTCACCCTCACACTCACCCTCACACTCACCCTCACACTCACGCTCACCCTCACCCTCACCCTCACCCTCACACTCACACTCACCCTCACACTCACGCTCACCCTCACCCGCACCCTCATCCTCACACTCACACTCACACTCTCACTCACACTCACACTCACCCTCACCCTAACCCTCACATTCACACTCACACTCACACACACACTCACCCTCACCCTCACATTAACCGTAACCCAAACCCTCACACTCAACCTCACACTCACATTAACACTCACCCTCACCCTCACCCTCACACTCACACTCACACTCACCCTCACCCTCACACTCACACTCACACACACCCTCACCCTCACCCTCACTCTCACGCTCACACTCACACTCACACTCACCCTCACATTCACCCTCACCCTCACACTCACACTCACCCTCACACTCACACTCACACTCACCCTAACCCTAACCCTAACCCTCACACTCACACTCACACTCACACTCACCCTCACCCTCACACTCACACTCACCCTCACTTTCAAACTCACACTCACAGTCACACTCACCCTCACACTCACACTCACACTCACACTCACCCTCACAATCACTCTCATACTCACCCTCACACTCACCCTAACCCTAACCCTAACCATCACACTCACCCCCACCCTCACCCTCACACTCACACTCACACTCACACTCACACTACAACTCACTCTCACAATCACACTCATCCTCACACTCACACTCACACTCACACTCACACTCACCCTCACCCTCACACTCACCCTCACACTCCCCTAACCCTAACCCTCACACTCACACTCACCCTCACCCTCACACTCACACTCACCCTCACACTCACCCTCACACTCACACCTACACTCACATCCACACTCACACTCACCCTCACCCTCACACTCACCCTCAACCTCACACTCACACTCACCCTCACACTCACACCCACACTCACACTCACCCTCACACTCACCCTCACCCTCACCCTCACACTCACCCTCACTCTCACTCTCACAGTCACACTAACCCTCACCCTCACCCTCACACTCACACTCACCCTAACCCTAACCCTCACACTCACACTCACCCTCACACACACCCTCACACTCACACTCACACTCACCCTCACACTCACCCTCACCCTCACACTCACCCTCACTCTCACTCTCACAGTCACACTAACCCTCACCCTCACCCTCACACTCACACTCACCCTAACCCTAACCCTCACACTCACACTCACCCTCACACACACCCTCACACACTCACACTCACCCTCACACACACCCTCAGCCTCAAACTCACACTCACAGTCACACTCACCCTAAAACTCACACTCACACTCACCCTCACACTCACACTCACACTCACACTCACCCTCACACTCACACTAACCATAACCCTAACCCTAACCCTCACACTCAACCTCACACTCACACTCACACTCACAATCACACTCACCCTCACACTAACCCTAACCCTCACACTCACACTTACCGTCACACTCACACTCACACTCACACTCACACTCACACTCACCCTCACACTCACACTCACACTCACACACACACTCACACTTATACTCACACTCACCCTCATCCTCACCCTAACACTCACACTCACCCTCACACTCACCCTCACACTCACCCTCACACTCACACTAACCCTCACATTCACCCTCACTTTCACACTCACCCTCACCCTCACACTCACACTCACCCTCACACTCACACTCACACTCACACTCACGCTCACCCTAACCCTAACCCTAACCCTCACACTCACACTCACCCTCACACTCACACTCCCACTCACCCTCACACTCACACTCACACTCACCCTCACACTCACACTCACCATCACCCTCACACTCACCCTCACACTCACCCTCACCCTCACACTAACCCTAACCCTCACACTCAACCTCACACTCACACTCACACTCACACTCACCCTCACACTCATACTACAACTCACTCTCACACTCACACTCATCCTCACACTCACCCTCACACTCACCCTCACACTCAAACTCACCCTCACCCTCACCCTCACACTCACCCTCACACTCCCCTAACCCTAACCCTCACACTCACACTCACCCTCACCCTCACACTCACACTCACCCTCACACTCACCCTCAACCTCACACTCACACCCAAAATCACATCCACACTCAAACTCAAACTCACTTTCACACTCACACTCACCCTCAACCTCACACTCACACTCACCCTCACACTCACCCTCACCCTAACCCTCACACTCACACTCACAATCACACTCACGCTCACCCTAACCCTAACCCTAACCCTCACACTCACACTTACCGTCACCCTCACACTCACACTCACACTCACACTCACCCTTTACACTCACACTCACACTCACCCTAACACTCACACACACACTCACACTCACGCTAACCCTAACCCTCACCCTCACACTCACACTCTCACTCACACTCACCCTCACCCTCACCCTCACCCTCACCCTCACCCTCACACTCACACTCACACTCACACTCACCCTCACACTCACCCTCACACTCACCCTTACCCTCACACTAACCCTAACCCTAACCCTAACCCTAACCCTCACACTCAACCTCACACTCACACTCACCCTCACACTCACCCTCAACCTCACACTCACACTCACACTCACACTCACACTCACACTCACACCCACACTCACCCTCAACCTCACACTCACCCTAACCCTAACCCTAACCCTCACACTCACACTCACCCTCACACTCACACTCACATTCACCCTCACACTCACCCTCAACCTCACACTCACACCCACACTCACATCCACACTCAAACTCAAACTCACACTCACACTCACACTCACCCTCAACCTCACACTCACACTCACCCTCACACACACCCTCACCATAACCCTCACACTCACACTCACAATCACACTCACGCTCACCCTAACCCTAACCCTAACCCTCACACTCACCCTTACTGTCACCCTCACACTCACACTCACACTCACACTCACCCTTTACACTCACACTCACACTCACCCTCACCCTCACACTCACACACACACTCACACTCACGCTAACCCTAACCCTCACCCTCACACTCACACTCACACTCACCCTCACACTCACCCTCACCCTCACACTCACACTCACACTCACACTTATACTCACACTCACCCAAACACTCACCCTAACCATAACCCTAACCCTCACACTCACACTCACACTCACACTTATCCTCACACTCAGCCTCACACTCACCCTAACCCTAACCCTAACCCTCACACTCACCCTCACACTCACACTCACACTCACGCACACCTTCACCCTCACACTCACACTCACACTCACCCTCACACTCACCCTCACACTCACCCTCACACTCACGCTCACCCTCACCCTCACCCTCACCCTCACACTCACACTCACCCTCACATTCACGCTCACCCTCACCCGCACCCTCATCCTCACACTCACACTCACACTCTCACTCACACTCACACTCACCCTCACCCTCACCCTCACATTCACACTCACACTCACACACACACTCACCCTCACCCTCACATTAACCGTAACCCAAACCCTCACACTCAACCTCACACTCACATTAACACTCACCCTCACCCTCACCCTCACACTCACACTCACACTCACCCTCACCCTCACACTCACACTCACACACACCCTCACCCTCACCCTCACTCTCACGCTCACACTCACACTCACACTCAGCCTCACATTCACCCTCACCCTCACACTCACACTCACCCTCACACTCACACTCACACTCACCCTAACCCTAACCCTAACCCTCACACTCACACTCACACTCACACTCACCCTCACCCTCACACTCACACTCACCCTCACTTTCAAACTCACACTCAGTCACACTGACCCTCACACTCACACTCACACTCACCCTCACAATCACTCTCATACTCACCCTCACACTCACCCTAACCCTAACCCTAACCATCACACTCACCCTCACCCTCACCCTCACACTCACACTCACACTCACACTCACACTACAACTCACTCTCACACTCACACTCATCCTCACACTCACACTCACACTCACACTCACACTCACCCTCACACTCACCCTCACACTCCCCTAACCCTAACCCTCACACTCACACTCACCCTCACCCTCACACTCACACTCACCCTCACACTCACCCTCACACTCACACCTACACTCACATCCACACTCACACTCACCCTCACCCTCACACTCACCCTCAACCTCACACTCACACTCACCCTCACACTCACACCCACACTCACACTCACCCTCACACTCACCCTCACCCTCACCCTCACACTCACCCTCACTCTCACTCTCACAGTCACACTAACCCTCACCCTCACCCTCACACTCACACTCACCCTAACCCTAACCCTCACACTCACACTCACCCTCACACACACCCTCACACTCACACTCACACTCACCCTCACACTCACCCTCACCCTCACCCTCACACTCACCCTCACACACACCCTCACCCTCAAACTCACACTCACAGTCACACTCACCCTAAAACTCACACTCACACTCACCCTCACACTCACACTCACACTCACACTCACCCTCACACTCACACTAACCATAACCCTAACCCTAACCCTCACACTCAACCTCACACTCACACTCACACTCACAATCACACTCACCCTCACCCTAACCCTAACCCTCACACTCACACTTACCGTCACCCTCACACTCACACTCACACTCACACTCACCCTCACACTCACACTCACACTCACACACACACTCACACTTATACTCACACTCACCCTCATCCTCACCCTAACACTCACACTCACCCTCACACTCACCCTCACACTCACCCTCACACTCACACTAACCCTCACATTCACCCTCACTTTCACACTCACCCTCACCCTCACACTCACACTCACCCTCACACTCACACTCACACTCACACTCACGCTCACCCTAACCCTAACCCTAACCCTCACACTCACACTCACACTCACACTCACACTCCCACTCACCCTCACACTCACACTCACACTCACCCTCACACTCACACTCACCATCACCCTCACACTCACCCTCACACTCACCCTCACCCTCACACTAACCCTAACCCTCACACTCAACCTCACACTCACACTCACACTCACACTCACCCTCACACTCATACTACAACTCACTCTCACACTCACTCTCATCCTCACACTCACCCTCACACTCACCCTCACACTCACCCTCACACTCCCCTAACCCTAACCCTAACCATCACACTGACACTCACACTCACAATCACACTCACCCTCACACTCAACCTCACCCTCACACTCACACTCACACTCACCCTCACACTCACCCTCAACCTCACACTCACACCCAAAATCACATCCAAACTCAAACTCAAACTCACTTTCACACTCACACTCACCCTCAACCTCACACTCACACTCACCCTCACACTCACCCTCACCCTAACCCTCACACTCACACTCACAATCACACTCACGCTCACCCTAACCCTAACCCTAACCCTCACACTCACACTTACCGTCACCCTCACACTCACACTCACACTCACGACTCACCCTTTACACTCACACTCACACTCACCCTCACACTCACACACACACTCACACTCACGCTAACCCTAACCCTCACCCTCACACTCACACTCTCACTCACACTCACCCTCACCCTCACCCTCACCCTCACCCTCACACTCACACTCACACTCACACTCACCCTCACACTCACCCTCAACCTCACACTCACACCCACAATCACATCCACACTCAAACTCAAACTCACTTTCACACTCACACTCACCCTCAACCTCACACTCACCCTCACCCTCACACTCACCCTCACCCTAACCCTCACACTCACACTCACAATCACACTCACGCTCACCCTAACCCTAACCCTAACCCTCACACTCACACTTACCGTCACCCTCACACTCACACTCACACTCACACTCACCCTCACACTCACACACACACTCACACTCACGCTAACCCTAACCCTCACCCTCACACTCACACTCTCACTCACACTCACCCTCACCCTCACCCTCACACTCACACTCACACTCACACTTATACTCACACTCACCCTCACACTCACCCTAACCCTAACCCTAACCCTCACACTCAAACTCACACTCACACTCACACTCACCCTCAACCTCACACTCACCCTCACCCTCACACTCACACTTACACTCACACTCACATTAAAACTCACCCTCACACTCACCCTCACACACACTCACACTCACACTCACACTCACCCTAAACCTCACACTCACAATCACACTCACCCTCACCCTCACCCTCACCCTCACGCTCACACTCACACTCACACTCACACTCACCCTAACCCTAACCCTAACCCTCACACTCACACTCACACTCACACTCACCCTCACCCTCACCCTCAAACTCACACTCACAGTCACACTCACCATCACACTCACACTAACCCTCACATTCACCCTCACCCTCACAGTCACCCTCACACTCACACTCACACTCACCATCACACTCACCCTCACACTCACACTAACCATAACCCTAACCCTAACCCTAACCCTCACACTCATCCTCACACTCACACTCACACTCATACTCACACTCACCCTCACACTCACGCTAACCCTAAACCTAACCCTCACACTCAAACTCACACTCACACTCACACTCACACTCACCCTCACACTCACACTCACACTCACACTCACCCTAACCCTAACCCTAACCCTAACCCTAACCCTAACACTCACACTCACACTCACCCTTACACTCACACTCCCACTCACCCTCACACTAACAATCACACTCACCCTCACACTCACACTCACCATCACCCTCACACTCACCCTCACACTCACCCTTACCCTCACACTAACCCTAACCCTAACCCTAACCCTCAAACTCACCCTCACACTCACCCTCGCACTCACACTCACCATCACACTCACACTCACACTCACACTCAACCTCACACTCACACTCACACTCACACCCACACTCACCCTCAACCTCACACTCCCCTAACCCTAACCCTAACCCTCACACTCACCCTCACCCTCACCCTCACACTCACACTCACCCTCACACTCACACTCACACTCACACTCACACTTATCCTCACACTCACCCTCACACTCACCCTAACCCTAACCCTAACCCTAACCCTAACACTCACACTCACACTCACCCTCACACTCACACTCACACTCACACTCACCCTAACCCTAACCCTAACCCTAACCCTCACACTCACACTCAAACTCACACTCCCACTCACCCTCACATTCACATTCACACTCACACTCACACTCACACTCACCCTCACCCTCTCCCTCACCCTCACACTCACCCTTACCCTCACACTAACCCTAACCCTATCCCTAAACCTAACCCTCACACTCAACCTCACACTCACACTCACCCTCACACTCACCCTCAACCTCACACTCACACTCACACTCACACTCACACCCACACTCACCCTCACACTCACACTCACACTCACCCTCACACTCACACTCACCATCACCCTCACCCTCACACTCACCCTCACACTCACCCTCACACTCACCCTCACACTCACACTCACACTCACGCTCACCCTCACCCTCACCCTCACACTCACACTCACCCTCACACTCACGCTCACCCTCACCCTCACCCTCATCCTCACCCTCACACTCACCCTCACCCTCACACTCACACTCACACTCACACTCACATTAACACTCACCCTCACACTCACCCTCACACTCACACTCACACTCACACTCACATTAACACTCACCCTCACACTCACCCTCACACTCACACTCACACTCACCCTAAACCTCACACTCACAATCACACTCACCCTCACCCTCACCCTCACCCTCACGCTCACACTCACATTCACACTCACACTCACCCTAACCCTCACCCTCACCCTCATCCTCACCCTCACACTCACCCTCACCCTCAAACTCACACTCCCACTCACCCTCACACTCACACTCACACTCACCCTCACACTCACGCTCACACTCACACTCACACTCACCCTCACATTCACCCTCACCCTCACACTCACACTCACCCTCACACTCACACTCACACTCACACTCACACTCACCCTAACCCTAACCCTCACACTCACACTCACACTCACACTCACCCTCACACTCACACTCACACTCACCCTCACTTTCAAACTCACACTCACAGTCACACTCACCCTCACACTCACACTCACACTCACCCTCACAATCACTCTCACACTCACCCTCACACTCACCCTAACCCTAACCCTAACCATCACACTCACCCTCACACTCACACTCACACTCACACTCACACTCACACTACAACTCACTCTCACACTCACACTCATCCTCACACTCACACTCACACTCACACTCAAACTCACCCTCACCCTCACACTCACCCTCACACTCCCCTAACCCTAACCCTAACCCTCACACTCACACTCACCCTCACCCTCACACTCACACTCACCCTATACTCACCCTCACACTCACCCTCACACTCACACCTACACTCACATCCACACTCACACTCACCCTCACACTCACCCTCACACTCACCCTCAACCTCACACTCACACTCACCCTCACACTCACACCCACACTCACACTCACCCTCACACTCACCCTCACCCTCACTCTCACTTTCACAGTCACACTAACCCTCACCCTCACACTCACACTCACACTCACCCTAACCCTAACCCTAACCCTAACCCTCACACTCACACTCACACTCACACTCACACTCCCACTCACCCTCACACTCACACTCACACTCACACTCACAATCACACTCACCCTCACCCTCACACTAACCCTAACCCTCACACTCCATCTCACACTCACACTCACCCTCACCCTCACACTCATACTACAACTCACTCTCACATTCACACTCATCCTCACACTCACCCTCACACTCACCCTCACACTCAAACTCACCCTCACCCTCACCCTCACACTCCCCTAACCCTAACCCTAACCCTCACACTCACACTCACACTCACCCTCACACTCACCCTCAACCTCACACTGACACCCACACTCACATCTACACTCAAACTCAAACTCACTTTCACACTCACACTCACCCTCAACCTCACACTCACACTCACACTCACAATCACACTCACGCTCACCCTAACCCTAACCCTAACCCTCACACTCGACACTTACCGTCACCCTCAAACTCACACTCACTCTTTACACTCACACTCACACTCACACTCACCCTCACACTCACACACACACTCACACTCACGCTAAACCTAACCCTCACCCTCACACTCACACTCACACTCACCCTCACACTCACCCTCACACTCACCCTCACACTCTCACTCACACTCACCCTCACCCTCACACTCACACTCACACTCACACTTATACTCACACTCACCCTCACACTCACCCTAACCCTAACCCTAACCCTCACACTCAAACTCACACTCACACTCACACTCACCCTCATCCTCACCCTCTCACTCACCCTCACCCTCATACTCACACTCACACTCGCACTCACACTCACGCTAACCCTGAACCTAACCCTCACACTCACACTCACCCTAAACCTCACACTCACAATCACACTCACCCTCACCCTCACCCTCACCCTCACGCTCACACTCACACTCACACTCACCCCCACACTCACACTCAGCCTCACACTCACCCTCACACTCACCCTAACCCTCACCCTAACCCTAACCCTCACACTCACACTCACCCTCACACTCACACTCACTCTCAGCCTCACACTCACCCTCACACTAACCCTCACATTCACCCTCACCCTCACACTCACCCTCACCCTCACACTCACACTCACCCTCACACTCACACTCACACTCACACTCACCCTAACCCTAACCCTAACCCTAACCCTAACACTCACACTCACACTCACCCTCACACTCACACTCACCCTCACACTCACACTCACACTCACACTCACCCTAACCCTAACCCTAACCCTAACCCTCACACTCACACTCACCCTCACACTCACACTCCCACTCACCCTCACATTCACACTCACACTCACCCTCACACTCACACTCACCATCACCCTCACACTCACCCTCACGCTCACCCTTACCCTCACACTAACCATAACCCTAACCCTAACCCTAACCCTCACACTCAACCTCACCCTCACCCTCACCCTCACCCTCACGCTCACGCTCACACTCACACTCACACTCACACTCACCCTCACCCTCACACTCACCCTCACCCTCACACTCACACTCACACTCACCCTCACCCTCACCCTCACCCTCACCCTCACACTCACCCTAACCCTAACCCTAACCCTAACACTCACACTCACACTCACCCTCACACTCACACTCCCACTCACCCTCACACTAACACTCACACTCACCCTCACACTCACACTCACCATCACCCTCACACTCACCCTAAACCTCACACTCACAATCACACTCACCCTCACCCTCACCCTCACCCTCACGCTCACACTCACATTCACACTCACACTCACCCTAACCCTAACCCTAACCCTCACACTCACCCTCACACTCACCCTCACACTCACACTCACCCTCACCCTCACCCTCACCCTCACCCTCACGCTCACGCTCACACTCACACTCACACTCACACTCACCCTCACCCTCACACTCACCCTCACCCTCACACTCACACTCACCCTCACCCTCACCCTCACCCTCACCCTCACACTCACCCTAACCCTAACCCTAACCCTAACACTCACACTCACACTCACCCTCACACTCACACTCCCACTCACCCTCACACTAACACTCACACTCACCCTCACACTCACACTCACCATCACCCTCACACTCACCCTCACACTCACCCTTACCCTCACACTAACCCTAACCCTAACCCTAACCCTCACACTCAAACTCACACTCACACTCACACTCACATCCACACTCAAACTCAAACTCACTTTCACACTCACACTCACCCTCAACCTCACACTCACACTCACCCTCACACTCACCCTCACCCTATCCCTCACACTCACACTCACAATCACACTCACGCTCACCCTAACCCTAACCCTAACCCTAACCCTCACACTCACCCTTACTGTCACCCTCACACTCACACTCACACTCACCCTCACCCTTTACACTCACCCTCACACTCACCCTCACCCTCACACTCACACTCTCACTCACACTCACCCTCACCCTCACCCTCACACTCACACTCACACTTATACTCACACTCACCCTCACACTCACCCTAACCCTAACCCTAACCCTCACACTCAACCTCACACTCACATTAACACTCACCCTCACACTCAACCTCACACTCACACTCACACTCACCCTCACCCTCACACTCACACTCACACACACCCTCACCCTCACCCTCACTCTCACGCTCACACTCACACTCACACTCACCCTTACATTCACCCTCACCCTCACACTCACACTCACCCTCACACTCACCCTCACACTCACACTCACACTCACCCTAACCCTAACCCTAACCCTCACACTCACACTCACACTCACACTCACCCTCACACTCACACTCACCCTCACTTTCAAACTAACACTCACAGTCACACTCACCCTCACACTCACACTCACACTCACCCTCACAATCACTCTCACACTCACCTTCACACTCACCCTAACCCTAACCCTAACCATCACACTCACCCTCACCCTCACCCTCACACTCACACTCACACTCACCCTCACACTCACACTACAACTCACTCTCACACTCATCCTCACACTCACACTCACACTCACACTCACACTCAAACTCACCCTCACCCTCACACTCCCCTAACCCTAACCCTAACCCTCACACTCACACTCACCCTCACCCTCACACTCACACTCACCCTCACACTCACCCTCACACTCACACTCACACTCACCCTCACACACACCCTCACCCTCAAACTCACACTCACAGTCACACTCACCCTAAAACTCACACTCACACTCACCCTCACACTCACACTCACCATCACACTCACACTCACCCTCACACTCACACTAACCATAACCCTAACCCTAACCCTCACACTCAACCTCACACTCACACTCACACTCACAATCACACTCACCCTCACCCTAACCCTAACCCTAACCCTCACATTCACACTTACCGTCACACTCACACTCACACTCACACTCACACTCACACTCACCCTCACACTCACACTCACACTCACACTCACACACACACTCACACTTATACTCACACTCACCCTCATCCCCACCCTCTCACTCACCCTCACCCTCATACTCACACTCACACTCGCACTCACACTCACGCTAACCCTGAACCTAACCCTCACACTCACACTCACCCTAAACCTCACACTCACAATCACACTCACACTCACCCTAACCCTAACCCTCACACTCACACTCACCCTCACACTCACCCTCACACTCACACTAACCCTCACATTCACCCTCACCCTCACACTCACCCTCACGCTCACACTCACACTCACACTCACACTCACCCTAACCCTAACCCTAACCCTAATCCTCACACTCACACTCACCCTCACACTCACACTCCCACTCACCCTCACATTCACACTCACACTCACACTCACACTCACCATCACCCTCACACTCACCCTCACACTCACCCTCACCCTCACACTAACCCTAACCCTCACACTCAACCTCACACTCACACTCACACTCACACTCACCCTCACACTCATACTACAACTCACTCTCACACTCACACTCATCCTCACACTCACCCTCACACTCACCCTCACACTCAAACTCACCCTCACCCTCACCCTCACACTCCCCTAACCCTAACCCTAACCCTCAAACTCACACTCACCCTCACCCTCACACTCACCCTCAACCTCACACTCACACCCACAATCACATCCACACTCAAACTCAAACTCACTTTCACACTCACACTCACCCTCAACCTCACACTCACACTCACCCTCACACTCACCCTCACCCTAACCCTCACACTCACACTCACAATCACACTCACGCTCACCCTAACCCTAACCCTAACCCTCACACTCACCCTTACCGTCACCCTCACACTCACACTCACACTCACACTCACCCTTTACACTCACACTCACACTCACCCTCACCCTCACACTCACACACACACTCACACTCACGCTAACCCTAACCCTCACACTCACACTCACACTCTCACTCACACTCACCCTCACCCTCACACTCACACTCACACTCACACTTATACTCACACTCACCCTCACACTCACCCTAACCCTAACCCTAACCCTCACACTCAAACTCACACTCACACTCACACTCACCCTCATCCTCACCCTCACACTCACCCTCACCCTCACACTCACACTTTCACTCACACTCACATTAAAACTCACCCTCACACTCACCCTCACACTCACACTCACACTCACACTCACCCTAAACCTCACACTCACAATCACACTCACCCTCACCCTCACCCTCACCCTCACGCTCACACTCACACTCACACTCACACTCACACTCACCCTAACCCTAACACTAACCCTCACACTCACACTCACCCTCACACTCACCCTCACACTCACACTCACACTCACACTCACACTCAAACTCACACTCACAGTCACACTCACCCTCACACTCACACTCACCCTCACACTCACACTCACACTCACACTCACCCTAACCCTAACCCTAACCCTAACCCTCACACTCAACCTCACACTCACACTCACCCTCAACCTCACACTCACACTCACACTCACACCCACACTCACCCTCAACCTCACACTCCCCTAACCCTAACCCTCACCCTCACACTCACACTCACACTCACACGCACACTCACCCTCACACACACCCTTACCCTCAAACTCACACTCAAAGTCACGCTCACCCTCACACTCACCCTCACACTCACACTCACACTCACCCTAACCCTAACCCTCATACTCACACTAACCATAACCCTAACCTCTAACCCTAACCCTAACACTCAACCTCACAGTCACACTCACCCTCACACTCACACACACACTCACACTTACATTAACACTCACCCTCACACTCACACTCACACTCACCCTCATGCTCACCCTCACACTCACCCTCACCATCACACTCACATTCACACTCACATTAACACTCACCCTCACACTCACCCTCACACTCACACTCACACTCACCCTAACCCTCACACTCACACTCACTCTCACCCTCACACTCACACTCACACTCACACTCACACTCACCCTCACACTCACCCTCACACTCACACTCACCCTCACACTCACACTCACACTCACCCTCACCCTCACACTCACCCTAGCCCTAAACCTCACACTCACCCTTACACTCACCCTAACCCTAACCCAAACCCTCACACTCACACTCACACTCACACTCACGCTAACCCTAACCCTCACCCTCACCCTCACACTCACCCTCACACTCACCCTATCCCTCACCCTCACCCTCACACTCACACTCACCCTCACCCTCACCCTCACACTCACACTCACCATCACCCTCACACTAACCCTAACCCCAACCCTAACCCTCACACTCACACTCACCCTCACACTCAGCCTCACACTCACCCTCACACTAACCCTAACCCTGACACTCACACTCACACTCACACTCACCCTCACACTCACACTCACCCTCACACTCACCCTCACCCTCACACTCACACTCATCCTCACACTCACCCTCACACTCACCCTCACACTCACCCTCACACTCACACTCGTGGTGTCTTATAGCTGCCTAGCGGAGCAATGTAAAAACTACCAGAGAACTCCTTGCTGGCACCTTCCCCGGTGGAGTTGTGCATGGGGTGTGTTTGGAACGTTTTGTCACAGGCCGACTCCAAAAGTCAGTGGTTCCCCATCTCAGCCCAGAAAGCAGGTAGAACCATTTTGTGGTGTCTTTCATCTGGCTACCGGGGCAGTGTCAGAACAAGCAACAGAACTCCTTTCTGGCACCTTCCCCGGGGGAGTTGTGCATGGGGTGTCTTTGGAACATTTTGTCACCAGCCGACTCCAAAAGTCAGCGATTCCCCATCTCAGCCCAGAAAGCAGGTAGAACCACTTTTGTGGTGTCTTTCATCTGGCTACCGGGGCAGTGTAAGAACTACCAACAGAACTCCTTGATGGCACCTTCCCCGGTGGAGTTGTGCATGGGGTGTGTTTGGAACGTTTTGTCAAGGGCCGACTCCAAAAGTCAGCGGTTCCCCATCTCAGCCCAGAAAGCCGGTAGAACAACTTTTGTGGTGTCTTTCAGCTGCCTAGCGGAGCAATGTAAAAACTACCAAGAGAACTCCTTTCTGGCACCTTCCCCGGTGGAGATGTGCATGGGGGTGTTTGGAACGTTTTGTCACCCGCCGACTGCAAAAGTCAGCGATTCCCCATCTCAGCCCAGAAAGCAGGTAGAACCACTTTTGTGGTATCTTTCATCTGGCTACCGGGGCAGTGTAAGAACTACCAAAAGAACTCCTTTCTGGCACCTTCCCCGGGGGAGTTGTGCATGGGGTGTCTTTGGAACGTTTTGTCACCGGCCGACTCCAAAAGACAGCGATTGCCCATCTCAGCCCAGAAAGCAGGTAGAACCACTTTTGTGGTGTCTTTCATCTGGCTACCGGGGCAGTGTAAGAACTACCAACAGAACTCCTTTCTTGGACCATCCACGCTGGAGTTGTGCATGGGGTGTTTTTGCAACATTTTGTCACCAGCCGACTGCAAAAGTCAGCGATTCCCCATCTCAGCCCAGAAAGCAGGTAGAACCACTTTTGTGGTGTCTTTCATCTGGCTACCGGGGCAGTGTCAGAACTATAAACACAACTCCTTTCTTGCACCTTCCCCGGTGGAGTTGTGCATGGGGTGTGTTTGCAACATTTTGTCACCAGCCGATTCCAAAAGTCAACGATTCCCCATCTCAGCCCAGAAAGCAGGTAGAACTACTTTTGTGGTGTCCTCCATCTGGCTACCGGGGCAGTGTCAGAACTATCAACAGAACCCCTTTCTGGCACCTTCCCCGGTGGAGTTGTGCATGGGGTGTGTTTGGAACATTTTGTCACCAGCCGACTCCAAAAGTCAGCGATTGCCCATCTCAGCCCAGCAAGCAGGTAGAACCACTTTTGTGGTGTCTTTCATCTGGCTACCGGGGCAGTGTCAGAACTACCAACAGAACTTTCACCTTCACACTCACACTTATCCTCACACTCACCCTCACACTCACACTCATCCTCACACTCACACTCACACTCACACTCATACTCACACTCACCCTCACACTCACGCTAACCCTGAACCTAACCCTCACACTCAAACTCACACTCACACTCAAACACACACTCACACTCACCCTCACACTCACACTCACCCTAACCCTCACACTCACACTCACACTCACACTCACCCTCACACTCAAACTCACACTCACACTCACCCTCACACTCACCCTCCGCCTCACACTCACACTCACACTCACCCTCACCCTCTCCCTCACACTCACCCTCACCCTCACACTCACCCTAACCCTAACCCTAACCCTCAAACTCACCCTCACACCCTCGCACTCACACTCACCATCACACTCACACTCGCACTCACACTCACACTCACCCTCACAGTAACACTCGCACTCACAGTAACACTCACCCTCACACTCACCCTCACCCTCACACTCACCCTAACCCTAACCCTCACACTCACACTTACCGTCACCCTCACACACTCACACTCACCCTCACCCTCACACTCACACTCACACTCACACTCACCCTCACACTCACCCTCCCCCTCACACTCACGCTCACACTCACCCTAACCCTAACCCTCACACTCATCCTCACCCTCACACTCACACTCACCCTCACACTCACCCTCCGCCTCACACTCACACTCACACTCACCCTCACCCTCTCCCTCACACTCACCCTCACACTCACACTCACCATCACACTCACACTCCCACTCACCCTCACACTCACCCTCACCCTCACCCTCACACTCACCCTCACACTCACACTCACACTCACCCTCACACTCACCCTCACCCTCACACTCACCCTCACACTCACACTCACACTCACCCTCACCCTCACACTCACCCTCACACTCACCCTAACCCTAACCCTAACCCTAACCCTCACACTCACACTCACCCTCACACTCAGCCTCACACTCACCCTCACACTAACCCTAACCCTGACACTCACACTCACACTCACACTCACCCTCACACTCACACTCAGCCTCACACTCACCCTCACCCTCACACTCACCCTCACACTCACCCTCAAACTCACACTCACACTCACCCTCACACTCACTCTCACCCTCACACTCACACTCACCCTAACCCTAATCCTAACCCTCACCCTCACACTCACCCTCACACTCACACTCGTGGTGTCTTTCAGCTGCCTTGCGAAGCAATGTAAAAACTACCAGAGAACTCCTTGCTGGCACCTTCCCCGGTGGAGTTGTGCATGGGGTGTCTTTGGAACATTTTGTCACCAGCCGACTCCAAAAGTCAGCGATTCCCCATCTCAGCCCAGAAAGCAGGTAGAACCACTTTTGTGGTGTCTTTCATCTGGCTACCGGGGCAGTGTAAGAACTACCAACAGAACTCCTTGCTGGCACCTTCCCCGGTGGAGTTGTGCATGGGGTGTGTTTGGAACGTTTTGTCAAGGGCCGACTCCAAAAGTCAGCGGTTCCCCATCTCAGCCCAGAAAGCAGGTAGAACCACTTTTGTGGTGTCTTTCAGCTGCCTAGCGGAGCAATGTAAAAACTACCAAGAGAACTCCTTTCTGGCACCTTCCCCGGTGGAGATGTGCATGGGGGTGTTTGGAACGTTTTGTCACCCGCCGACTGCAAAAGTCAGCGATTCCCCATCTCAGCCCAGAAAGCAGGTAGAACCACTTTTGTGGTATCTTTCATCTGGCTACCGGGGCAGTGTAAGAACTACCAAAAGAACTCCTTTCTGGCACCTTCCCCGGGGGAGTTGTGCATGGGGTGTCTTTGGAACGTTTTGTCACCGGCCGACTCCAAAAGACAGCGATTGCCCATCTCAGCCCAGAAAGCAGGTAGAACCACTTTTGTGGTGTCTTTCATCTGGCTACCGGGGCAGTGTAAGAACTACCAACAGAACTCCTTTCTTGGACCATCCACGCTGGAGTTGTGCATGGGGTGTTTTTGCAACATTTTGTCACCAGCCGACTGCAAAAGTCAGCGATTCCCCATCTCAGCCCAGAAAGCAGGTAGAACCACTTTTGTGGTGTCTTTCATCTGGCTACCGGGGCAGTGTCAGAACTATAAACACAACTCCTTTCTTGCACCTTCCCCGGTGGAGTTGTGCATGGGGTGTGTTTGCAACATTTTGTCACCAGCCGATTCCAAAAGTCAACGATTCCCCATCTCAGCCCAGAAAGCAGGTAGAACTACTTTTGTGGTGTCCTCCATCTGGCTACCGGGGCAGTGTTAGAACTATCAACAGAACCCCTTTCTGGCACCTTCCCCGGTGGAGTTGTGCATGGGGTGTGTTTGGAACATTTTGTCACCAGCCGACTCCAAAAGTCAGCGATTGCCCATCTCAGCCCAGCAAGCAGGTAGAAAAACTTATGTGGTGTCTTTCATCTGGCTACCGGGGCAGTGTCAGAACTACCAACAGAACTTTCACCTTCACACTCACACTTATCCTCACACTCACCCTCACACTCACACTCACCCTCACACTCACACTCACCCTAACCCTCACACTCACACTCACACTCACACTCACCCTCACACTCAAACTCACACTCACACTCACCCTCACACTCACCCTCCGCCTCACACTCACACTCACACTCACCCTCACCCTCTCCCTCACACTCACCCTCACACTCACCCTCACCCTCACACTCACACTCACCCTCACCCTAACCCTCAAACTCACCCTCACACCCTCGCACTCACACTCACCATCACACTCACACTCGCACTCACACTCACACTCACCCTCACAGTAACACTCGCACTCACAGTAACACTCACCCTCACACTCACCCTCACCCTCACACTCACCCTAACCCTAACCCTCACACTCACACTTACCGTCACCCTCACACACTCACACTCACCCTCACCCTCACACTCACACTCACACTCACACTCACCCTCACACTCACCCTCCCCCTCACACTCACGCTCACACTCACCCTAACCCTAACCCTCACACTCATCCTCACCCTCACACTCACACTCACACTCACCCTCACACTCACCCTCCGCCTCACACTCACACTCACACTCACCCTCACCCTCTCCCTCACACTCACCCTCACACTCACACTCACCATCACACTCACACTCCCACTCACCCTCACACTCACCCTCACCCTCACCCTCACACTCACCCTCACACTCACACTCACACTCACCCTCACACTCACCCTCACCCTCACACTCACCCTCACACTCACACTCACACTCACCCTCACCCTCACACTCACCCTCACACTCACCCTAACCCTAACCCTAACCCTAACCCTCACACTCACACTCACCCTCACACTCAGCCTCACACTCACCCTCACACTAACCCTAACCCTGACACTCACACTCACACTCACACTCACCCTCACACTCACACTCACCCTCACACTCACCCTCACCCTCACACTCACCCTCACACTCACCCTCACACTCACCCTCAAACTCACACTCACACTCACCCTCACACTCACTCTCACCCTCACACTCACACTCACCCTAACCCTAATCCTAACCCTCACCCTCACACTCACCCTCACACTCACACTCGTGGTGTCTTTCAGCTGCCTTGCGGAGCAATGTAAAAACTACCAGAGAACTCCTTGCTGGCACCTTCCCCGGTGGAGTTGTGCATGGGGTGTGTTTGGAACGTTTTGTCACAGGCCGACTCCAAAAGTCAGTGGTTCCCCATCTCAGCCCAGAAAGCAGGTAGAACCACTTTTGTGGTGTCTTTCATCTGGCTACCGGGGCAGTGTCAGAACAAGCAACAGAACTCCTTTCTGGCACCTTCCCCGGGGGAGTTGTGCATGGGGGGTGTTTGCAACATTTTGTCACCAGCCGACTGCAAAAGTCAGCGGTTCCCCATCTCAGCCCAGAAAGCAGGTAGAACCACTTTTGTGGTGTCTTTCATCTGGCTTCCGGGGCAGTGTCAAAACTACCAACAGAACTCCTTTCTGGCACCTTCCCCGGTGGAGTTGTGCATAGGGTGTGTTTGGAACGTTTTGTCACCGGCCGACTCCAAAAGTCAGCGATTGCCCATCTCAGCCCAGAAAGCAGGTAGAACCACTTTTGTGGTGTCTTTCATCTGGCTACCGGGGCAGTGTCAGAACTACCAACAGAACTTTCACCTTCACACTCACACTTATCCTCACACTCTACCCTCACACTCACACTCATCCTCACACTCACACTCATACTCACACTCACCCTCACACTCACGCTAACCCTAACCCTAACCCTCAAACTCACACTCACCCTCACACTCACACTCACACTCACCCTAACCCTCACACTCACCCTAACCCTAACCCTCACCCTCACCCTCACACTCAAACACACACTCACACTCACCCTCACACTCACACTCACCCTAAACCTCACACTCACACTCACCCTCACACTCAAACTCACACTCACACTCACCCTCACACTCACCCTCCGCCTCACACTCACACTCACACTCACCCTCACCCTCTCCCTCACACTCACCCTCACACTCACCCTCACCCTCACACTCACCCTAACCCTAACCCTAACCCTCAAACTCACCCTCACACCCTCGCACTCACACTCACCATCACACTCACACTCGCACTCACACTCACACTCACCCTCACACTAACACTCGCACTCACACTCACACTCACCCTCACACTCACCCTCACCCTCACACTCACCCTAACCCTAACCCTCACACTCACACTTACCGTCACCCTCACACACTCACACTCACCCTCACCCTCACACTCACACTCACACTCACACTCACCCTCACACTCACCCTCCGCCTCACACTCACGCTCACACTCACCATAACCCTAACCCTAACCCTCACACTCACACTCATCCTCACCCTCACACTCAAACTCACACTCACACTCACCCTCCGCCTCACACTCACACTCACACTCACACTCACCCTCACCCTCTCCCTCACACTCACCCTCACACTCACACTCACGATCACACTCACACTCACACTCACACTCAAACTAATCTTAACCCTAACCCTCACACTCACCCTCACCCTCTCTATCACACTCACACTCACCCTCTACACTCACCCTCACCCTCACACTCACCCTCACACTCACACTCACACTCACATTCACCCTCACCCTCACACTCACACTCACCCTCACACTCACCCTAACCCTAACCCTAACCCTAACCCTCACACTCACACTCACCCTCACACTCACACTCACACTCAGCCTCACACTCACCCTAACCCTAACCCTAACCCTAACCCTCACACTCACACTCACCCTCACACTCACACTCACACTCACCCTCACACTCACACTCACCCTCACACTCACCCTCACCCTCACACTCACCCTCACACTCACCCTCAAACTCACACTCACACTCACCCTCACACTCACTCTCACCCTCACACTCACACTCACCCTAACCCTAATCCTAACCCTCACCCTCACACTCACCCTCACACTCACACTCGTGGTGTCTTTCAGCTGCCTAGCGGAGCAATGTAAAAACTACCAGAGAACTCCTTGCTGGCACCTTCCCCGGTGGAGTTGTGCATGGGGTGTGTTTGGAACGTTTTGTCACAGGCCGACTGCAAAAGTCAGTGGTTCCCCATCTCAGCCCAGGAAGCAGGTAGAACCACTTTTGTGGTGTCTTTCATCTGGCTACCGGGGCAGTGTCAGAACAAGCAACAGAACTCCTTTCTGGCACCTTCCCCGGGGGAGTTGTACATGGGGTATCTTTGGAACATTTTGTCACCAGCCGACTCCAAAAGACAGCGATTCCCCATCTCAGCCCAGAAAGCAGGTAGAACCACTTTTGTGGTGTCTTTCATCTGGCTACCGGGGCAGTGTAAGAACTAACAACAGAACTCCTTTCTGGCACCTTCCCCGGTGGAGTTGTGCATGGGGTGTGTTTACAACATTTGTCATCAGCGGACTCCAAAAGTCAGCGATTGCCCATCTCAGCCCAGAAAGCAGGTAGAACCACTTTTGTGGTGTCTTTCATCTGGCTACAGGGGCAGTGTAAGAACTATAAACACAACTCCTTTCTTGAACCTTCCCCGGTGGAGTTGTGCATGGGGTGTGTTTACATCATTTGTCATCAGCGGACTCCAAAAGTCAGCGATTGCCCATCTCAGCCCAGAAAGCAGGTAGAACCACTTTTGCGGTGTCTTTCATCTGGCTACCGGGGCAGTGTAAGAACTACCAAAAGAAGTCCTTTCTTGAACCTTCCCCGGTGGAGTTGTGCATGGGGTGTGTTTGCAACATTGTGTCGCCAGCCGACTGCAAAAGACAGCGATTCCCCATCTTAGACCAGAAAGCAGGTAGAACCACTTTTGTGGTGTCTTTCATCTGGCTACCGGGGCAGTGTAAGAACAAGAAACAGAACTCCTTTCTGGCACCTTCCCCGGGGGAGTTGTGCATGGGGTGTCTTTGGAACATTTTGTCACCAGCCGACTGCAAAAGTCAGCGATTCCCCATCTCAGCCCAGAAAGCAGGTAGAACTACTTTTGTGATGTCTTTCATCTGGCTACAGGGGCAGTGTCAGAACTACCAACAGAACTCCTTTCTGGCACCTTCCCCGGTGGAGTTGTGCATGGGGTGTGTTTTCAGCATTTTGTCACCCGCCGACTGCAAAAGTCAGCGATTCCCCATCTCAGCCCAGAAAGCAGGTAGAACTACTTTTGTGATGTCTTTCATCTGGCTACAGGGGCAGTGTCAGAACTACCAACAGAACTCCTTTCTGGCACCTTCCCCGGGGGAGTTGTGCATGGGGTGTCTTTAGAATATTTTGTCACCAGCCGACTCCAAAAGTCAGCGATTGCCCATCTCAGCCCAGAAAGCAGGTAGAACCACTTTTGTGGTGTCTTTCAGCTGCCTAGCGGAGCAATGTAAAAGCTACCAGAGAACTCCTTGCTGGCACCTTCCCCGGTGGAGATGTGCATGGGGTTGTTTGGAACGTTTTGTCACCGGCCGACTCCAAAAGTCAGCGATTGCCCATCTCAGCCCAGCAAGCAGGTAGAACCACTTTGTGGTATCTTTCATCTGGCTACCGGGGCAGTGTCAGAACTACCAAGAGAACTCCTTTTTGGCGCCTTCCCCGGGGGAGTTGTGCATGGGGTGTTTTTGGAACATTTTTTCCACCGGCCGACTCCAAAAGACAGCGATTCCCCATCTCAGCCCAGAAAGCAGGTAGAACCACTTTTGTGGTATCTTTCATCTGGCTACCGGGGCAGTGTCAGAACTACCAAAAGAACTCCTTTCTGGCGCCTTCCGCGGTGGAGTTGTGCATGGGGTGTGTTTGGAACGTTTTTTTGCCGGCCGACTCCAAAAGTCAGCGATTGCCCATCTCAGCCCAGAAAGCAGGTAGAACCACTTTTGTGGTGTCTTTCATCTGGCTACCGGGGCAGTGTCAGAACTACCAACAGAACTCCTTTCTGGCACCTTCCCCGGTGGAGTTGTGCATGGGGTGTGTTTGCAACATTTGTCATCAGCCATCTCCATAAGTCAGCGATTCCCCATCTCAGCCCAGAAAGCAGGTAGAACAACTTTTGTGGTGTCTTTCAGCTGCGTAGCGGAGCAATGTAAAAACTACCAGAGAAATCCTTCCTGGCACCTTCCTCAGTGGAGTTGTGCATGGGGTGTCTTTGGAACATTTTGTCACCAGCCGATTCCAAAAGTCAACGATTCCCCGTCTCAGCCCAGAAAGCAGGTAGAACTACTTTTGTGGTGTCCTCCATCTGGCTACCGGGGCAGTGTAAGAACTATCAACAGAACTCCTTTCTTGCAACTTCCCCGGTGGAGTTTTGCAAGGGGTGTGTTTGGAACATTTTGTCACCAGCCGACTCCAAAAGTCAGCGATTGCCCATCTCATCCCAGCAAGCAGGTAGAAAAACTTTTGTGGTGTCTTTCATCTGGCTACCGGGGCAGTGTCAGAACTACCAACAGCACTTTCACCTTCACACTCACACTTATCCTCACACTCACCCTCACACTCACACTCATCCTCACACTCACACTCACACTCATACTCACACTCACCCTCACACTCACGCTAACCCTGAACCTAACCCTCACACTCAAACTCACACTCACACTCACACTCACACTCACACTAACACTCACACTCACACTCACACTCACCCTAACCCTCACACTCACCCTAACCCTAACCCTCACCCTCACCCTCACACTCAAACACACACTCACACTCACCCTCACACTCACACTCACCCTAACCCTCACACTCACACTCACACTCACACTCACCCTCACACTCAAACTCACACTCACACTCACCCTCACACTCACCCTCCGCCTCACACTCACACTCACACTCACCCTCACCCTCTCCCTCACACTCACCCTCACACTCACCCTCACCCTCACACTCACCCTAACCCTAACCCTAACCCTCAAACTCACCCTCACACCCTCGCACTCACACTCACCATCACACTCACACTCGCACTCACACTCACCCTCACACTAACACTCGCACTCACAGTAACACTCACCCTCACACTCACCCTCACCCTCACACTCACCCTAACCCTAACCCTAACCCTCACACTCACACTTACCGTCACCCTCACACACTCACCCTCACCCTCACCCTCACACTCACACTCACACTCACACTCACACTCACCCTCACACTCACCCTCCCCCTCACACTCACGCTCACACTCACCCTAACCCTAACCCTAACCCTCACACTCATCCTCACCCTCACACTCACACTCAAACTCACACTCACACTCACCCTCACACTCACCCTCCGCCTCACACTCACCATCACACTCACACTCACACTCACCCTCACACTCAAACTAATCTTAACCCTAACCCTCACACTCACCCTCACCCTCTCTATCACACTCACACTCACCCTCACACTCACCCTCACACTCACACTCACACTCACCCTCACCCTCACACTCACCCTCACACTCACCCTAACCCTAACCCTAACCCTAACCCTCACACTCACACTCACCCTCACACTCACACTCACACTCAGCCTCACACTCACCCTCACACTAATCCTAACCCTGACACTCACACTCACACTCACACTCACACTCAGCCTCACACTCACACTCACCCTCACACTCACCCTCACCCTCACACTCACCCTCACACTCACCCTCAAACTCACACTCACACTCACCCTCACACTCACTCTCACCCTCACACTCACACTCACCCTAACCCTAATCCTAACCCTCACCCTCACACTCACCCTCACACTCACACTCGTGGTGTCTTTCAGCTGCCTAGCGGAGCAATGTAAAAACTACCAGAGAACTCCTTGCTGGCACCTTCCCCGGTGGAGTTGTGCATGGGGTGTGTTTGGAACGTTTTGTCACAGGCCGACTGCAAAAGTCAGTGGTTCCCCATCTCAGCCCAGAAAGCAGGTAGAACCACTTTTGTGGTGTCTTTCATCTGGCTAGCGGGGCAGTGTCAGAACAAGCAACAGAACTCCTTTCTGGCACCTTCCCCGGGGGAGTTGTGCATGGGGTGTCTTTGGAACATTTTGTCACCAGCCGACTGCAAAAGTCAGCGATTCCCCATCTCAGCCCAGAAAGCAGGTAGAACCACTTTTGTGGTGTCTTTCATCTGGCTACCGGGGCAGTGTCAGAACTACCAAAAGAACTCCTTTCTGGCTCCTTCCCCGGTGGAGTTGTGCATGGGGTGTGTTTACAACATTTGTCATCAGCGGACTCCAAAAGTCAGCGATTGCCCATCTCAGCCCAGAAAGCAGGTAGAACTACTTTTGTGATGTCTTTCATCTGGCTACAGGGGCAGTGTAAGAACTATAAACACAACTCCTTTCTTGCACCTTCCCCGGTGGAGTTGTGCATGGGGTGTGTTTACAACATTTGTCATCAGCGGACTCCAAAAGTCAGCGATTGCCCATCTCAGCCCAGAAAGCAGGTAGAACCACTTTTGTGGTGTCTTTCATCTGGCTACAGGGGCAGTGTAAGAACTATAAACACAACTCCTTTCTTGCACCTTCCCCGGTGGAGTTGTGCATGGGGTGTGTTTGCAACATTTTGTCGCCAGCCGACTGCAAAAGTCAGCGATTCCCCATCTTAGACTAGAAAGCAGGTAGAACCACTTTTGTGGTGTCTTTCATCTGGCTACCGGGGCAGTGTAAGAACAAGAAACAGAACTCCTTTCTGGCACCTTCCCCGGGGGAGTTGTGCATGGGGTGTCTTTGGAACATTTTGTCACCAGCCGACTCCAAAAGTCAGCGATTCCCCATCTCAGCCCAGAAAGCAGGTAGAACTACTTTTGTGATGTCTTTCATCTGGCTACAGGGGCAGTGTCAGAACTACCAACAGAACTCCTTTCTTGCAACTTCTCCGGTGGAGTTTTGCAAGGGGTGTGTTTGGAACATTTTTCACCAGCCGACTCCAAAAGTCAGCGATTGCCCATCTCATCCCAGCAAGCAGGTAGAAAAACTTTTGTGGTGTCTTTCATCTGGCTACCGGGGCAGTGTCAGAACTACCAACAGAACTTTCACCTTCACACTCACACTTATCCTCACACTCACCCTCACACTCACACTCATCCTCACACTCACACTCACACTCACACTCACACTCATACTCACACTCACCCTCACACTCACGCTAACCCTGAACCTAACCCTCACACTCAAACTCACACTCACACTCACACTCACACTCACCCTCACACTCACACTCCCCCTAACCCTCACACTCACACTCACCCTCACACTCAAACTCACACTCACACTCACCCTCTCCCTCACACTCACCCTCACACTCACCCTCACCCTCACTCTCACCCTAACCCTAACCTAAACCATAACCCTCAAACTCACCCTCACACCCTCGCACTCACACTCACCATCACACTCACACTCGCACTCACACTCACACTCACCCTCACACTAACACTCGCACTCACAGTAACACTCACCCTCACACTCACACTCACCATCACACTCACACTCACACTCACCCTCACACTCAAACTAATCTTAACCCTAACCCTCACACTCACCCTCCCCCTCTCTATCACACTCACACTCACCCTCACACTCACACTCACACTCACCCTCACCCTCACACTCACACTCACCCTAACCCTAATCCTAACCCTCACCCTCACACTCACCCTCACACTCACCCTCACACTCACACTCGTGGTGTCTTTCAGCTGCCTAGCGGAGCAATGTAAAAACTTCCAGAGAACTCCTTGCTGGCACCTTCCCCGGTGGAGTTGTGCATGGGGTGTGTTTGGAACGTTTTGTCACCGGCCGACTCCAAAAGTCAGTGGTTCCCCATCTCAGCCCAGAAAGCAGGTAGAACCACTTTTGTGGTGTCTTTCATCTGGCTACCGGGGCAGTGTCAGAACAAGAAACAGAACTCCTTTCTGGCACCTTCCCCGGGGGAGTTGTGCATGGGGTGTCTTTGGAACATTTTGTCACCAGCCGACTGCAAAAGTCAGCGATTCCCCATCTCAGCCCAGAAAGCCGGTAGAACCACTTTTGTGGTGTCTTTCATCTGGCTTCCGGGGCAGTGTCAGAACTACCAAAAGAACTCCTTTCTGGCTCCTTCCCCGGTGGAGTTGTGCATGGGGTGTGTTTACAACATTTGTCATCAGCGGACTCCAAAAGTCAGCGATTGCCCATCTCAGCCCAGAAAGCAGGTAGAACTACTTTTGTGATGTCTTTCATCTGGCTACCGGGGCAGTGTCAGAACAAGCAACAGAACTCCTTTCTGGCACCTTCCCCGGGGGAGTTGTGCATGGGGTGTGTTTACAACATTTGTCATCAGCGGACTCCAAAAGTCAGCGATTGCCCATCTCAGCCCAGAAAGCAGGTAGAACCACTTTTGTGGTGTCTTTCATCTGGCTACAGGGGCAGTGTAAGAACTATAAACACAACTCCTTTCTTGCACCTTCCCCGGTGGAGTTGTGCATGGGGTGTGTTTGCAACATTTTGTCGCCAGCCGACTGCAAAAGTCAGCGATTCCCCATCTTAGACTAGAAAGCAGGTAGAACCACTTTTGTGGTGTCTTTCATCTGGCTACCGGGGCAGTGTAAGAACAAGAAACAGAACTCCTTTCTGGCACCTTCCCCGGGGGAGTTGTGCATGGGGTGTCTTTGGAACATTTTGTCACCAGCCGACTCCAAAAGTCAGCGATTCCCCATCTCAGCCCAGAAAGCAGGTAGAACTACTTTTGTGATGTCTTTCATCTGGCTACAGGGGCAGTGTCAGAACTACCAACAGAACTCCTTTCTGGCACCTTCCCCGGTGGAGTTGTGCATGGGGTGTGTTTTCAACATTTTGTCACCCGCCGACTGCAAAAGTCAGCGATTCCCCATCTTAGACCAGAAAGCAGGTAGAACCACTTTTGTGGTGTCTTTCATCTGGCTACAGGGGCAGTGTCAGAACTACCAACAGAACTCCTTGCTGGCACCTTCCCCGGTGGAGTTGTGCATGGGGTGTGTTTTCAACATTTTGTCACCCGCCGACTGCAAAAGTCAGCGATTCCCCATCTTAGACCAGAAAGCAGGTAGAACCACTTTTGTGGTGTCTTTCATCTGGCTACCGGGGCAGTGTAAAAACTACCAACAGAGCTCCTTTCTGGCACCTTCCCCGGTGGAGTTGTGCATGGGGTGTGTTTTCAGCATTTTGTCACCCGCCGACTGCAAAAGTCAGCGATTCCCCATCTCAGCCAAGAAAGCAGGTAGAACTACTTTTGTGATGTCTTTCATCTGGCTACAGGGGCAGTGTCAGAACTACCAAAAGAACTCCTTTCTGGCACCTTCCCCGGGGGAGTTGTGCATGGGGTGTCTTTGGAACATTTTGTCACCATCCGACTCTAAAAGTCAGCGATTCCCCATCTCAGCCCAGAAAGCAGGTAGAATTACTTTTGGGGTGTCTTTCAGCTGCCTAGCGGAGCAATGTAAAAACTACCAGAGAACTCCTTGCTGGCACCTTCCCCGGTGGAGATGTGCATGGGGTTGTTTGGAACGTTTTGTCACCGGCCGACTCCAAAAGTCAGCGATTCCCCATCTCAGCCCAGCAAGCAGGTAGAACCACTTTTGTGGTATCTTTCATCTGGCTACCGGGGCAGTGTCAGAAATACCAAGAGAACTCCTTTCTGGCGCCTTCCCCGGTGGAGTTGTGCATGGGGTGTGTTTGGAACATTTTGTCACCAGCCGACTCCAGAAGTCAGCGATTCCCCATCTCAGCCCAGCAAGCAGGTAGAACCACTTTTGTGGTGTCTTTCATCTGGCTACCGGGGCAGTGTCAGAACAACCAACAGAACTTTCACCTTCACACTCACACTTATCCTCACACTCACCCTCACCCTCACACTCACACTCACACTCACACTCATACTCACTCTCATCCTCACACTCACGCTAACCCTGAACCTAACCCTCACACTCACACTCACCCTAACCCTCACACTCACCCTAACCCTAACCCTCACCCTCACCCTCACACTCAAACACACACTCACACTCACCCTCACACTCACACTCACCCTCACACTCACCCTAACCCTCACCCTCACACTCAAACTCACACTCACACTCACCCTCACACTCAAACTCACACTCACACTCACCCTCACACTCACCCTCCGCCTCACACTCACACTCACCCTCACACTCACCCTCACACTCACCCTCACCCTAACCCTAACCCTAACCCTCAAACTCACCCTCACACCCTCGCACTCACACTCACCATCACACTCACACTCGCACTCACACTCACACTCACCCTCACACTAACACTCGCACTCACAGTAACACTCACCCTCACACTCACCCTCACCCTCACACTCACCCTAACCCTAACCCTAACCGTCACACTCACACTTACCGTCACCCTCACACACTCACCCTCACCCTCACCCTCACACTCACACTCACACTCACACTCACCCTCACACTCACCCTCCCCCTCACACTCACGCTCACACTCACCCTAACCCTAACCCTAACCCTCACACTCATCCTCACCCTCACACTCACACTCAAACTCACACTCACACTCACCCTCACACTCACCCTCCGCCTCACACTCACACTCACACTCACACTCACCCTCACCCTCTCCTTCACACTCACCCTCACACTCACACTCACCATCACACTCACACTCACACTCACCCTCACACTCACCCTCACATTAACCCTAACCCTGACACTCACACTCACACTCAACCTCACCCTCACACTCACCCTCACACTCACCCTCACCCTCACACTCACCCTCACACTCACACTCACACTCACCCTCACCCTCACACTCACACTCACACTCACCCTAACCCTAACCCTAACCCTCACACTCACACTCACCCTCACACTCACACTCACACTCAGCCTCACACTCACCCTCACACTAACCCTAACCCTGACACTCACACTCACACTCACCCTCACACTCACACTCACCCTCACACTCACACTCACACTCACACTCACCCTCACACTCACCCTCAAACTCACACTCACACTCACCCTCACACTCACTCTCACCCTCACACTCACACTCACCCTAACCCTAATCCTAACCCTCACCCTCACACTCACCCTCACACTCACACTCGTGGTGTCTTTCAGCTGCCTAGCGGAGCAATGTAAAAACTACCAGAGAACTCCTTGCTGGCACCTTCCCCGGTGGAGTTGTGCATGGGGTGTGTTTGGAACGTTTTGTCACAGGCCGACTCCAGAAGTCAGTGGTTCCCCATCTCAGCCCAGAAAGCAGGTAGAACCACTTTTGTGGTGTCTTTCATCTGGCTACCGGGGCAGTGTCAGAACAAGCAACAGAACTCCTTTCTGGCACCTTCCCCGGGGGAGTTGTGCATGGGGGGTGTTTGCAACATTTTGTCACCAGCCGACTCCAAAAGTCAGCGATTGCCCATCTCAGCCCAGCAAGCAGGTAGAACCACTTTTGTGGTGTCTTTCATCTGGCTACCGGGGCAGTGTCAGAACTGCCAAAAGAACTCCTTTCTGGCACCTTCCCCGGTGGAGTTGTGCATGGGGTATCTTTGGAACATTTTGTCACCAGCCGACTCCAAAAGACAGCGATTCCCCATCTCAGCCCAGAAAGCAGGTAGAACAACTTTTGTGGTGTCTTTCATCTGGCTACCGGGGCAGTGTAAGAACTAACAACAGAACTCCTTTCTGGCACCTTCCCCGGTGGAGTTGTGCATGGGGTGTGTTTACAACATTTGTCATCGGCGGACTCCAAAAGACAGCGATTCCCCATCTCAGCCCAGCAAGCAGGTAGAACCACTTTTGTGGTGTCTTTCATCTGGCTACCGGGGCAGTGTCAGAACTACCAACAGAACTTTCACCTTCACACTCACACTTATCCTCACACTCACCCTCACACTCACACTCATCCTCACACTCACACTCACACTCACACTCATACTCACACTCACCCTCACACTCACGCTAACCCTGAACCTAACCCTCACACTCAAACTCACACTCACACTCACACTAACACTCACACTAACCCTCACACTCACCCTAACCCTCACCCTCACCCTCACACTCAAACACACACTCACCCTCACCCTCACACTCACAATCACCCTAACCCTCACCCTCACCCTCACACTCAAACACACACTCACACTCACCCTCACACTCACACTCACCCTAACCCTCACACTCACACTCACACTCACACTCACACTCATACTCACACTCACACTCACACTCACACTCACACTCACCCTCACCCTCACACTCACCCTAACCCTAACCCTAACCCTCACACTCATCCTCACCCTCACACTCACACTCACCCTCACACTCACACTCACCCTAACCCTCACACTCACACTCACACTCACACTCACCCTCACACTCAAACTCACACTCACACTCACCCTCTCCCTCACACTCACCCTCACACTCACCCTCACCCTCACACTCACCCTAACCCTAACCTAAACCCTAACCCTCAAACTCACCCTCACACCCTCGCACTCACACTCACCATCACACTCACACTCGCACTCACACTCACACTCAGCCTCACACTAACACTCGCACTCACAGTAACACTCATCCTCACACTCACCCTCACCCTCACACTCACACTCACCATCACACTCACACTCACACTCACCCTCACACTCAAACTAATCTTAACCCTAACCCTCACACTCACCCTCACCCTCTCTATCACACTCACACTCACCCTCACACTCACCCTCACACTCACACTAACCCTAATCCTAACCCTCACCATCACACTCACACTCGTGGTGTCTTT
Source organism: Falco punctatus (assembly GCF_963210335.1). Lineage (NCBI taxonomy): Eukaryota > Metazoa > Chordata > Aves > Falconiformes > Falconidae > Falco > Falco punctatus. The sequence continues at coordinate 607,057 of NW_027660232.1, read as the reverse complement.
CAGCTGCCTAGCGGAGCAATGTAAAAACTACCAGAGAACTCCTTGCTGGCACCTTCCCCGGTGGAGTTGTGCATGGGGTGTGTTTGGAACGTTTTGTCACCGGCCGACTCCAAAAGTCAGTGGTTCCCCATCTCAGCCCAGAAAGCAGGTAGAACCACTTTTGTGGTGTCTTTCATCTGGCTACCGGGGCAGTGTCAGAACTACCAAGAGAACTCCTTTCTGGCACCTTCCCCGGGGGAGTTGTGCATGGGGTGTGTTTGGAACATTTTGTCACCAGCCGACTCCAAAAGTCAGCGATTCCCCATCTCAGCCCAGAAAGCCGGTAGAACCACTTTTGTGGTGTCTTTCATCTGGCTTCCGGGGCAGTGTCAGAACTACCAAAAGAACTCCTTTCTGGCTCCTTCCCCGGTGGAGTTGTGCATGGGGTGTGTTTACAACATTTGTCATCAGCGGACTCCAAAAGTCAGCGATTGCCCATCTCAGCCCAGAAAGCAGGTAGAACTACTTTTGTGATGTCTTTCATCTGGCTACAGGGGCAGTGTAAGAACTATAAACACAACTCCTTTCTTGAACCTTCCCCGGTGGAGTTGTGCATGGGGTGTGTTTACAACATTTGTCATCAGCGGACTGCAAAAGTCAGCGATTGCCCATCTCAGCCCAGAAAGCAGGTAGAACCACTTTTGTGGTGTCTTTCATCTGGCTACCGGGGCAGTGTAAGAACTACCAAAAGAAGTCCTTTCTTGAACCTTCCCCGGTGGAGTTGTGCATGGGGTGTGTTTGCAACATTTTGTCGCCAGCCGACTGCAAAAGTCAGCGATTCCCCATCTCAGCCCAGAAAGCCGGTAGAACCACTTTTGTGGTGTCTTTCATCTGGCTACCGGGGCAGTGTAAGAACAACCATAAGAACCCCTTTCTGACACCTTCCCCGGGGGAGTTGTGCATGGGGTGTGTTTGGAACGTTTTGTCACAGGCCGACTCCAAAAGTCAGCGGTTCCCCATCTCAGCCCAGAAAGCAGGTAGAACCACTTTTGTGGTGTCTTTCATCTGGCTACCGGGGCAGTGTCAGAACAAGAAACAGAACTCCTTTCTTGGACCTTCCCCGGGGGAGTTGTGCATGGGGTGTGTTTGGAATGTTTTGTCAAGGGCCGACTCCAAAAGTCAGCGGTTCCCCATCTCAGCCCAGAAAGCCGGTAGAACAACTTTTGTGGTGTCTTTCAGCTGCCTAGCGGAGCACTGTAAAAACTACCAAGAGAACTCCTTGCTGGCACCTTCCCCGGTGGAGATGTGCATGGGGTGTCTTTGGAACGTTTTGTCACCGGCCGACTCCAAAAGACAGCGATTGCCCATCTCAGCCCAGAAAGCAGGTAGAACCACTTTTGTGGTGTCTTTCATCTGGCTACCGGGGCAGTGTCAGAACTACCAACAGAACTCCTTTCTTGGACCTTCCCCGCTGGAGTTGTGCATGGGGTGTTTTTGCAACATTTTGTCACCGGCCGACTGCAAAAGTCAGCGATTCCCCATCTCAGCCCAGCAAGCAGGTAGAACCACTTTTGTGGTGTCTTTCATCTGGCTACCGGGGCAGTGTCAGAACTACCAACAGAACTTTCACCTTCACACTCACACTTATCCTCACACTCACCCTCACACTCACTCTCATCCTCACACTCACACTCACACTCATACTCACACTCACCCTCACACTCACGCTAACCCTGAACCTAACCCTCACACTCAAACTCGCACTCACACTCACACTCACACTAACACTCACACTCACACTCACACTCACCCTAACCCTCACACTCACCCTAACCCTAACCCACACCCTCACCCTCACACTCAAACACACACTCACACTCACCCTCACACTCACACTCACCCTAACCCTCACAGTCACACTCACCCTCACACTCAAACTCACACTCACACTCACCCTCACACTCACACTCCGCCTCACACTCACACTCACACTCATCCTCACCCTCTCCCTCACACTCACCCTCACACTCACCCTCACCCTCACACTCACCCTAACCCTAACCCTAACCCTCAAACTCACCCTCACACCCTCGCACTCACACTCACCATCACACTCACACTCGCACTCACACTCACACTCACCCTCACACTAACACTCGCACTCACAGTAACACTCACCCTCACACTCACCCTCACCCTCACACTCACCCTAACCCTAACCCTAACCCTCACACTCACACTTACCGTCACCCTCACACACTCACCCTCACCCTCACCCTCACACTCACACTCACACTCACCCTCACACTCACCCTCCCCCTCACACTCACCCTCACACTCACCCTCACCCTAACCCTAACCCTCACACTCATCCTCACCCTCACACTCACACTCAAACTCACACTCACACTCACCCTCACACTCACCCTCCGCCTCACACTCAAACTCACACTCACCCTCACCCTCTCCCTCACACTCACCCTCACACTCACACTCACCATCACACTCACACTCACACTCACCCTCACACTCAAACTAATCTTAACCCTAACCCTCACACTCACCCTCACCCTCTCTATCACACTCACACTCACCCTCACACTCACCCTCACCCTCACACTCACCCTCACACTCACACTCACACTCACCCTCACCCTCACACTCACCCTCACACTCACCCTAACCCTAACCCTAACCCTAACCCTCACACTCACACTCACCCTCACACTCACACTCACACTCAGCCTCACCCTCACCCTAACCCTAACCCACACCCTCACCCTCACACTCACCCTCACACTCACCCTCACCCTCACACTCACACTCACCCTAACCCTCACACTCACACTCACACTCACCCTCACACTCAAACTCACACTCACACTCACCCTCACACTCACCCTCCGCCTCACACTCACACTCACACTCACCCTCACCCTCTCCCTCACACTCACCCTCACACTCACCCTCACCCTCACACTCACCCTAACCCTAACCCTCAAACTCACCCTCACACCCTCGAACTCACACTCACCATCACACTCACACTCGCACTCACACTCACTCTCACCCTCACACTAACACTCGCACTCACAGTAACACTCACCCTCACACTCACCCTCACCCTCACACTCACCCTAACCCTAACCCTAACCCTCACACTCACACTTACCGTCACCCTCACACACTCACACTCACCCTCACCCTCACACTCACACTCACCCTCACACTCACACTCACGCTCACACTCACCCTAACCCTAACCCTCACACTCATCCTCACCCTCACACTCACACTCAAACTCACACTCACACTCACCCTCACACTCACCCTCCGCCTCACACTCACACTCACACTCACCCTCACCCTCTCCCTCACACTCACCCTCACACTCACACTCACCATCACACTCACACTCACACTCACCCTCACACTCAAACTAATCTTAACCCTAACCCTCACACTCACCCTCACCCTCTCTATCACACTCACACTCACCCTCACACTCACCCTCACCCTCACACTCACACTCACACTCAACCTCACCCTCACACTCACCCTCACACTCACCCTAACCCTAACCCTAACCCTCACACTCACACTCACCCTCACACTCACACTCACACTCAGCCTCACACTCACCCTCACACTAACCCTAACCCTCACACTCACCCTCACACTCACACTCACCCTCACACTCACCCTCACCCTCACACTCACCCTCAAACTCACACTCACCCTCACACTCACACTCACTCTCACCCTCACACTCACACTCACCCTAACCCTAATCCTAACCCTCACCCTCACACTCACCCTCACACTCACACTCGTCGTGTCTTTCAGCTGCCTAGCGGAGCAATGTAAAAACTACCAGAGAACTCCTTGCTGGCACCTTCCCCGGTGGAGTTGTGCATGGGGTGTGTTTGGAACGTTTTGTCACAGGCCGACTCCAAAAGTCAGTGGTTCCCCATCTCAGCCCAGAAAGCAGGTAGAACCACTTTTGTGGTGTCTTTCATCTGGCTACCGGGGCAGTGTCAGAACAAGAAACAGAACTCCTTTCTGGCACCTTCCCCGGGGGAGTTGTGCATGGGGTGTCTTTGGAACATTTTGTCACCAGCCGACTCCAAAAGTCAGCGATTCCCCATCTCAGCCCTGCAAGCAGGTAGAACCACTTTTGTGGTGTCTTTCATCTGGCTACCGGGGCAGTGTCAGAACTGCCAAAAGAACTCCTTTCTGGCACCTTCCCCGGTGGAGTTGTGCATGGGGTATCTTTGGAACATTTTGTCACCAGCCGACTCCAAAAGTCAGCGATTCCCCATCTCAGCCCAGAAAGCAGGTAGAACCACTTTTGTGGTGTCTTTCATCTGGCTACCGGGGCAGTGTCAGAACTGCCAAAAGAACTCCTTTCTGGCACCTTCCCCGGTGGAGTTGTGCATGGGGTATCTTTGGAACATTTTGTCACCAGCCGACTCCAAAAGTCAGCGATTCCCCATCTCAGCCCAGAAAGCAGGTAGAACAACTTTTGTGGTGTCTTTCATCTGGCTACCGGGGCAGTGTAAGAACTAACAACAGAACTCCTTTCTGGCACCTTCCCCGGGGGAGTTGTGCATGGGGGTGTTTGCAACATTTTGTCACCAGCCGACTCCAAAAGTCAGCAATTGCCCATCTCAGCCCAGAAAGCAGGTAGAACCACTTTTGCGGTGTCTTTCATCTGGCTACCGGGGCAGTGTAAGAACTACCAACAGAACTCCTTTGTGGCTCCTTCCCCGGTGGAGTTGTGCATGGGGTGTTTTTGCAACATTTTGTCACCGGCCGACTCCAAAAGTCAGCGATTCCCCATCTCAGCCCAGAAAGCAGGTAGAACCACTTTTGTGGTGTCTTTCATCTGGCTACCGGGGCAGTATCAGAACTACCTAGACAACTCCTTTATGGCGCCTTCCCCGGTGGAGTTGTGCATGGGGTATCTTTGGAACGTTTTGTCACAGGCCGACTCCAAAAGTCAGCGGTTCCCCATCTCAGCCCAGAAAGCAGGTAGAACCACTTTTGTGGTGTCTTTCATCTGGCTACCGGGGCAGTATCAGAACTACCTAGACAACTCCTTTATGGCGCCTTCCCCGGGGGAGTTGTGCATGGGGTGTGTTTGGAACGTTTTGTCACCGGCCAACTCCAAAAGACAGCGATTGCCCATCTCAGCCCAGAAAGCAGGTAGAACCACTTTTGTGGTGTCTTTCATCTGGCTTCCGGGGCAGTGTCAGAACTACCAACAGAACTCCTTGCTGGCTCCTTCCCCGGTGGAGTTGTGCATGGGGTGTGTTTACAACATTTGTCATCGGCGGACTCCAAAAGACAGCGATTCCCCATCTCAGCCCAGCAAGCAGATAGAACCACTTTTGTGGTGTCTTTCATCTGGCTACCGGGGCAGTGTCAGAACTACCAACAGAACTTTCACCTTCACACTCACACTTATCCTCACACTCACCCTCACACTCACTCTCATCCTCACACTCACACTCACACTCACACTCACACTCATACTCACACTCACCCTCACACTCACGCTAACCCTGAACCTAACCCTCACACTCAAACTCGCACTCACACTCACACTCACACTAACACTCACACTCACACTCACACTCACCCTAACCCTCACACTCACCCTAACCCTAACCCACACCCTCACCCTCACACTCAAACACACTCACACTCACCCTCACACTCACACTCACCCTAACCCTCACACTCACACTCACACTCACCATCACACTCAAACTCACACTCACACTCACCCTCCGCCTCACACTCACACTCACACTCACCCTCACCCTCTCCCTCACACTCACCCTCACACTCACCCTCACCCTCACACTCACCCTAACCCTAACCCTAACCCTCAAACTCACCCTCACACCCTCGAACTCACACTCACCATCACACTCACACTCGCACTCACACTCACTCTCACCCTCACACTAACACTCGCACTCACAGTAACACTCACCCTCACACTCACCCTCACCCTCACACTCACCCTAACCCTAACCCTAACCCTCACACTCACACTTACCGTCACCCTCACACACTCACACTCACCCTCACCCTCACACTCACACTCACCCTCACACTCACCCTCACACTCACACTCACGCTCACACTCACCCTAACCCTAACCCTAACCCTCACACTCATCCTCACCCTCACACTCACACTCAAACTCACACTCACACTCACCCTCACACTCACCCTCCGCCTCACACTCACACTCACACTCACCCTCACCCTCTCCCTCACACTCACCCTCACACTCACACTCACCATCACACTCACACTCACACTCACACTCAAACTAATCTTAACCCTAACCCTCACACTCACCCTCACCCTCTCTATCACACTCACACTCACCCTCACACTCACCCTCACCCTCACACTCACACTCACACTCAACCTCACCCTCACACTCACCCTCACACTCACCCTAACCCTAACCCTAACCCTCACACTCACACTCACCCTCACACTCACACTCACACTCAGCCTCACACTCACCCACACACTAACCCTAACCCTGACACTCACACTCACACTCACCCTCACACTCACACTCACCCTCACACTCACCCTCAAACTCACACTCACCCTCACACTCACCCTGAAACTCACACTCACACTCACCCTCACACTCACTCTCACCCTCACACTCACACTCACCCTAACCCTAATCCTAACCATCACACTCACCCTCACACTCACACTCGTGGTGTCTTTCAGCTGCCTAGCGGAGCAATGTAAAAACTACCAGAGAACTCCTTGCTGGCACCTTCCCCGGTGGAGTTGTGCATGGGGTGTGTTTGGAACGTTTTGTCACAGGCCGACTCCAGAAGTCAGTGGTTCCCCATCTCAGCCCAGAAAGCAGGTAGAACCACTTTTGTGGTGTCTTTCATCTGGCTACCGGGGCAGTGTCAGAACAAGCAACAGAACTCCTTTCTGGCACCTTCCCCGGTGGAGTTGTGCATGGGGTATCTTTGGAACATTTTGTCACCAGCCGACTCCAAAAGTCAGCGATTCCCCATCT